>NW_020664490.1:2703089-2776977 GCF_002925995.2 Terrapene triunguis | reverse complement strand
GTGATTCTCGTGGACTCAGAATATAGGTAGTGTTTTGTATCACTATATTAGCAGCTCCTTTCTGTTTGAAGAAGAAGAATGATGATCTGAAGAAAGCATTACCATTATGTTCCTTATTAAAGGTACTGCCATGTTTCATTATGTTCTACAGAGGAAGGCCCAGGGTTCTTCCAGGCTTGGGGCTAGAATTGCAGATCCTCACTAGAGTGGAATAGGAGGATAGCAAGGTTAATATGTGATTTGTCATAAAGCCATAAGGTGAAAGCCTCATAACCTGTAATCTGTACACCCTGGATCAAGCTCCTGGTCAGCTGAGGAAATCTCCTTTTTAGGAGGAAGAGTAGAAGGTACAGAAGGAATCGAGAAAATACAGTAGAGAGTAAGACAACTTCCCCAACACGCACACACATCTCAAATGTCAGTATAAAAGGATAAATCAGGCTACATGTATAGATACTGTAAATGTGTTTTTCTGTGGGCTCGACAGTAATGCAAAATTAAATTGTTGTACTTGCCTACCAAAAATCAATAACAATTTTTTTTTAAATATTTCCTTTCTCTCCATTAAAGTTCATTGGATTAACTTTCATGAGCTGCATTACCATGCCTAGCGTTAATGTCAGTAATATAACATTTCCATTGGAGCCTGATATGATTTAATATGGGCATTGTACTGCAGTGTTTTTGTTGTATTCAATGAGACTTCTCTGTTGAAAATGGTAGAACAAGTCCAACAATTACTGAGGCCAAAATGTCCAACTTGAGTACCTAAAGTAAGGCATGTAAGTGGCCTGATTTTCACCTCTGAAAATCTGGTCAGTTAATTAGTGTGACTAAGACCCCAATCCTGCACAGAGTTATGCATTGCTTAATTTTACCCACTTGGAAGTCAGTGGGACTACTCTCATGATTAAAGGTACGTATGTAACTGTTTGCAGGAACCGGTCTTAAATATGGATTTAGTTGTCTAACATTAGCCAGCTGAGTTTTGAAAATGTTTGTCTAGACAGTTAATGCAGGTCAAACTTGTGTCCTCAAGTTGCCCTCTCTTCTTATCAGTGCTCAGGCTAAAGCATTGTAAAATCTTATAAAGGGCCAGTCATCAGAAACTATTAGTCATTAAATGTCTATTACTGACTTAGCCTGAATAATTCTTCTTTGTATATTTTTTAGTGAGATTTCAGCAACAGTGTCTTTTCACTAGTTCAGATCAGGAATGTAAATAGATTGTGAAGCTCACTAGACAAATATAGATTGATTTACTGGGTTTTGGCCAACAGATTTTAAACAGGAGGCCCCTATCAATGTTAAGCAAGGAATCTGTTCTCCCAAACAAGATTTTTTTAGACGTTGCTGTAAAATTAACACCATTAACATTTAAACTAGGATAAATGAAATGACACAGCTATCAGCACTACCATATGTAAGGAGTAAAGGTCTGTTTCCTTTTCAAGAGGCTTGCCATGCAAAACTTGAGCTATGACCAAAGCCCCTGGAAATTAGAGGGACTAGACAGATTTTTTCTGCAGCAGGGACTACATGCTGCTGTCTATAATTCAGCAGAATCCATTGTCAGACATAAAATTCCAGAAGCTCTGGCTTTTCATGGTCATGGAGTTTACCCCTTTCAGTTCCTTTTGGACATGAAACATATGTCCACAGAAAGGGCATTCCTGTGACCCAAAAGACATATGCTAAATTTCAGTACGGAATGCTGCCAGAACAGAGAAAGTGCAGAGTACAGTTTACATCTGGTAGAATACTGAAAGGGACAAGAACAAGTATATTTCCAGACCCACGCAAATCTTTTTATTTCTGAACGGGGACACTATCCCATTCTAGAAATTTGTAATGTTGGCAAGTTTCAGCTAGTTTTATATTTCCTTTGTTATGTAGGCTACAGTTGTCAACATACCTCTTATCTCCCATGTTCCCTGCAGCTCTGTGCCTGAAACCTCTTTACTGAATCAAGAAAATGTGGAAAATTTTCCTTTCTTTTCAGAAAGAGGAGGAAGCTTACTATTAAGTTCTTGGCTCTAATATCACATTGTTAACTCTGGACCCAATTTCCTAATTTTAGCTTGGGGAAATATATAGGAGTTGTTTCTTTCTTATAAAAGTCCAAATTCTGCAACTCTTACTCCCTGGGGAATTCTGCACCAAAATATTAAAAATTCTATACCAAAAATTTAAAAACTCTGCATCCAATATTTTAAAATTCTACATATTTTATTTATCAAAATGACACAATATAATCCTGTCAGTTTCAATTATTTTGGTAATTTATTTCAAAATACCTGTCAGCAACTATGTCTGTAACAATACAGACAAAAAAAATCCAGGAATTTTTTTTTGACATATAGATTCCTTACTAGGCATATTAATAGAGAACTTTGAGTAATTCATTTAAACTACAATACAGAAACATATTTCCTGTACCCCTCAGAAGCAGTAAAAAGGCTTGGCGGAGTCAAGGGTAATGGAGAAGTTGAGGGAATGAGCCTGGGAGCAAACCTGGAGGGTTGTTGGGTGTGGGTGGGAGAAGTATGGAACAGGGAGGTTGGGGGGGGAGGGATTGTTAGGGAGTTGGGGAGCCTACCCCATGCAGACATTGGCCGACCCCATGCCTCTCCCATTCAGTCAGGCACATCTGGCCCCGTCCCTGTGTGTCCCTGCACTCCCTACCCCCTGTCTCCATGTGGCCCTGCAGCCCCCCTCCCATTCAGCCGCTGGCTCAATGCTGTCACCCCACTAGCTCCTGAGCCTGCACCCCAGTCTGTCCCCCTCACTAGCCCTTCTGAACCCCATTCTGTGACCTCCCCAGCAGCCCTGTGTGCCCCATTCTGGCCATCTAGTGCCTCCTCACCAGGCCCTGCTGTGAGGAACGCAGTTTCCTTGGCCAGCTGCCCTCTCTTCTGGCACCTGGTGGGCAAAATGTGTAATTGCAGCACCTCTCCAGCAGAATCTATATTCTGAAGAGAAAAAAAATCTGCGGGGGAAATTAACTCTGTGCATGCACAGTGGTGCGGAATTCCCCCAGGAGTAAACTCTTCCAATAAGAAGCACTTACTAAATTGAGTGGTCCACTGAAGTCACTGGGACTACTTGTGTGAGTAATTGCTACTCAGCACCAGTAAGGGTTGCAGAATCGGGCATATAAGGATACATGGGAATCCTTAGATGAAATAATTTGTTGCAGTGAATTGGGACAAGAGGACAAAAGTAATTAATATTGTTCTTGAACTATGTATCACTTAGTTGTGTTGTCAGAATTTCCAGGAGTCACCCATTAATTAATAAATCTTGAAATGCATAAAAGATCTAGGCCTTCTTAAGGCCAGATTGAGCCCATCTGCTCTGCACAATGGAGCAGATGAGGGGAGAACATAAAGAGCCTCTCCGCATCCTCCTTCCTTGCAGCCCTCTGCAGCAGCAGCTGGGCACAGATAAAATCCCTGGAGCACAGAAAATGCTCCATCTATGTGCCCCTTGGGCACAAAACACCTCAGAGGGAAGAAGGTGTGGCCACGGCAGAGCTGGCATGGAGTTCAGGAAGGGAATATGGAACACCTACCACCAGGGTGCATCTGCAGATACGCCTCCAAAATTCCTCCAGCTCTTCCCCTAGGGTAGCGAGGCTCTACACCACTCTGAACATGGGGGTGTGTCTAAAATGCTCAGTTAAACCCTGAATGCTTTTCTGTTCTACTCTCTTAACATTCTTGAAGAAAACCTGTTTTTCTACAGCACTTCTACTGCCTGGTAACCAATAATATGGAACAGGGGATTTCATAGTAATGAGAAATGATCCCAGCGCTAGGATATTTTGTGAAGTACAAGGCACAGCTGGGACCTGTCCCCTTCTTTTCCTGTTTCAAAGGTTAATGTCTGCCATTCTGAAAAAAGCAGTCGGCCAAAGTGCCTCTCCCTGCTCCCACTGAAATCCATGAGAAGTTTGCCGTTGAATTCAGTGGGAGCAGGGTAAGGCCCTGAAGAGTAAGAGTTTCATTTTGTAGCACCTATTCTTTAGACATACATGGATGGATTATCATTAGCCTGTTTTACAAATACTAAATTCCCACCATTACTGTCTGTTTTAATGAGGTCCTTACTCCAAGAAATTATCCAATAATACGACAACGACATGGCTTTGTATCAGTACTTTCTAGATACCCAGCCAGGATGCAGTACCCGCATAGTCCATCGTTTTGTATTACTTGAAAATAACTTCGATGCTGTCAGACTTTAAGGCAACAATATTTTGTCATATGGTGAAATTTCTCAATGCATTGCTTGCTTTTACTGTACTTCACTAATTGGACTGTCTGTTGCTAAGGCCCCATTATGTTTACATTCTGGATTCAGTATTCACTCTGGGGAGAGAAAAGAAAAGCATCTCTCTAATCTCTTATGATGAATGGAAACTTGAAAAGATGAACATGGAGTCTTCGAAGAGATTGGATAGTTTGTACTTTTCCAGATTTCTCTCTGTGGGTATGTCTACACCCAGCCGCTAGTTCGGCAGCTGGGAATCGAAGTTCTGGGTTCGACTTATCGTGTCTTGTCTGGACGCGATAAGTCGAACCAGGAAGTGATCGCCGTCGACTGCGGTACTCCAGCTAGACGAGAGGAGTACCGCGGCGTTGACGGGGGAGCCTGCCTGCCGCGTGTGGACCGAGGTAAGTTCGAACTAAGGTACTTCGACTTCAGCTATGTTATTCACGTAGCTGAAGTTGCGTACCTTAGTTCGAATTGGGGGGTAAGTGTAGACCAGGCCTATATGAAAGTAAATCTGAAGGATTTGTAAAGTTCCAAATTTATACAGACTTTAAAACTCCTCAAGTCTACAGTACTCGATATTGTCTCTTTTAAAGGCAGGAGATAAGTTCAAGGTCAATGTTTTAACATATTTAGTCAAATTAAGAGGAATGTGAAAGCAAAGTCAATTGGAAAGATTATAAGAGTTAATAGCCCAAAGCTTAAAGCAGGCTTTATCTCCTAAAAACTGTCTAAAGTTTCAGTTCTCAAAGAGGAGGATGAGTCTAATTATTAGTCTAAGTAGCCACAGTAACTTGAATCTAATTAATTTTTGTGCAGTTCTAAGTAATATAACATTCTTGAAACTATACAACTTTTAAAATGTTCCTGTTACTCTATTTTCATTGCCTATCAGTATATGTCCATGCTACCATTCAAGCTTTATCCCTCTCTTGATTTGGGTGTATTTATTTCTATTTTCAAGTATACTGCTAATGTATGTTGGTAGGACTGTATTCTTTAATACTATGTGAGTCTCCTTTTCCTTACAGACTCTCATATTCCTCCTCTCTAACCCTTTGTTTTCTAGCTGCCTTTTCTTTTATGTTCAGGTGCATGTTTAGGCCCACATTTGCAAAAGTGGCCATTCACTATGGGTGCCTCCACTTTTGAGACTTGGGGCCTGATCCTGCACCATTTATGCTACTGAGAGCTATGGCTGCTTAGTCAAACCGTGGGTGCCTAAAATTGAGTATGCAAAATTAGAGGTCAGTTTTGAAAATGCTGTCCTTAAAAATAAGTAAATAAATAAATAACAGTACCTGTAGTATCAGCAAGGACTTTTTGTCCACAGTAGTGAGGGTTTTTAGCAGGCGGAATAATGAAAATCATGGAATTAATAATATGAATGTATCTTGGTTACCTTTTAATGATGTGTACATCAATCAGTACCTCCCCATAATGCAGACAGATTAAAACTATGTTTTGGATTATTGGGTGTAAATTACATCTCTCTGTCTGCCTAGGATGTCTTTGCCATCTCTGGAATTGGAACATACCATTTTAACACTGAGAGGCAAATACTTTATCTTTTCAAGTCTATACTGGTGTCTCAGGCAACTTGACTCCATTTTGTTTCAAGTGTATTTTGCTGTCATATATAAATTAATATTGTCTCCTGGGATACTCTTTCTCCATTAAGTGACATAAAAGAGGAGGCTGAAACTGCCAATTGGAGAAAGATATTCCTGAATTTTTTTTAATTACTTTGTGAGAGCTAGATTCTCCTCTCACTTACACAAGCATAATTCAGGAGTGAAGCCAGTGAATGATGATATAAGTGAGACCTGAAACAAGGCCCAAGTCTCTTTACTCCAGAGACCCAAGCATGTATGAATTCTAGTTATGCCTGTGGTACAAAAATTGTTCTTTGCATGCCAAACCCAAGGAAATAGGACACAGCCAGTCCTGTTACTTTATTTCTGGAAGCTGACTGTGGAGGGAAGCATCTTTTAAGTCTAGCAAAATTGGAAATACTTATGACTGGTTCCCCCTGGGGTGCCACCTGGAACTGAGGTACCACTGAGCCCTCTGACCCCCCAGCCTGGGCTCCCTTTCACATTGTACTGCTGTGATAAGCTGCAAAGCCCTCCAGCCTCACTTTCACCAGCATTCACACAGGTATGGACACACCCAGCTGCAGTTACACGCAGGCTCTCTAACCACCAGCTTCCCAGCCTAGACCCCAGAGCAGTACCGTCCTGCCCTGGTCAAATCTAGCCAGTATATGGGTTTAATAGCCAGTCTGCCTCTCCCTCAATGTGAAGAGGACAATGCACACTTGTGGTAACCAAGCAGAGATTTCCCCAAGCACTCCAGTCAAAGCTCACTGGTTTGGATTAAAACATAAAATAAGTTTATTAATTACAAAAGAGAGATTTTAAGTGATTATGAGGGATAGCAAACAGATCAAAGCAGATTACCTAGCAAATAAACAAAAACCGCAAACTAAGCTTAATATACTAAATAGATTGGATATGAATTAGCAGATTCTCAGCATAACTGATGGTACAGGCAGATTTATAGATTCTTAAGGCACAAGCTGCACAAGCTTGGGTTTCTCAGATCTTCATACACAGGCTAGAAATCCCTTTAGCCTGGGTCCAGCACTTCCCCCAGTTCAGTCTTTGTTCCTCAGATGTTTCAGGAGTCCTCTAGTGTGGGGAGTGAAGCACCACAGATGATGTCACTCCCTGCCTTATATAGCTTTAGCATATGGTGGGAACCCTTTGTTTCAAAACTTGGTTCCCAGAGCGGTTTTGGAAAAATACTGATATCCCAAGATGGAGTCTAGAATCATGTGGCCTGGTCACATGTCCTTGTAGAGTCATAGCAGCCATTACTTACAAGCTGTTTGGAGTGTTCCAGGAAGGCTCACCAAGTGGTTGATAAACTTCTCCTAAGGCCTACTGTTCTTTCTAATGGCTCATTGCCCTGAATAGGCCCTTCCCAACCAGCTATCTAGACAGAAAGCATCTTGCCTAGTGGGTGTCACCCAGGTATAACTACATTTGAAATACAGATACATAGTCAATATTCATAACTTCAGATGCAAAAATGATACGTGCATACAAATAGGATAATCATATTCAGCAAATCATAACTTTTCCAATGACATCTCACATGACTTATCTTGCGTAAAACACATCATAATTATGCTATAATCATATCACTATGAAGAATACGGGGTGCAGTGTCACAATACTCATAAATGAAAATTAGAAGGTTTGAATGGCAATGATTATCTGAGACTGTAATCAGATTTTCAGTGCACCGCAATGTGTGGCTCAAAGGACAAAATGGAATCATGCTTTACTTCAATGAATATTCAGTGAAACCCTGCTCTTTTGTTTGGATGACCGGGTCTTGAGCAGTCCCATGGCAGTGGTGTCAAGTCTCCGGAGTCCAGCAGCTCTGCACAGTTTTACACAGACAGAGTGTTCTGTTAAAGAAGATGAACTATACTGAGTTTATAGTCTTTCAGTTCTGCCCTTTTCATGTAACATTACCCAGATATTATGAATCTGGACTAATTGCCATGCTTGTACACCCTTGCATTGCCCTATTTCCCAAATCTTCCCAAATCAAAGGCTCTGTGCCTTTTTTGTCTGAGAAGGAAATTTGGTCTTTTACAGCCATGTGAACGTTTATGTGTTTTTTGTTTTTGTTTTTTTGTCTTTTCCTTGTGATACAGGGCCAAGCATACCTACCATAAAACTTTGCTGGAGCAGGTTCAGGAGCTGGAAACTAAATCCAAAGAACTGGGAAAAGCTATGCTTCGTGATAGTAATGGAAAGAGGTAGGGCAATTCCATCCTAATTTAAAGAACAGATATTTCTCCTCCTTCACCCCCACCCCCAAGTTTCTTTTTTCATTCATACCTAATTCTAGGTGGGATCCTAAGTATCCTCCTCAATTTTATCCACCCATTTCTTTTTTTAAATCCATCTTTTCCACTTCATTTCTCCTGTATTATTGCTGCATAAAGCCAAATTTGAGACTCCAACTCAAATCTCCTTCATGATGGCATGTACCACTACCACTTGGTCACCAGAGCAGATTAAACTAAGTTTGTTGTATATTGGATGGTACCAGGGGTTTTGATCAAATGTTCGGATAAGAAAAAAAGTTGGCTATGACTCCGGACATGAAAAATTTTAGGCCAGCATTAAAAGGAGGAATGGAAAACAGAAAATAAGGCCTGCACTGGTACCTGGCCCAGTTTGTCTGACCTCGCAGCTTTTGTGCTCTCACTTTTCATCTGTAATTTACAGGGCTGTGAGTACAGACTTCTCAGCATGGTCACTTGCGCTTCTCCCTTCTAGCCACGCCATATGGACAGAACGTATTGCTGTTATTAAATGCTTCATTGTAAGGGAGCGTATATATTGTGTGGGAACTTTTGTCTGGTTTGAAAGAAGCTAAAGAAAATCATAGTGAGGCTTTTCCTTCAGACAGTTTCATTTACGTCTTTAGAAAGTGGCTCTGCCTCAGCAAATCGGAAAGCTCTCTGAGTTCAAAAAGGGTTTATAACTAATTCTTGTGTTCCTTAAACAATATGGTACCACATGACCTGCTAAGAAACTACATGATCATTAAACTGGATTTTAGCAAACCTTATAAACTAGCAAACTGAGTGGAATGGGGCTTTTAAAAAGATTTCATTCTTCCAGGGCAAGGTCATCCTTTGAGTCTTTGATGTCTATTCTAAGGTAAACTAATTGCCGTATTGTAGCTGCTGCTGAGGCAAGCTGGATAATAAATGTTCAGCTTAATTTCTCTACAGATAGTGCCTACCAAGTCACAAGTTGCCAAGAAGTGAATTTGCCACCATGACTAATACACTGAAAAGCTTTAGAGATTCCCTAGTATGAATTTTAATATGTTTGTATAATATGCCCTTAGTGCCCAGATCTCAGTCTCAGGGATCAAGATCGAAGGAAAAATAGTACAAAACAAAAAGAAAAAAAAAACAAAATATGTAGAGGTCATTTTAATTAACAGTGAGTCACTTTCTGTCTTACTGCTTTTGAGTACTACAAATGTATGGTTTTATTTATAAATTGCAGCCACATGCAAAGGTGCTAGGGTGAACCTAGAATCATTTAAAATGAATAAGCAACTTTAGTGAGCAAAGTCAACAAAAGTAAAAGGCTCAAACCAAAATTTTGAAACTTGAGGGCCTAAAATTAGATGCTTAAATAAGAATGGCCTAAATTTTAGTGGTGCTGAGCAACCACCTTGGAGTCAGTGGGAGCTGAAAGTGCTCAGCACTGTTCAGAATCAGGCAAAAACTTGTTTAAAGATCTATGCTTTGCACCGTGAACTAATAGTCAACAATCTCAAATCCTGTTGGACCAATGAAATGAATTGGGTCCAAAGGACTCCTTTGAGAACAAGCAGTCTTTAGCCCCCAGGCATTCAGTTCTGTGAAACTGTTAGGGAATCTGCTGTGAGGGGGTTCATGTATTTGTACAGAATACGCAATTGTATTTCTGTGTTATGTTGGTTTGTTTTTTACTGACAATATTAACTGTCTGTTATTGACACCACTAGAAGGGGGGCGGGGGGGAAGTAAAACTGTTGTCTTTGCATAATGCCTCTCTGGGTTGTGAAACCAGGAGGAAATGCCATGAATAGTCATCAAGAAGCAGTTTATGTGCACATGTGTCTCCTAGAACTCGATCGGCTTCCCCGTTTATGTTTACACATTGTTGTGGCTTTTTGTAAATTTAACATCTGTGTTGTAATTCATTCAGATGTCGCATGTTTTCATAGCCTTTTATTTTATTGCATTCTCACTGCAAACACTTTAATCTGCATTCCTCCTCCATATAGATTCACTTCATTCTCGAAACGCTTGCATGGAGATGATGTAAGGAATCCTCCTGGCCCTCCTTCCCAACCCCAACCCCCCACCCCATGCATTTTTTTTTCTCCCTCCTAATTGCTCCCAGATTTTCTGGGTGGTCCATCTGTGAAGTAGATAATGGTGGAGTGCCTCAGTCTGCTAGAGGTTGGTGTGTCATGCTTATGATGTGGCCTCCTGAGTGCTCCTTGGAATTATGTCTTTTATCTCCTTTGTTTGTCTGCTGGCTCTTTCACACTTGCTTGAAATCATGTGCTGTTCCTTTGGGAAAGGAGGGAGATGGGAAAGTGGCGTACTGGGAATTTCCTTGAGCTGCAGTCTCTCTCATTTGGCTATATGTTTTGTTTTTTTAAAATTTCCTGAGGGCTGCTGGGAATCAGGAGCACTGTGATTTGTGCTCCTTTGCTTGCTCCTGCTGGGTGCCCCCACTGATGGCATGATATTTCTGTTTACCCTGGGACTACCTAGGAAGGGAAGTGAGTAACTAGAATCCACTTGTTTCTAGTGCGGTGGGTAAAGCTATATTAAAACTGCGCAGGACTGCCAGTTCTCTCTAAGTAAATGTTAACACTTGTTGGAAGTGTTTCTGAAAACATAGCCACTAGATGTATGCTTTGTTCAGGCAGTGCTGGGAGATAAGCTGGCTGTCATCAGGATCTGCTTTCCTGTCCCATGTGGTGTACACTATTTTTGTATAGTGTCTTTCACAGAAAAGTATCACAAAATACTTCACACTCAATTAAAGATAAGAGAGGGACTTATGAGCACTTATGCAAGTATGAGGTGCACATTCTGAACGTTACAAACTTTTCAGCTTAACGGCAAGTGATTCAATAACCACATGAAGTCATGAATGCACATGGCATTATGGAATGGGGCACAAATTATCTTCTGGGTTGCAGTTGGGCTTGGTTTGGTTTTTAAAACCTGGGTAGGATGGCACCATGGACCACACTCTGGCCTTGGGTAGGTTCTCAGTGTCATCAGTGGGAGCCTTGCACACGTATCCAAAATCAGAATATCTATACGAAACAGACTTGTCATTGTAATGTTTGAGATGAATGAAAACTAAACAGCTCCCCTTCATTGATTACATTAAACTCATCTTAATCTTAACCCCATCTGACTAGTTTCTAGAACCTAAATCATTTTTATTCATGACCTAAATACTAAGGGCAAAATTCTGCCCTTACTCACCAGTTTTGTGAACAGCAGGCGAGTTAAGGAAACAGCAGAGCCAGCTATATGTTCGGTTTAGTGAGCCATCCTGCCTGTGCAGGGAAGTAGAACAACACACTCCGCATCCTAAACCTTCACAATCCTCTGTGCATGCAGTGGGAGTGGATGCTTTGCCATGCCCCCAAGTCAGCAAGCTCCCTGTGGAGGATCTGCAAGCTCATTAGCCACTCCCTAATTTGACACTCAAGAGACTGCTGGGCTGGAATCCAGTGCAGCTGCAATCTGAGTGAGCCTTGGTCCGGGAAGGAAATAGTCTCCCTGGCACACTCATGTAACAAAAGGCAGTATTTAGCACTATATTTACATGAGTTTGGAGAGGTGAGGGGGCAATTTACATGCCAAAGCAAACATGGACACCTGACCAAAGGAGCTATGTGAAATTTACATGAAGAAAACAAACACATTTTCTACCGATCCACATACATAAGTGACTGAAAATAACTGGGGAGAAATTTTTGAATTAAAACTTTTTAATACCCAAATCATGGCTCAAAAAGAGCCAAATCTAGAGGGTCATATTTAGTTTGTTCTCTGTCTAACGTCTCATTGAAATCAGTGCGAGTTTAGTCTGAATAAAGACTGATTAGGGACCAAAATGACTTTTAGCTTGAAAATCCATGTCCGTTTATTATCACTGTGTCCAACCAATAGGCAGTGAATAAAGCAGTGCAATACTTTGCTTTGTGAAAGTGAATTTTGATATTCAAGAGGGTTTCTATGTCTCAGACTTGCATAGAGAACTTCCTTCAGGGTTTATTTATTGGGGGTTAGGAGATTTTTATTTTATACTGAATAATATTGATGCTTTAATAGTTTACTCGACCCTTTACAAGGCGCTGAAGGACTTGTCTGGGTTATAACCGCAAAGTGTCCAAATCATTTAGAAAAGGGAAAGAATTCCCCCAAATCATTTGGAACTGTGATGCAACACTACCCTTGCCCTATGTAAAATAACACGGGAATAGGCAAAATAGTTTTCTGAGCCAACCAGGCATAGGCCTGTTCTTTGAGTGTACTTCTATGCAGGATTTTTCATTACACTTTGACTCTTACGATTTAAACTCTCTTTAAAGTCACATTAAAAGACACCTATTTTTATCATCAGGTAAGAAACCAACACTGTTTTTCAGTGCAGTTTAAAGAGCAGATCCTCACAGTCTCTGTAGTGTCTCTGTCCAACAAGCAGCTGCATTGTGGTTAAGATTCTCTTTCATTTAAGTGCTTTTTGCTGAGTCCACCTTACTGTGTTGCTTTGGTAAAAGGAGCTGCATGACTAGCCTTCCCTCCTTAGAGCAAGCTATCTTGTTCATCTTCTTTTCTGCTTTACTTAGTCCATGAATGCAGATGCCTATCTAGTCATTTCGATAGCTGTAGGACCCCATCAGTGCTCAGCCAGCTGATACAGGAACTTATGGAGGCTTGCTCACTCAATAGGCCCCTTGAGAGAAGAAAGAGTAGAGTCAAGGAAATCTGACTCAGCCCCCTTACTGTGTATTGTAGCCTAATGCTGTAAACCCCCCAGTCTTACAAAGGCAAAAATAGAATTACTAAAACATATTTTAAAACAAGCCTCTGCGTAAATTAAGGGCCTGATCCTGCTGCCATTGAAGTCAATGGGAATTTTTCCATTAACATCAAGGTTTGAGCTCGTTATATTTCCGAGTACTAGCCTTTTGTCATTTTGTATTGATGCATTTCAATCAGCATACAATTGAGAGAGGGAGACCATTTCAGTAAAGCACTTCAGATCAACAGGAACAACAGAATGGTCTTGATCTTATTAAACACAAATACACTTCTGTGTTGCAAGCTGGTAAATTACATTGTATACACTGTGCCAAATTCTGATCTTGTTTACATGTCTACTTCAGTGGATTTACTCAAGATTTACACAACTCTGAGATCGGCATCTGGCCCATCTTGTGCAGCTGAGCATAAAATTAGGTTGCAATTGAGAGGTATATTTTCTTTTTGAGGTTTAGGGCTTCTTAGCAAAATTTCCAGATGTTCTTCATACCATTTCAGGAAAGGAAAGGAAAGATTTCTCCATCAACGTACACAACAAAGTGACTGTCATTTATGGTTTTTTCTCCCAGTTTTTCTACTAAAAAGATATTAGACTCTTTTTACTAGCAAAATGCGTATAAAATTAGATCAATGCTCCCTCTCTCTCTCTCTCTCTCTCTCACATATATATATAATTGTTTTATTTTATGCTATCTCATTTTATCTGGATGTAGGTAAAGAGAAATGACAGGTTTTTCTTCATTTTCATATGTATTGTTAATTTCCGGTGCTTCGACCCCTCTGCATAAAGCATTTAAAATCACAGGGCTTGATCCTGCTTTCAGTTGGGAAGCATCTCAGCAAATCAGCTATAGCCCTGGCAAAGATAAACACAGTGATTGATTTTTTTTCCAAGTGACAATTTGCTTGATCAAGCTTAAGCCTTTTAGAACAAACTAACAGAATTATACTTGCTCCCTCTACAGTACAGTAGGTTCACATCACATCATGTTGATAATTCCTATCAAATAATTATCCTTCAAAAATAGCAAATAAAATTAAAAAAAAAAACACAATGATCCAGAGTGAGGCTTAAAGCTGTGATCAAATCTGCTGACTACCTCAGAGCTGAAGGCGGTACAAACACACAGGTCAAAATTAAGCTGCAAATTGAAATGGAAAGGTGGGAACAGTGGGGACAGAACAAAACGAGAATGAGTACTGATTGAGGGGCTAGTCTTCTCCCCAGTGCTTAATCCTGAGTTACTGGGTTAGGCTCTAGAGATCTTGACGGGGGGAAGGGGAAGGAATCCTCCCTCCAGTCTGCACAGCAGGAGAACTGCTCCATGACAACAGCTCCAGTCTAATGGCTTGAGCAGTCTCTTTGGCCTGAGTTCCTCCTTTGCCCACTCCCAGGGGAGAGGGAGGAGAATTTGCAGCCTGTATGTTTTATTATGACATACATTAGTAACAAAGGGTATGTCTACACTGCGAAGTTGTCGACAAAACTTTTCTTTCACGAGTACTTTTAAACCCCTCCCCACCCCCACCCCCGCAAAAGACAAAAGTTTTGCAGATGCAAGTGGCAGTGTGAACGCGGCTTTGTCGGCAGGAGCGCTCTTCTACCGACAAAGCTAACGCCGCTCACGGGGATGGAAGTATTTTGTCAGCAAAATTGCCGACAAAATACCGACAGAGAGTGTTCACACACTGATTTTTAGCGACAAGGCTGTGTCAACACAGCCTT
This sequence comes from Terrapene triunguis, assembly GCF_002925995.2. NCBI lineage: Eukaryota > Metazoa > Chordata > Testudines > Emydidae > Terrapene > Terrapene triunguis. Next base: position 2,762,299 of record NW_020664490.1, on the reverse strand, counting down.
GTCGCTAAAAGCTGTGTGGTGTAGACAAGAACAAAGAGCGCTATTTTAAGGGTTGCATTTAACAAGGGAAGGCTACATGGAAAATACTCCATACCAGTATATGAGAGAGACAAGGTGTGTGACATATCTTTTATTGAACTAACTTCTATTGATGAGAAAGACAAGCTTTCAACCCACCTTGTCTCTCTCATATCCTGAGCCCCACATGGCTACAACTACACTGTATACATACCCCGTAGGCTGTTACCAAATACTCAATCAAACCAGATTTTTTTTTCAAACCAAGCAAATGCCATAGCCTGCACTGAGAACTATGCCCAGACAGTGTCAAAATTCAGCCATTTTTACAGCTGGCATTCAAAAAAAATCTGGTAAAAGAGGTTGTTGGGAGGGGGCTTGGGGGGTGAGTAGCAGGGCCGGCTCCAGGCACCAGCGGAGGAAGCACGTGTCTGGGGCGGCACATGCTAAGGGGCGGCATTCTGTCCATTCTTGGGGCAGCACAGTCCAGGCGGCTTTATTTTTTTGCTTCGGTAGTCCAAGCTTTTTTTTTTTTTTTTTTTTGCTTTGGGCGGCAAAAATGGTAGAGCCAGCCCTGGTGAGTAGTTAACAAGAAAAGTATATTTCCTACCCTTGCCAAAGTTAAAAATGATTGAATGGATCTTGTTCATACTTTCCAATAACAAATCACCATTGGGCAGAGACCAAGCATGGAAAATTTCAACCTCAAAGGTGACTGTGTCCGAAACATAGGAGTGTGTAGGAAAAGCATGTTATAATTGGAACTGTATTGCAACCTTATCTATAGAGGATACTACCAGCACCCACGGTAAGTGCCAAGTGATGCACTTAGGGAGAAGAAGTAAACGGGGGCACTGATACTAAAGTGAGGATGGTTGGGAAGCAATAAATCACTCTTCATTTCCTGGTTTTCAAAGGTTTAAGTTTAGCTGAAGCAACATGGAGCAATCTTAACTCTGTGTTGGTGACATTTTGGGACAGTTAATAGTAATGCACACGTGCACACTACACACGCACCTATGAGTAGATAAAATATTTGAAGCACTTTGAAATGAAAGGTGCTATGACTATCGCAGGCTTATTGCTTTGTTTGTATCTGTGCTGTCTATTTCTTTTTCCTAGGTGGGTAACTTACATTTATTATAGCAGGCGCTTGGTAGTACCTTTATAGTTAAGGTTACAATACAATTCCAGTTATAACAACCTGCAAAATGAAGGATGATCCTAGTGGTCTTTACAAGGCCGTGAGTAGGAAAGTATTATCTTCAGCAAGACATAATTTGAAACAAAAAAAAGGACCCTAACCCTAAAAATCACTTCTACCCATGCAGCCTTGCTGACTTTCCTGAGTGTGGTTGCCTGGGTAGAAAAAAGAGAAGAATTTGGCCCCAAATATCCATATAATACAGTTTCTGTGTAAACTGTTATGTACAAGGCTAAAAGGAACTGTCAAGCATTTGAAATACAGTAAAACAAAGGCCTCCTGCTCCCAAGCTATTTCATAAATCATAACAATCGCATTGCTACTGCAACACCTGCATGTACGTTGTGTGATATTCTGAACCTTCGTAACATCCGATGAGGATAAATATATGGTAAAGCTATATGGGAGCTGAGCTGACCCAGGTGTCATATGTTTAACCTCTAGAAACCTAACTGTGCTACACTGTCATCGTCTCTAACAGGGGCGGCTCCAGGCACCAGCACACCAAGCGCGTGCCTGGGGCAGCAAGCCGAGGGGGGTGGCCTGCCGGTCGCCATGAGGGCAGCAGTCAGGGAGCCTTCGGCGGCAAGCCTGCGGGAGGTCCACCGGTCCCGCAGTTTCGGCGGCAATTCGGCGGCGGATACGCCGAATCCGCGGGACCGGCGGACCTCCCGCAGGCACGCCGCCAAAGGCTGCCTGACTGCCGTGCTTGGGGCAGCAAAATACATAGAGCCGCCCCTGGTCTCTAAGGTACATAGAAAGAGGGAGAGGACAACAATACAATCAATTGTTAAACTCACACTCTCCAGCTACTGATAAGTCTTTGTTTTGTGTTTAAAATAACTAGTCATTCTATTCTCAGAGAATTTTGAAAAATCTACTAGAATTGTAAAGAAGAAAAAATGCCCAGCTCCTGGATCACTCACTTACTGATCTAGGGCAACACTATGCACTTCTCTGCACTATCCAATTATACTTTGTGCCCCAGCCGTAATCTGGTGCTTAGTGTTTGTTGATGGTTCATTGCATATTTACAGGAAGAAACAGAAAGCACTTGGCTAGTTTTTATTTCAGTCTCCCTACTTGAGTGACATATTGATTATGTGCCTAGAGACTGACTTTGCAAAGAAAAGGCTGAAGATTTCGATTATACACTTCAGGTATTGGTATCAAACACCCCTGCCATAAATGACTTCCTCAAGAACCTCTCTGGAGATCTCTGCTGATTACATAGCGGCTTCATTATCAGTAAAGTCTGTTTGCTTTTAAAATTAAAAAGACCTCCTACCCAGATTGATCTCACAGAGTAAAACATTCCATCAACCTGATGCAAGATAACCAAAAATAACACCTCCCCTTCATGAACTGCGACTGAGAGACAAACCAACACAAGCCCCTGGCTACTTGTGCGTATCATCATGACATGTAGGGGTCATTGTTTTTCTTGACTCGCCAAAAACCCAGCTGATCAGAACTCAAATACCCACTCACCTATTCACTGAGAGGGAAATTCACACCTGTACAGGGCTCTCTCATAAATGGGCACAGTTTACAGCTCCTCTTAAGACCCGTGTTGTGGGCTTACGTGGGACTTAAGTAATGCCCAGGGTCTTGGTGAGTCCTCAGTACCAGGGTAAATGTCACCTTAAACTAATTTCACAGGATTTGCTTAATCTAACTAGGTTCGCAGTCCATGAGAACCTTCCTTTCCATTCTACTCATTCTGAAGCCACCTCATGCCCCTCTTCTTCAGCCTTCTCTTGCTATTGCATAGCTCCATCTTCACTTTTCCCCTTTCGGGAACTCACATAATACAGTTTTTGTTTTTAAATCAGCAAATTTTTTAAATCTTTATTAAAAGGAAAACAAATTAAATTGGCATTTGTGGCCTAGTGATAGTGTAGAGGGAATGCACTCAGACATCAGGGATATATGGGAGAGGGGTCCTCCTGTGAATCAGTCTCCTATGGCCAGTTAGGAAGCTATGTTGATGGGCTCTGAATGGGGGATATGATCCAACAGTGACCAGGACACCGTAAGTGCTTAGATACTATGCTGGTGCTGGATGACATAGAAAAACCTTATATAGATCTTAGGGCGGGGGAGAGGAGGAGTGTGGTAAAGAAGTGAAAGAATCCTCCAAAATAATTGGTACACTCTAATAGCTGGGTAGGACTCTATTAACCAACCCCATGTGCCATGGTCGTGCTGCTGTAAAAGTCACTGTGTATAATCCTCTGATTAACCTTTAGTAGAAATTACTGTTAGAAAATGGGCTGATTCAGGGGAGCAAGGGAACCTATGAAAAACAATTATCCACATGTAAATGGTGTAGTGACTGTTAGAGATGACCAAAGCTGGAAGAAAAACCTGAACCTCTTCAACACGAGGCTTTGTTCTTTTCTCCTTCTCTTAACAGTGTATTGAAATGTTATTTTCAACAGAACTGATGTCAACACAGAAACAGCAAAATCCAGGCTAAACTATTGGTTGGAAGGGGCAGATGAAACCCATAACTAGGTTTAAAAATCATGCAACCCATAGCAAAAGTTCTTAGCAACAGAAATGTTGAGGTACTTTTTAAATTATTTCTGAACTTTAGAAAAGCTACAGAGGGAAACTATCGGACTCACAACAAAGACTTCAGTTAGCTGAAGTTAAGGGGATCTGATTCTCCTCTCACACCTGCTTTGCACTGGTGTACCACCACTGGCTTCAGAGGAGTTATTTCTGAGCAAGAAGGACCGGAGCCGAGGAAGAGACCTCAGACAAGAAGATATGTAACAAGATGTGTCACAAGCAGAAAGCAACATATTAAATCAGGACCCACTTACTAGTCCCTTTAAAGGGGGCAGAATTTCAGCTTGAACTATGAGGTTTTTCTGGTTTATATCACAGCTTTCCCATGATTTAAATGTTGCTGCTGCACTGAATAGAAGAAATTGTGATGCAGCACCTGCAGATAGAAGGGTAATGGGATTCATAGTTATTCAAGTCACAGAAAAAACAGCTGTGCATTTTCCTGTCCTGTTGGCTCAAACTTCTGTGTGTAATCCTCTACATTTTATGATATTTAGGAGTCTGTGGGTCATACTTTAGCCTTATATTTACTATGTATTCAGAGGGTAGAGGGATAGCAGCCAGAATACACACACATTTTTAATTTTTACAATTTGTTTGCAAATTTTATGGCTCTGTCAAGGCTTTAATTACAAATATTACATTTCTTCCTGCAGGATACTGCAGGGGCAGGGAAAAACAAACCATCTCATATATTTGTGTTTGTATTGGACTAAACGTTTTAAATAATCCAAACACATTAGTTTAAGAAAAAATCCTAAATCATCTTGTCCATTATAAATAACCTGCCTATATTCTGCAGCTCTGCTAGCACATCACCACTGACATTCTGATGCAATTCTGAAAAAAAAATTTAACCCAACCAGTGCGTGTATTTTCCAGGGAGACTCCGTTTTAAGTGAGACATCTGCAGCTACTTTAACCTTCACTTCTTTGTGAGCCCTGCTTTTGCCACCAGCCAATTAGTGAACTCTGGAGGACTTTCTGGGTCAAGCTATACCAAGTACCTCAAATCCTCATTAACGCTAATTAGTGCTCAGTAGGTTAATTGGTGATGAAGCTCCTCTTTTTTTAATTACTCAAACAAATGAGCCAGCGGGACCTTGTGGTCAGCTGTGAATTATTCTGTTTGTTTTGATGCTCCTCATTTGAATGTGTAAAGCCAGATGTTTGTTGCCCATACTTAGGTCCTGTTTGCTTTTGCTGGAGGAAAAAAAGGACAAAAAACACTTTTTTAGCACAGTTAATAAGCATCTTAGCTGACACCTTAGAACAATTAAGACCCAGGATACAAGAGTGACTTTGTGCACGGGATAGAAAAAGTCATCATTTGAAATGATAATGTATCACCTTAAGATGTCCCTTCAATTCCTTATCAGATATAACAAACAAGTGCAATGTTATTGATATAGTCCAAAAAGAATCATACACATTGGAAATGGTAAAGACCTAGTAGGTTGTCTTGACCATCTCAGGCAGCCAGTGCAGGGAAGTTCCCTATTCAATATATTCTCTATTGTTAATTCATAGAATCAAAGGCCAGAAGGGACCACTGTGTCTGACCTCCTGAATAACACCAGCCATAGAACTTCCCCAAAATAATTCCTGTTTGAACTAGAGCAGATCTTTTAGAAAAACATTTAGTCTTGATTTAAAAATTGCCAATGATGGAAAATCCACCACAGCCCTTGGTAAGTTGTTCCAATGGCTAATTATTGTCACTTAAAAATTTGCACTTTGTTTCCAGTCTGAATTTGTCTTGCTTGAGCTTCTAGCCAATGGATCATGGTATACCTTTGTCTGCTAGATTGAAGAGCCCATTAACAAATTTTTATTCCCCTAGTAGGTGCTTACAGATTGTGATCTTAACTTTGTCTTTGTTATAGTAAATAGATTGAGCTCCTTTAGTCTATCACTAAAAGGCAGGTTTTCCAATCCTTTAATCATTCTTGTGGCTCTTCTCTGAACCCGCTCCAGTTTATCAACATCCCTCTTGAACTGTGGACACCAGAACTATCATAGTATTTCAGCAGCAGTTGCATCAGTGCCAAATACAGAGGTAAAATAACCTCTCTACTCCTACTCAAGATTCCCCTGTTTACTCATCCAAGGATAGCATTAGCCCTTTTAGACACAGCGTCACATTGGGAGCTGATGTTCAGCTCATTATCTACCATTACCTCCAAATCTTTTTCAGAGTCACTGCTTCCCAGGATAGAGGCCCACATCCTGTTAGTATGGCCTATATGCTTGGTTCCTAGATGTATACGTTTACATTTAGCCATATTAAAACACATATTGTGTGCCTGTGCTCAGCTTACCAGATGATCCAGATCACTCAGTATCAGTGACCTGTGCGCCTCCTTATTTACCACTCCCCCAATTTTTATGTCATCTGCAAACTTTATCAGTGATGATTTCGTGTTTTCTTCCAGGTAATTGATAAATATGTTAAATAAAATAGGGCCAAGAACCAATCCCTGAAGGACCCCTTGTTTTAAATGTCTTGTTTTAAATAACTCAAATGATTAATTTTGTACCACTTCCTCATAAGACTGTTCCACAATCTTCATCTTCATTCTAAGGACATTTTCCTTATTCATCCTAAATTATCGTTGCTTTGGTTTTACTTCATAACTCCTTTGTATCACTTTAAGCAGTTCCTCTATACCTTTTGTAGTTTTACCCTTCACATAGTTGTAAACAATTATTATATCTCTTCCCCCTCAACTCTCACAAAGTCATTGTTTAAACAAGCAACACATTGAGCTGTGTGGTCCCTTCTAACCCTATGTTCTATGTTTCATTCTTTTAATTCTTTCTCATAAATCTGCCCTTCTGGCCCCCATAAGAGCATTCTCTCGATTACCTCCAGTTTGGTAACGTCGTCCTGTTATTGAGGTGCCCGAAGCTGTAGGAAGTATTCCCGGTGTGGTCTCATCAGATATGTTTATAGACCTGTCATCTCTCTGCCCCCTGATGCACTTTCTGTTGCAGTCTGTAGCCCGGTCTTGCACATGTTCCATGTGGGTCAATTCATACACCTGCACAGAGTCTCATTGAAAGCAGAAGCAGTATTTACAGCCACAAACCCGCAATTGTGACCTCAGCAACCTCAGCAAATGTTCAGTGGTGACAGGCATGCACAAATTAAGTGCATGTCTCTGGGACAAGCATGAGACTGTGGTTAAGGTTTTATGCTATGGTGTGAGGTGTTTTCTTTATCTGTGGAGGCAGAAAGAAATTCCCTGTGGAGGTGTAGAGTCTTTCAATAGCAGCGTGGGCATTAGAGTACAGTAAAGAGGTGTCTCTTAACTTGGCATTTCCTTACTTGTAAGGGTTTGTGTCAGGTGATGTCACACTTAAGCAGCCTTACCTGGTTTTAAATGAAGTTTTTGGTTATGGTTATTAGATACATATTCCTCTCAAAAGAGCTTTCTGGTAATTAGATCGGAATGTAGAAGTTCATGATTCAGTACTTGACTGGGCCTGATCCAAAGCCCATGTAAGTTAGTAGATGGTTCCCTGGACCTCACTGGGCTTTGGATCTAGCCCTTTAACACCAAGATGTACTCAGTGAGTTAGCCAACACAAGCCCAGGGTGATCTTTCAGTAAGCATATGTTGAAGTCCCACAGCAGGAAGAAATGGGAAGCAGTGCAAAAAAGCCTTTTTTCTGCTGCTCCTGACACATCTAGACTCTGGTGTCTGCACCTACAAGAAAGAGGCAGAGAAGCAGCAGGTATTCTCATGTGTTTATATAAACATGTGTGCTTGATTATATTCCGATCCCCACCCACCATATGTCACTTGTCTTTTTTAAAATGTAGGCTCCTTAAGCAGGAACTGGCTCTTCCTATGTCTGTATACAGCACCTAACACAATGGGACCCTGATCCTGCCTGGGGCCCTTGAGTGTTACACTAATATAAATAATAATTAATAATACGGTGAGAATTGTTTTTCAAGCTTTGGAAGCCTTTTCCAAAATGATGCAAACCAAAGCTCTTCCAAGTAGCATTTAAAAAAAAACAATACAAACCTCTGAGCATGCTTTAGAGAAGATTCTGTGTCAGAAATAATTAAATATATTTCTGCAGCCAAAGGGTTTCCAAACTATGGGACTTTCTACAACATTGGAACCTGAACAGAGACAGACCAGGATCCTGCAAGGCATAGCCACCTTCCCTTGGATAACAAATGCCAGTTTCCTAGGTTTGTGGGAATCTATGGATCTAGTCCAGAATGATTCCTGGACACACACGGTTTGAAAACACCATTCATACTGTCTTGTGTCTCTGTCCTGGGTGTCCTGGCGCACGTTGTTAGGATTATCTCTTTATTTTTTCCTTATATTTGTTTCCAGGAGATGAGAGAGAATTTATAAAGGTTTCCACTTTCTGAAACCAAAATAATAAACTGGAAGGTGCTGTGGCTTGATAAGTGCATTTGGGAACAGGCAGGTTTATTCCATACAGGTATATGACTCATCTGCCTTTATCTGTAGGTCAGTGGGAATTCTTCGAAAGCGACAACAAAGTAATTTGGCCATTTCAAAAAGATATAAGAAAATATTTTTATTCAAACAAAGGGCAATGCAGAAAGTATTTTGCCTCATGCCAGCTTTGCTCAGTGGTTGCTATACTTGATAATGGTGAGGCTCTGATAGATACTTAGAAAACCCATAGTTTAAATTCATCTGAAGTCTTGTTATCAGTAGGAAAAGCTAAATAAGAACATAACAGCCATGCTGGGTCAGACCAATCAGCTAGCCCAGTATCCTGTCTTCCGACAGTGGCCAATGCCAGGTGCCTCAGAGACAATGAACAGAACAGGCAATCATCGAGTGATCCATCCTCTCTTGTCCACTCCCAGCTTCTGGCAATCAGACACGAGGGACACCCAGAGTATGGGGTTGTGTCCCTGACCATCTTGGCTAATAGCCATTGATGGCCCTATCCTCCATGAACTTAGCTAATTCTTTTTTGAACCCCGTAATAGTTTTGGCCTTCACAACATCCCCTGGCAATGAGTTGCTGGGGTTGACTGTGCATTGTGTGACGAAGTACTTCACACAGTGCACTTCTCAGGAGAACTGTAATCTCAAGTGTTTCTGACAGCCCCAAGAATTCCCTCTATATTTCCTCTTTTTCCTCTTTGCCTCCAACCCTCCAAAGCCTCACGATGCTGGAACTTTCTGTCTGACAGAAAATGGCTGGAGGTGCCTGACTTTTTGGCCCATTGCCAAAGCTCCGTTCATCTGGCAGAGGGGGACACCAGTGAGGGAGCCACTTGGCTCACCTTTCCTACAGAGGCTGAGCATCCTGCCTCTAACATTCTCCATCCCTGCCCCCTCGGGAAAAGAAACTGAGATCAAGGGTATATCTCAGGGGTGGGCAAACTTTTTGGCCCGAGGGCCACATCGGGGTTGTGCAACTGTATGGAGGGCCGGGTAGGGAAGGCTGTGCCTCCCCAAACAGCCTGCCTCCGCCCCCTCCCACTTCCTGCCCCCTGACTGTCCCCCTCAGAACCCTCAACCCATCCAACCCTCCCTGCTCCTTGTCCCCTGACCACCCCCTCCCGGGACCCTTGCCCCCTATCTAACCCCCTGCTCCTTGTTCCCTGACTGCCCTGACCCCTATCCACACCCCCGCTCCCTGACAGCCCCCCTGGGACTCCCACCCCCTATCCAACCACCCTCTGCTCCTCATCCCCTGGCCACTCCCACCTGGGACCCTCCGCCCCGAACTGCTCCCTGGGATCCCACCCCCTTATCGAACCCCCCCTGCTCCCCGTCCCCTGACTGCCCTCCCAACCCCTATCCACATCCCCACCCCCTGACAGGCCCCCCAGGACTCCCACTCCCAACCCTCCCTGTTCCCCATCCCCTGACCGCCCCCCCAGAACCTCCACCGCATCCAACCACCTCCTCCTCCCTGACTGCCCCCCAGGATGCCCCGCTCCCCGCCCCCTTACCAGCAGCAGGAGCTTGCAGCCGCGACACCCGGCCACAGCCAGCTGCACTCCCTATGCTGCCCAGCGGGAGCGGCGGGCCAGAGCGCAGCCCGCACAGCAACGTGGCTGCGGGAGAAGGCGGACAGCGGGGGAGGGGCTGGGGACTAGGCTCCCTGACCGGGAGCTCAGGGGCCAGGCAGGACGGTCCTGCGAGCCGGATGTGGCCCACGGGCCGTAGTTTGCCCATGTCTGGTATATCTTCATTACCCGCTGGATCGGCGGGCAGCAATCAATCCAGTGGGGATCCATTTATCGCGTCTAGTCTAGATGCGATAAATGGACCCCCGAGCGCTCTCCCGTCGACTCCTGTACTCCAGCTCGGCAAGAGGCACAGGCAGAGTCGACGGGGGAGCAGCAGCAGTTGACTCACCGCGGTGAAAAGTCAATCTAAGTACATCGACTTCAGCTACGTTATTCATGTAACTGAAGTTGCGTAATTTAGATCGATCCCCCCCTCCCCTCCTCCCCCCCCAGTGTAGACCAGGGCTAAGACTAATAGTCATAAGCTGCACAGACTTCTGTTCTTGGAGACAAATCTTGCCTCCTCCTTTGTGGATTCAGGGGACTGCCTTGTAATGCATCATGTGTAGTTTCACTGTGCAAGAGGAGGAGTCTGAGGTCCTGCATAGTGGGGTCTGAGCCCTCTTTGCGCTGTAAGGATTTAGGAAAGGATCCAGTGGCTATTTGACCCCCACTTCACATGACTGGAACAGTTGCCACAAAGTGACTTCAGGTGATTATTTCCTTTGTCCTCCATGGATGTCCCCACTGTTTAGTCTGCTGTGAGAGGCTTTGACCTTTGAGATGAATCTAATGAAATTCTAGGTGGCGTGAAAGCCCACAAAGAGGCATTGGACATTACAGACATTTCAGAAATTCTGGCTGGCATCTTCTTGTTTAAAGCAGTTAACTGTTTCAGTGAAAGAGAGTGGCCTGTTAAAACTACAATCGACTTGTCTACAGCAATAGCAGCAGTGCCCTTTGGAGTCCAAATTTCACATACTTCATGGATGTGAAATCCTAAGTGTCAGCAAGAAAAGATATCTAGGTCCTCACTCCAGATATGTTTGCACAGTTATACGTGGCCTGATTCTGATCTCAGTGTAACCAGTGTCAGTCCCTGAAGTCAGTGGAGGTTGGGAAAAAGGGAGTGAGAAGAGAATCAGGCCCTGAATTCTGAAAATTCAGCATAAAGCTGGTATGAAGGAGACCATGCCAATGGAGTCCTGTTAACCAAAATGAGTCTGATTCTCTGTTCACTGTCACTAGTGTAAATCAGGAATAACTTTACAAACAGGACAATTACATGAGTGTGAGAGAAAACACAGGGCCCCTATCATTTTGAACTAAAATAGATGATGCTTATATATATATAATTTCATAATAAGAACACTATGAGAATAAGAATTATATATAATTTCATAATGAGAACACTATGTAATGATGTATAGGCCTATCATTAAGGCCCAGTCCAGCAAAACACATAAACATTCATAATATTAAATTTATAAGATGTCAATGAGACTATCATGGGCTTAAAATTATGCACATGCTTAAGTGCTCTTCAGGATCAGGGCCACAGGGTCAGTATTATCCTTTTATTCTGTGCACGAAACTAACACTGAAATAATAGTTTTGTGCAACTATCCATGGTAGATAGTAGCTATTGATTCTCGTGTATAGCTTTCTAGAGATTCATTATAGCTATTCACTTGTCTCTGCCTCTTTTGGTTGGTCAGTGTGTTTGTTTTTCTCCTCTAGTTTGCATTTGCATGTGGTAAAAATTTAATAACTTTTAAAAAGCTAATTTTAGATCCACACAGGGCTAGAAATTAAATTGTGGAAACTGAAGATTTTTCTTGTTGTTGTTGTTGTTTTTTATCAAAAACTGGAGATAATTTGTAGTTTCCACTGGGAAAAAAACTGAGCTGTATTCATGAAAGAATTATGATGGGTTTCTTCTCTGGTCGTTTCAAGCCATGCTGCAGGTGTGATAGAAGCCTTTACCATACACTAAATAAAAACACATTGCTCCTTCTCTCTAAGGCAGTTTTTGGGAGCCAAGAATTGGGCATGACCTACAAAGGAAGTTTTTATTATATACTTCAAGTAAGATGGGATGCCAAGTTCAGTACAGTTCTGTCCAAGGCCAAGATATCAGGCACCCAGATGCAACAATGATGGTCATCTCAGAGATAGACAGCATAGAGGTACACGTATACCACTATGCCTTAAAAAGAAGGAGTCCTGTCATCATAGATCCCTGATGGTGGTGTCCATTGTAAAGAAAGTTAAAAGAATTGTTTTTTACACACTGTAACTGATTTATTTAAAAAGCAAAAGTACTTAGTTAAATACACTCGAGATGCAGTGAAATTATCTAGGGACTCACTGTGTCTATTTGGTTTTTTTCCAGCCTGAACGAACGTGATCATTTGTTAAAAAGGCTCGGCAGAAAAACTCCTCCGAGCCTTTTCCGAGCTCATTCTGTCCAGCAAGGTGTACCACGTAAGTAACTGATCAGATGTGTGTCTCTCAGCAGTCAGTCCCAGATGAATGGAGGGGAAGATGATTATTTTTTAAATTAAATTGTAGATAGAGATAATCTGGTACAGAGGCTGAGCTGCCAACCAAGAGTCAGAAATTTGGAAGGGGAATTAGTGTATTTGGCCCCAGGCTTGTAGAACTTGCATGTAGATAATTCCCTAGGACCCAATCAAGTGTCCCAATGACAAAATCCCAGTGCAGAAATTCCATAACTTTAAAATCCTGATATTCTCAAGATCTTGTAAAATTTGACAGGACCAAAAAAAAAAAATGTTGAAATAGAGCTCTGCTTTAAATGGTGACTGTGTTTTCAAATGATAGCTATTAACTATGGTTTTAAAAATACAGAAATAGCTCAGTGGTGCCATTTGAGAAAAGTTCTAAATGTTTTTAATAAGCAGGTGGAGGTCCCTGTAGCTGCCATTTGTGTATTCCTCTTCTTGGCCTCTTCTGGGGAAGTTAAGGGCAACCCTAGACCTGCCTGCTGCTGCTAAAGGAAAGGAACAGTATCTCTCACACTGCATCTGAGCTCATCAGTTTATCCTACGGCATAGGTCCATGAGACAGGCCCAGTGTCTTTGGCATCTCTACTTGCTACTTCTGGATTTTCATCAGGGCTTCCCCAGCATTAAAATAGAACTCCACAGACCAGAACCCCCAGGGAGCCATGAGCCAATAAGAGTTAAGAGAAAAATGTTGACTTGCTACTGGGGTGGATTGTCTTTTGCAGTCAGATTTTTGACCAATAACATTTTCACCTTACTAAGGGAAATAGCCCCATCAACAGCAATGGTGCTGGTTGCAGGATAGCGCTAAGACAAACACATTTGACTCCAAATCATCCATTTAACATGAGAGTTTTTGAAGGTGAGATCTGTATCATGTCAGGATTTCAGCAGGTGGGGTACAGCCAAATTTCATCTCTTCTCTGTGACCATTTCTTCAGCAGAATCATAACTGCTCAGAAGGCCCTGACCCAGAAGAACTGGGGTGTTTCTGCTGCAGAAATAGGGTAGGATTTAAGAATCTCATACATGGGGTGCAGAGATCCCCTGCAGATCCTCAGGGGTGATTCAGAGCAGGACAGGAGCAAGGCTGGTAGATCCATTACTGTTCAGATCCACTGGGTCATTCTCCTCCACAGAAGGGAGAGTGCACTGGCTCCAGGGGCTAGAGCAGTCTTGAGAGTGCAGTAACTTCTGCAGACCAGCTCCACTGCCATTGTAAGGTCTGGAAGGAAGGGATTCATTTTCTCCTTCACCCCCACAGAGAAGCTCAGCTTGGCTGTGCTCTGCTTCCAAGATTTGTTCCTTTGTGTCCGGAGGTAAAGGGTGCTGGTTTTATCTCTCTTTCACGCACCTATGGAGACTCTTTGAAGCAATTCCATAGGAGATGACTGGCAGAACAAGCCTGTAAAAAAGAATCAGGGAAACCTATGAACCAGTCTGCAGACCGTGCAGAAAACCAGCATGCTTGTGTTACCCGTCAGATCTGAACCACATGCTCACAATTTGTAGAATGCATCTTTGTGTTTTTAATTGGCTGATAAGCTTTGGGAAACAAGAATAAGATATCAAAATAAACTTTGATTCAGTTAACCGGCTCCCCCTAAATACAAATGATTAAGTGCTAAATGAGTCAGTCCAGTCAGGACAAGTTCCAATCACATGTCTGTTTTTCACATGAATGTAAATTTTCATTGTGAAGTTGTTAAGACTAAAAGAGGCTTTTATAGCAGATCCATGATTCTCTAAAACTTCTGTCATCCCTTGTCAAACATTGTTTTCAAACATTGCACAGCTGCTATATGTGCAGGGCCATATGAACATATGTGCTGGTTTCACAGACCTAAATTGTACAAATGTTGTATAAATAGTGAAAATTGTCAAAACAAGCAGCTGGCAGCTAAGGCATTGGTTTTGTCATGGTAGATATGTATTTTGAATCACACCCTACTGGCTCTCTAGAGTCATTGTGATTCCACTGGGCTTCCAAGTTCCCACCCAAAGAGTTCAGCCTATCCCAAAACTTGATCATGTGACTTCAGTTCAGGCCGGGACACTTGAATTTAACACATCAAAGATCATTCATTTTGTTCTGGTTGACAAGGCTGAGACAAACCCATTGCCCTGTTAATGGGAGGGGGAGAATAAGGGCAGTTTACCATCAGAAGTTGTAAAATAACCCAGAATCAATACTGTAGCTTGGGGGGAAGGGTGGGGCAAAAACTGTTCAAAGATTCGCTGCTATAAAATTGCATTAAAAACCTTTGATCTCAAAGCATATGGGAATGACATTAGTTCTAGGACAACACACACAAAAACAATGGATTTGGGGCTACTTCTAATGGCCTCGGGGATCGGGGGAGGAAGCTTGGAAATTTTAGCCCCTAAAACCATTTAAATTTGTTTATGGCCATGGTTTTGTGTTCATGAATTGAGAGCGTCAGATGAAATGCCAGAAATGTTCTATAGTTTAACTGTGCTCTCAAGGTTCACATCGTTCTTTTCTGACTGACGTGGCTTTCTGAAAGATTTATGAAAATGAACAAAGATTTTCCACTGACCTTCAGATTTTGATGCAAATGCCAGTTAGGATTTCATTTATCCTGTGGCTTTTAGTAGAAGAGCTTTGTGCCTTTTGTCAAGCTTACGTGCTGAACATTTCTGCAGCCCAAAAAGTTTTAATGGAAATGAGTAGATGGTGCAGTGATTACGGCATTAGCCTCTAGGAGCTGGTACAGTTCCTGTCTGAGACACCTGTATGAAATCAGTGCTGGTTAGCTCAGCATAACGTCTGCGGATAGATTTCCCATTCCCATCTGCTTTCTAAAATCCCAGC
The DNA here is from genome assembly GCF_002925995.2 of Terrapene triunguis. NCBI lineage: Eukaryota > Metazoa > Chordata > Testudines > Emydidae > Terrapene > Terrapene triunguis. The sequence goes on along the minus strand of NW_020664490.1, from coordinate 2,747,096 downwards.
AATAGGAAAAGCATCAAGTCCCCCTAATTAAGAGGGGAGATTGGCCCACAAGTGGGAATAGTTCTCAGAGAGAGCAGGAAATGCTGCAAGGTTCCCCTCACAGATGTTGCTTATCATCATTCCCTCGAGTGTGTGTAGGGGGATTTGCTTTTCCATGGAAGGAGAAGTAGTTTGGCTCCTAAAACTCATGGATACCAGGTAATTTGCTGGTAACAGGGCTTTTGCCATGAGGCTCCTGAACCTCCACCCACTCTGGCCCCTGCCTCCTCTGCCCTCTTCTTACCCCATGATGGCACAGCTCTCTTGTTGCTTTGACAACAGTGTGGAGGACTTCTCTCCTGGCCAGTTACCCAAGAACTCATGGAGGCCCAACATCTGCAAAAAGCAGCTCTCCTCCCCAATTCCAGGCTACTCCCCTCCCCGGCCTGGATCCCCAACTCCCTCAGAATCCCCATGAAAAAGGTTTCTAGAGACAAAAAGGAGAACAGTGTTACCAAGATGGCATTCCCCACATGCTCCGGGAATCCACTGAACAATTGTCCCCTCAGCCCCTGGATGCAACCTGGATTATTCCATATGATCCCACACGTATAGTGGCTGGCATAATTCAAAACACTCCTTGTCTGCCTCCTGTCAGCATTGGGCTGTCATTTGACCTAGCTAGCACGTACTTAAAAACAGCGGGCTGAATCCTGCGCTCCTTAATCCTCCCCCCCGCAGAACTCCCGCTGAAATCCAGAGGAGCTGTGCCTGACTAGGGATTATAGAATTTGGCCCAGATTTCCTATGCTGGCAGAGGAAATCACCCCTTCCTTTGACAGTGTAAGGTAACTGCACTGAGTAAGTCTTAACACAGAGAGTACATTTTACACCTTGTTAATCAATAGAGAAACAGCATCTGTCATTTCAAGTTGGTTTCACAGCATGGGGGTTGGAGAATAATAAATAATAATAATGTGTTCATGCTGAAGGCTCTAATCCTGCCATTTATTGTGTCCTAAGAGAGGCTGCCTCCCTACTACTTTCCTCTTGGTGCATGTTGATCTGAAAAACTATCAGGTTACTTCGTGGGATTTTTTTATTGTTATTAATCCATTACCTTCTTTCTTTGGGTATCAAGGCTCCAGCACTTTTTCTGGCCAAATTCCATACAGCAAATATAGCTGTAGTGATATTAGTTGAATATGAAGATGTTGGGATCTGTTAACATTTACTTAAAAAGAAAAGGAATAGCAAGAAGAAGATGGGCTTAATGATGTTAGATCCGGTCCCATGTTTCCTGAATGTGAATAGTTTGGTTTCTAGAGAAACCAAACAAAACCTGAACGTTCGTCATACTTTTTCCTCTTGGGTCATTTTTTAAATATTATTTGTCAGCACTGGGCAAATGAGTGGGTCTTTTAGCATGTGTTAATTAAAATGCACTAGTTAACATGATATAACACTACTCATTTTCCCAGTGTAGACAAACCCAAAGAGTTGTGTGAAGTTTGTCCATTGACAAGACATTACTGGTGTTTAATGGTAATTGGAGATAGACTTCCCCACATTCTCTGAAGGTCTGCACTATTGGGGTATGTCGGACCAAGGCATGGAAGCAAGTTCCAGAGTTAATAAGTTTCTGCTGAGAGCTGCTGTGCCCCCAGCCATCAGCCAAACAAATCCATGAACTCTCAGCACAAACATCCTTTCCCAATGGACCTGAGCTCAACTGTCAAATAAGAGAGCGTGAGGAGAGATGATCGCTAAAGAATATCCCTTAAATACGTAACAATCTGCATGAATAAACAGATTGTTCAGGACATCCTCAGGCTCGGATTCTGCAAGCTGCAGTATGTGGGTGGACCCCTATGTCCAGGTGTGCAGGTTTGGGGCCTATATGTGGACTACAGTTCTTTATGTCTCTAATACAGCGCTGTATAGAACAAAATAATCAGCTGAGTATACTGAAAAAGGTACTGTTCAACTAGAAACCTAGTAATGGGAGACGAGATTCAAATCTCCTCGCAGCAGAACGTGAAAGGTAACAAACTAGATGCGTTTAAAATTCAGTAGGTAGCCTGATAATATCTGGAATCTGTGAAACCTTATATTTGATTAGAATGTGACCCCCTCTTCCTAGCAAATGAACCAAGCCATCAGATATTTTAAAATCCTCCTGACTTAAAGTCTCAAATAATTGAAAGGCTCAGAATGCGGAATACGATGGGTCTCACTTCTGAAACCGTAGAGACTAGATTCTGCGCTGAAAATTCCAAAGAAGCACTCTCTCTGCTAGGACTGCTGGAAAAGATCTGAACAATGGGGGCCTTGTTCCCAGTGCAGAATGAGAGGTGTGGTTTTAAAAGCCAGAGCTGGGAGAAGTTCAGACTTTCGAAAGGTCCCATTGTAACTGGGCCATGGAAACTTTCATTGTTTTGGGTGGTGTCTGGGAATAGTGGAAAGACCCAGTTAGCCAGATCTAGGAGAATCAACAGCATTTAATCACATTCTGATTCTGCTAGAGGCATAATTAGCTGCCTGAACAGCTTTAATAAGTTGATTAAAGAACTGCATAGTGTGAAATAACCATCGCTTATTGAGATCAACAGTAAAAGTAAAATAAACTGTCAAATGTTGATCCCAGGCTGAGTGGAGAGAATAGGTGCATCTTCACTGCACGCGTCTTTCGGAGGTGTGCATATCCCTGTAGCCCCCCACTACCCCCCAGCACAGCTATAAATAGCAGTGCAGCTGGTGCGGCATGGGTTAGGTGAGTAAAGCCACGCCTGAAGAGTGTGCGTGTGTACATACCCTGCATGGCTCTCCATTCACCCAAGCCGTGCCGCCTAGGGTATATTTAAAAATTGTATTAAGATGATGTTTAAAAAAAGTGAACATTACAGCGTTTAAGCATAGACGTTCCTGGTTATCAGGAAATAACGTACAGATTATCAAGGGGTGCGAAGTTCAGTTTAAGATCGGCTGGCGTAAGGAATACATAATCTGCAATATCCCTGATTGGGGGCAAAAGGTTGACGGGTCAAAGTACAGACATTGAGATATTAGGGTACGTTGTTCAGTGTAGCGTATAATGATTGGATACGATGATGAGGATGGATTGACCCTCATTTGGTGAGATTTAACGTTCAGTGAGTTTATGGTTCCAGTTCATAATAGATAATGTTTTCACCCCTCAGCTCACAACTAAACACCCACGGCTGGCGCGTGTCAGCTGACTCGGGCTCATGGAACTCAGGCTATGAGGCTATTTAACTGCGGTGTAGACGTTTGGGCTCAGGCTGGAGCCCAGGCTCTGTGACCCAGCTCAGCCTTTCCCCTCTGCCTCCCCCTGCCAGAGCTTTTCACTGACATATAGCTACACACCACAGTGTGAATGAAGCCTGCTTCTCACTGTGGCGTCTAGCTACTCGTACCAAAAGTGTAATGTAGACAAAAGTAATGTAGATGTCACCAATATGTTTGTATCAGTGACACTGGGGGACGTGCCTTGCTCGTGATCTGCCCACAGAAAGGACATGCCAAGGAGTGATCCCTATGTGGATCAAGGGCCCTATGATGGCTACCTTGGTTCTCTTAAACACAATAAAAGGAGTTCCCAAGGCAAGGTGTGTCCCACAGGCATTAACCTTGCATGAAACAGTTTAAGCAGGCATCTCTTTTGTTGTACTTTGTCTGACTTTGCAGCAGGATAGGACTTTGTTGCCGTTAAAATGCATCTTAAAAAGTCAAGTATTGAAAAGTAACTAGACGCTCTGTTCAGTGTCATTTAAATAGTCCCAGGGTAATGACAGATAATTGTCTGTGGGTAATTGCCTGGGGTGTGAAGGAGCTTGGCAGCTGGATACCACCTGAGGATCTTGCAATATGGGGTAATCCTGCAGTCACTGAAGATAGCTCCAGGGCGCAATGCAAAGCTGCCCTAATTTGGGGCAGGATATGGGCCGCTGCCTTGAGTTATTTAAGGCCAATTTTGCAGTCTTTATCCAAGCTGACTTTCGTTGAGATTGTTGCCTAAAGATTGCAGGATTCTGGCCACTTAAAGCATTTGTTTGCAAGTGTGAATCCACCCTTGTAAGAATGTTTTGTAAATCTTCTTTCCTTTGCTAGCATCCAGTATGAATGTGTTCTTTGCTAAAAGATGTCTTAAACTTTGTAAATTAGTCTGTGGACCTTCAGTTACAGACAGGGAAGTCCACCCTGTATTTCTGTTTACCATGTTATTAGCATGTAACCGTGCTTATGTTAAAACACAGTGAGCCATGTTATCATACTGGATCTGAGTTGCACAGGATTCTGGAAGTGCCCCAATGGGAAGAGGTCTATTCTCAAACGTAATGCAAACTAAAAAAACCCAACAAATTCTGGAATAAATATTTCTGCTAGCATCTGGTCACCTCATCTCAAAAAGAATATAGTGGAACTGGAAAAGGTTCAAAGAAGGGCAACAAAAATGATTAAGGGTATGGAAGAGCTTCCATGCCAAGAGAGATTAAAAAGACTGGGATTGTTCATCTTAGAAAAGAGACGACAAAGGTGAGATATGACAGGGATCTATAAAATCATGAATGATGTGGAGAAAATGAATAAGGAAGTGTTATTTACGCCTTTACATGAAAAATAAAGGGCACCTGATGAAATTAATAGGCAGCAGGTTTAAAACAAACAAGAGGAAATATTTTTTCACACAATGCACAGTAAACCTATGAAACTTGTTGTCATGAGGCCAAAAGTATAACAGGATTCAAAAAAAGAATTATATAGGGTCAGGAAGGATAGGTTCATCAATGGGTATTAGCCAAAATGGTCAGGAATGTAGCCGCATCCTCGGGCCATCCATAAACTCCAGCTGCCAGAAGCTGAGACTGGATGACAGGGGTAGATCACTCAGAATTGCCCTGATCCGTTCATTTAGGGTGATCAGATGTCCTGATTTTATAGGGACAGTCCCGATTTTTGGGTCTTTTTCTTATATAGGCTGCCCCCACCCCCTGTCCCAATTTTTCATATTTGCTGTCTGGTCACACTACGTTCATTCCCTCAGAAGCATCTAGCATTGGCCATTGTCAGAGAGAGGATACAGGGCTAGATGGACCATTGATCTATCCCAGCATGGCTCTTCTTATGAGAGCCAGGAACCTTGAGCCTCCAGTCTCAACCCTGAACTCATTTAATTGTTGAGATGGGCCCTTAAAAAGGCTAATTCGGGGGATGAGCTTTTCTTCCCCCATTCCAAACTCCACTATTCCCGCCAGCTTCCGTCTCCTGCTTCCAAGCAGCTCACATTGGCAAGAAGCTCTCCAGCGAGTCACTGAATCAAGCTCTTAAGGAGCTTCACAATGAAAAGAATTTTCTCCCCAGCACAATGAGACTATATTCCTTCTCAACAGTTATGCCAGTAGCACCTGGTCATCTATCACAGGGGCCATTCTACACTGTTCTCCAGCCAAGTTTCACTTCAATGCCTAATTTAGGAACAGGACTCCCTGAGAGGTTTCAGGATCTCTGAGAAAATTAAACGGGACCCTCCTCAAGTCCAAGTGCCCATCAACTTTCAGGTCATATTACAGCACTTGGAACTCCTCCTCCCATTGTTCCTTAGAGTATGACTATTAAATTCTTCTTCAAGTGATGATCCCGATGTGTATCCCACATGTGAATGAGCATGCATGCCATGCACCTGGGTCCGGAAATTCTTCAGAACTGTGTCCGTTGACCCGCACATGCACAGTAGCCTCCCTCATGCTCCCGACTGAGGGTATAAGAGGCAGTGCGGATTGATGCTTCTCTAGTTCCTTCTTATTCCCATATGGCCTGAGTCAGAATCATGTCCTTCTTCAATGCATGCATAACCTGTAAAGTAAAATCCTTGTAAATAGTTTTATATCTTAGCGTAGTAGTTATAGTTAGTATAGTATGAGCAGCAAAGAGTCCTGTGGCACCTTATAGATTAACAGACGTATTGGAGCATGAGCTTTCGTGGGTGAATACCCACTTCGTCGGATGCACCCACGAAAGCTCATGCTCCAATACGTCTGTTAGTCTATAAGGTGCCACAGGACTCTTTGCTGCTTTTACAGATCCAGACTAACACGGCTACCCCTCTGATACTTAGTATAGTATATAATTAGTATATAATAGTCATGTCTGTCATCCCCCCCACCTCTGCAAAGTCAAGGGAAATCCTCCCTGGCCCCGGGACTATGCCCAGAGTCCCAGGGTTCAAGAATTGCATCTTCTGCCCTTGCTCCTTCTCCATCAGAGATGAGCATCCACGGTCCCTGTACTGTCTGGGTGAGGCACATCTCTCTGCAAAGTGCAGTATCTGTCGATCCTTCTTTCCCAGAACTAGAGAGGCCCAAGAGCTCTGATTAAAAAAGTTGCTGGTGGAGCAGGCAGTGAACTGCGGTGCACTGGTGTCTATCTCTGTTAGGCCACATGGCTGCATGCACCTGCGTGCCGTTCACCAGACTTCACTTGTGGTGCCTCCAAGCTTGGATCCACTCCACCTACCAACCAAACAGGGATCGCATTGACTCCCCCATGACTGTTCCCACCAGAGTTCTCACCTCCTTCGTTTGGTGGTCCAACCCAAACAAAGTCATGGCAGGGACTCCCTTCAGCCCTCCCATACCAAGGGCCACCATCTTGACAGAAGTTCCCTTACTGGGTGGGAGTGCTCACCTGGACTACCACATTGCTTGGGATACCTGGACCCCAAGAGAGGCCAGGCTACCCATAAACTTACTGGAACTGAGAGCGTTCCAGCTTGCGTGCAAGACCTTCCTTCTCCTCATACGCTCGCTCCATGTGGAGATAATATCACCACAGTGGTCTATATAAACAAACAGGGAGGAGTGAGATCTCGTCTCCTCTGCCTGGAAGCAGTCAGACTTTGGAACTGGTGTATCAGAAACTACATTAGAATACAGGCCGCATATCTCCCAGGTGTTCATAACTCCCTGGCAGACTAATTAAGCTGCAGCTTCTCTGTAGACCTTGAATGGGAGATCCACGACACAGTTCTAACCAACACATTCACACAATGGGCCACTCCACTATGGGACCTCTTTGCATCTCAGACGAACAGGAAACTTCCTATGTATTGCTCCATGGAAGCCACAGGCTACGATTTCCAAGGCGACGCTCTCCTGAATGGACAACCTCAGATACGCCTTTCCTCCCATCTCCCTACTACCACAAGTTGTTTGGAAGAACCATTGCAACAGAGCCACCATCATCCTAGCATGCTATTGGACCAGACAGTTCTGTTTCACAGAACTCCTAATGATGGCCGCACGCCCATTTATCAGGATTTCCAAACCCAGGATAGGGGGAAAATCAAGCATCCCAACCCAGGTTCACTCCACCTCCTGGCCTGGTGTTTGGAAGCGCATCGGAAATAGAATGTTCAGGCTCCACCCCGTTCAGGAAATCCTTAACCAAAGTAGAAAAGATTCTACTAGCACCTGCTACCTGGCTAAGTGACGGCGCTTTTCGACCTGGGCACATCATCACCAACATTCGCTTGATACTGTGGGCATCCCAGTTATCCTAGATTATCTCCTCTCCTTAAAGCCTTCAGGTCTGGCCCTTAGTTCGCGCTGGGTACACCCATCAGCGATTGGTGCCTTCCTCTCTCCAGTGCAGGGATGATCTGTCAGTATGCACCTGGCTACTGTGCGATTTATGAAGGGCTTGAGCAGGACCTTCCCACCAATCATTAACCCTATGCCTCAATGGGACCGTAACCTTGTTCTGTCAATGCTCACAAGTCCACCCTTAGAACTTATGGCAGCATGCGCCATGATAACCCACCTGACCATGACGGTGGTGATCTTAGTTGCCATCACTTCGGCCAGAAGAGTCAGTGAGCTAGGAGCCATGATGGCAGACCCTCCTCATACAAGTATTTCACAAAGAGAAGGTCTCCTTTAGGTTACACCCCAAATTCCTCCCCAAGATTGCTGCTGAGTTTCACATCAATCCATCAATACATTTGCCTGTATTTTTCGCAAAACCCCATGCTTCTGCTGAAGACAAGAGACTTTACTCCCTCATTGTCAGGTGTGCCCTGACGTTCTATCTGCAAACAACCAAACCCCTCACACAATCTCTGAGACTCTTTGCTGTTTTGAAGCATTCTAAGCATCCTGAAACTCACTTAGAAATCCTCTCTGAGGCTATGGCTTGATCCCAAGATCTTTCTACTATGGCAACAAACTTTCCCTGTCCTGGGGGCAGTGTTCCCTCTAATTTTTCTCACCCATGTACAGAATGAATTTTGTTATGTGCACTGATATGGAGGTGATGTGTCACCTTCATATCCATGCACTTAACAAAATTCATGTGGTGGGGGTGGGGCTAAGGTATTCGGAGTTTGGGAGGGGGCTCAGGGCTGGAGCAGAGGGTTGGGGTGCAGGTGTGTGAGGGCTCTGGCTGGGGGTGTGGGCTCTGGGGTGGGGCGGGGAGGAGGGGTTTGGGGTACAGGGGGGTGCTTTGGGGCTACAGCAGAGAGAGAGGACTCCCCCCAGCTCTCTCTCCCCACAGCAGCACCTGGGCTGGAGGGGAGAGGCGCCTCTTGCCGCTGCGATGTCTCTGGGACTGGGGCTGCAGGATAGGCGCCTCTCCCCCATCCGCAGCAGGTCTGGGACAGGGGAGGGCTGCCCTGGCTGTGCCTGGGGCCAGGCTGGGCTGCTCCAGCTGCGCCTGGGGCTGGGCCGTGCTGCCCCGGCAGATCCGAGCTCCCCAGCCACAGTAGGTCCGGGCCGCATCCCTGTTGGGGCTGGGGGAGGAGCGCCCCGGCAGGCCCCCAGGCAGGTTCTCTGAGCGCCTGCACGGGGCTAAATAGGCTGCTGTGCGGCCACGCAGCTTACAGGGAACTTAGCCTGGGGGTATTACAGCTCACTCAACACGAACACAAGCTGCCTCCACAACATCCTTATTGGATGTTCCACTGCAGGACATTTGCAGGGCAGCAACTTGGAGCTCTTTCCACACGTTCACGACACACTCTGCTCTAACTCAAGCCGCAACTGCGGATGCAGCTGTAAGGATGACAGTACTACAAGCATCTCTGCTACCAGCTTCCCCTCACCCTCCTCCAGTCAGAACACCATTTGCCAGTCACCAACATGTGGAATACACTTGGGGGCCATCACTCGAAGAAGAAATGGAGGTTACTTAGGGCTTGTCAACACTACAAAATAAGGTTGACTTAAGTTAGGTCGACCTACAACCACTGTGGTAATTACATCAGCTGTTGGTGTACCCCCCTTCCGCCGGTGGTGCGTGTCCTCACCAGGAGCCCTTGCACTGACTGAAGTGGGGCATTGACAGCTGGAGTCTGGGGCACTGACAGCTGGGTGGGACTCCTCCACCTGGCCCCAGGGCTGACTAGGTGTCAAAGACATTGTTGCCCTGTGCTGCAAGTTCTCATTCCTAATATTCCAGACAAGCCTCATTTTAAAATAGTTCCAAGTTTCACAGGAGTCAGTTCTTGAGCTTTCCCTTTTACTATATCAATAATTTGGCATCCCCTGGGTGTTGTCAGAGACCTGAAATTCTTTCTCAACAGAACTTGAGAGTTTAAAAAAAAATCAAAATGTGTTTGTCAGAAGGATTCCCGTTTTGTGCAGGCCAAAAGGATATGCATCTCGGAGACTTACCCCAGAATATTAAAGCTTGCTTCACTCGGGATACGTTAACCTCTTGACTGAGAAAAATCAATAAGGTTTGCCAGGCTGTCACCTGTATATCTACACAATCACCCATTTCTCAGATGTTGCAGCTAACTGTAATGTAGTGGGAGCAGTCCTCTGGAAACACTAATCAGAGTTAAGGCTAAGATTTTGTCACGGATGTTTTTAGTAAAAGTCATGGACAGGTCACAGGCAATAAAGAAAAATTCACGGAAGCCCGTGACCTGTCCGTGACTTTTACTAAAAAATATCCGTGACAAAATGGGGAGCTCAGCTGCGGGGCCCCACACCGCCTGCAGCTGCTCAGCAGCTATGGGGGCCACTCCAAGCTCTGGGGCCCCCACCACCCATGGAAGCTTGGAGCTCCATGGGCCCCCACTGCCCACAGCCACTTGGAACTCTGGGGTACCCCTGCCGCCCATGGTGGCCGGAAGCTCTGGAGATCCCCCGTGGCAGTCAGGATTTCCGGGGGCCCCTTCCAGGCAGGGGGGGGGGTACCCCACACCTCCTGGCCGCTGCGGGCAGCGTGGGGACCCTGCAGCTCCCAGCAGCTGGGAGGAGGTTGCTGGAAGTCATGGATTCTGTGACTTCCACAACCTCCGTGAAAAAATTGTAGCCTTAATCATAGTCTCCTCTCGGATTTAGCATCTCACACAGTCTGGGTTTCTCAAGTTCTGCTAGGTATGATATTACACACAATGAGAGACTTGAGCAGAAAGGCAAATTTGTACTTACCTGAGAATTCTGTTTCTGTGACGTCTTTACAGATTCTCCACCAAGAAACCAACCCATTGGCTTGTTCTCAGTAGTAATTAATATCTAGCTCTGACATAATGCTTTTCAGACAAAAGAGGTCAGTATCATTTGCCTCCTTTTACAGATGTAGATTATTAGTTAGGTTGTCATAGAAAGAGAGTTATCGCCTGGTTAGAGTGGGCTGCTCTAGAGAGGAGGGAAGAGTGACAAAAACTTAGCAGCAGCTTGTCCTAATCACATTGGTGACGCGGCCCATGTTCCAGAAGAGGGGAGACACGTCACAGAAATCTAATTCGCTGGTAAACCAAATGTGCTGTTCCCGCACTGCACCAGTAGTGTAATATAGTAATGTCTAACTGTGATTATCATCTCTAATTGGTTCCATTGTGCCTTTGTTCTCCCTTTTTCAGATGGGTATGCATTTTCTCAAGAAGAACATGGAGTTGTTTCTCAGTCTCAAGTTGTTCGATCCTACGACACTACCAAACAGAGAGCTGGAGTAGAATAACACAGTTCTTTCCTGGATTGGTGGTGGGAGTAATGAGATTTGGATCAATGCAGCCACTGTTAACACATCCTTGACTAAGGTTGGCAGCAGCAGCCAAAACACCGGAACACTCATTTCTGTGGCCTTAGCCAACACATTTGTTATGTATTCCCCCTGCAGACCTTGAGCACACATTGTGGGGAAATCATTGTTTTAAATCTAGCGCAGTGCTCCGCCTAACTTTTGTTTATGTTGTTATGAAGCATTTGACTGTGCTATGTGAGGTGTGAAATTAAAAACATTATGTTTTACCACTATTTAAAACAGCAGTATAAATTGTTCTGGGAGAAAAGTAAAGAATTTATGTTCCATGAGAAATTGGCCTTTGCTTAATTGGAATGGGGTACTGACATTTCCTGTTTTGTTACTTACAGATTAAGTACACAGAGCTGCATGTAAGTCTTACTCTATAACATTCACTGTTTACTTTAGCTGATTGAATTTTGAAATGGACAAATTAGGTATAAACTTTTTGATTGAACAAAACAACACAGTATATGGTAGGCTGGAAAAGCTAAGTGCTTATTTTGCATACCTAGTCATGACAAATTAACACAGTATGGCAATTCAGTCTATAAAATATTTCATGACCTTTTACAGGATTCTTTATCTTAGCTTTCTTTAAAAAACATATTCACATAGAAAGTATCTATAGGTCCCTCGGGTCGCATGGGAGGACAGGTGCAGTGATTGCATGCGTTCTGCACAGGGAATATCCAAAAATATACAACCCCTTTCCAACAGTTTTGTGCATTGTACTTGGATGAGAACTTCAAATCTGGGCACGAGACATCCCTTTTTAAACTACACCGCTACCTCGATATAACGCGACCTGATATAACACGAATTCGGATATAACGCAGTAAAGCAGTGCTCCGGGGGGGCAGGGCTGCGCACTCCGGCGGATCAAAGCAAGTTCAATATAACACGGTTTCACCTATAACACGGTAAGATTTTTTGGCTCCCGAGGACAAAGTTATATTGAGGTAGAGGTGTATATAACAAAACATCAAGAACTGAAATGCTCAGTGTATCTTCCATGTTATTCTGCAGCAAGAAAGCAACCTCCAGCAAAGAGTTGGGTAGTGCAAGGATTATTGGGATTCATAGGAGTGGGCAGGGACAGAAACTGCTTCAACATTTCCTCCCAGTGCTGAGGTTCACATTCTCCTTTCTAATGTCTGAAAATCTGGTGCCTTTACATCCTCTGCTGGTGGATTCTATGTAAACTCATGGGACAAGAGTACATTTTGGACTGTCACATGCCAAAATGCGCATAATGTCTGCGCAAGAAGGGAACGGCTGTGGAAAAGATCAGTGCGTGTTACCAAATCCTCTGTGGCCATGGAGTCTGGAGGGAACTCGTACCCCAAAAAACCCAACTTTGAAACGGGGGGAAAAAAGCCTCTTTCTGCCCAATGCTTTGGAGACATTGTTTGAGCACATTTCATCCTTTTGAAAAGCTGACCCCCCGAGCACTGCCACAGCTGCTTTAGAGTAAGTGAGGGATGATTGCACCAGTTCATGTTGTCACATAAAAGCATTGCTAGCCATGAATCCAGCAAGCTGGAAGGAATGCTGGTTGTACTCAGGGCCGCTGAGAGCAGGTTTGGGCCCCGGTGAAAAAAAATTTTCGGGCGTCCCAGCAAGGGCAGACCAGCTAAACAGGACCAACAAGAGGGGGGGGAAGCCGGGCCCCCTTCCAGACTGCCGGGCCCCGGTAATTTGTACCGGCTTCTCCCCCCCTCGTCGGCCCTGGTTGTACTGACTTACTTTCTGAATGGGACAGGCCTGCTATTGCCTGTGTTGGAAGTATGCAAAAATCTGAAAGAAGTGGGGCAGAAGTAAGAACTGAATAGAGCCCTTAGAAAGCTAACACTGTCCTCCAGACGAGGCCTATTAATTTTAGTCACCAAACCATGTTTTTGAATAGCATAAAGTAAATATTGCTGCGCAGTTTGTGTTCAGCCAACTTTCTCAGTTATTGCATAAGCTATACATGTGCACTTAATAAGCCGACACTGTTTTTGCCCTACTGACCATCATCCAGAACGTTTATTGATTTAAGTCTAGTTGAAAGTAATTCAAATATGAATATTTATGCTCAGCAAGCAAGAGCAAAACACTAGCTTGGCTCACTGACTTAAGGGACTTGAGTGATCTCCAGCACTTGAACACCACAGTTCAATTCCCAGTGCCACCTCTAAGGCCTAGATTTCTCTCATATTGAACAGTAAATTTTCTGGTCCTACAGCACCATGCAGGATTGGTCTTGGATTATGGTGATGATTTGGAGGGAAAAGTCACCACCTTCTAGTTGCAGTGCTAATGAGGGAATTATGCAATGAGGGAAACTTGCAAGTAATTTGCCACAGGCATGAATGTCAAGGGGCTCACTCTCGCTCTGTGTGTGTGTGTGTGTGAGAGAGAGACAGACAGACAGACAGACAGAGACATGGATGAGGCATAAAGGAGAGAGTACAGAGAGGGCAAATAAACAAAAGACAAAACCTGATCTCAGGCGTATTAGAACCTTTTTGTGTCAGTCCAACATATTAAACATTTTCTTTTTATTCAGAAACTAGTCCTGCTTACGAATTACACAAGGTAAATCTGCACTTGGACAAAGCTGCTGTTTCTTCCTTTTCCAACACCACAGAGTAAAATTAACTTCCTACACGGACAAAAATAAGCCTTTGTACTCTAAACTACACTGCAAATGTTAATATTTAAGTACTTTCAGAGGGTTTTTTTAAAAGTATGTTAAAAAGTACATAAAAATTGTACAAACAATAATGCAAGTTAAGCCTGCGCATTGAGGGGAGCATAGAAAGACCCCGTACTCGCTTCAGTTATTTTTTTAATGCAACAAACTTTTGAACAGCAAAATGAGGGATGCTGTGGAGGAGCAGCTGTCAGCTGCTGTGATTTATTTTACTAGCACTGACTATGGGCTGTATCTTTTTGACCTAGCTCTACATGGAGGTCAGAGAGTGTCACACACAAACCCTCACTAGAGTGACTAGTGGATTGAACTGAGATACATACGTTAATGTCAGCTCAATGAAAACTACACATGGGCCTGATCACACAGCTATACAGTATGTGACATGGGGACTGGTAGGTCAAATTTTATCATTAGTGTAGGACCTTACTGTGGATCTGGGTTAATCCTGTAGCACCCACCCAGGTCAAGACCTGGCATTCTTCTTGTCCTTCGGAGTCATTACAAGCACTGATCTATTGTAGTAAGCTATATCCTGGCTGTTTTAGTTCCTTGTCTTTGTGAACAGTGATTAGGTGTATTCCAGCACGTATTAGCAAAAAAGAGAAGCACAACAGCTCTGTATCAACAAAATTCCATGTTCAATCACAGAGCTGCATATAGCAGCAGGAGCAGTCTTTGAAACAACGCGGTGAAAATGTTATCAACTAGACAGGGGAGCAGAGCAGAATAAGCTAAAGATTTCAGCTTGACAGTCTGTATTAACACTTCAGTGCTGACCAGAAAATGGACTCATTGGCAGCTCTCTGCATTGACCAATCTGCCAGTTCTGGGGGACAGCTGATGTGTCTCTTCCTAGGCTCCTTTGTGAAAAACAGACATTATTTGTCCCTTCGGATCAATACAATGCACAAGCCGGAGGGGGGCATGGAAACTACTGTTTCTTTAACAAAATGCCTAGTAAATTAAAACCGGTGAACTAGACTTTGAGCAGAGCGCTGCTGAGAAGTCTGTTGACATTTTTGTTTCCTTGAAAGAGCTTCAGGTCTTGCTGTAGGGAGCAAGCAGAAGAAGTCAGTAATAACTTGTCAAGGAGGAACAGTGAATAACTAATCAAAGTATCTGAGTCAAACTAAGTTGCTAATATATTTAAAAATGTATGTGGCGTTAACATAAACTATATGGGCTGTAAATTAAGATAACAGTCAAACTCACTAATCTGCAAGTCACTAGACCACACACTTTTTAATGTTTGCCAAAAATGTGCATTCTCTCTCCACCACTCAGCTAACAGTTAATAGCAGATGCTGCAGTGAAGTCTCCTATTACTGAGATTACATAATTTTTACAGCACATATTACACTGTGTTTGCTAGGAGAATATCAATGATCATAAATAATGAAAACTAAACTAAGGTGGGCAAAATACATGAAAAGTCCATGTTGTGATGCCAGCTTTGTGCTTGTTCACTTAGGGTGACATTCAGCCCTGTACAGAGGGCCAGCACAAGACTTAAGTGGGGCATAAGCCTGGTGCCACCCTAGTCACAGGGGTTAATTTCACCCTTACGGGTTAATTCACAAAAATGCAGTAATTTGTACTGGTTCTCCCATGCTTCAGCATGAATCAGTGAAGTTCTGGTGTCTGTTCTGCAAGCAGCCATGGCTTTATAACTAGCATGGATGTCATTTTAATTTCATTTTTAAACTACTCTGGGGAGTGTGCTCTTGCCCTTACGCTTAGCACTCAGGGATTTGAACTGGAAACAGTTGCTTTAATGGGACTCACACCCAAGAAACCCTGTGGAGTTAGATGAGCTCTCGCCTAGTTTTGAAACATGGCAAAATGTTTTAGCCTAGTTCTGACGCATTGTGCGAGGTCGCAGACCTGAAGTAATTGAGGCAGTAGTTTAAAACTCAGTCACCTGGTGTAATGAGGCCTTCATCTGCTGATGACCCTAAATATATAGAGAGAGAGAGTGATGAAAAAGAGCATTGTAACCAGGGCAGTACCTGACACACTGATGTGCAAATAAAGAGGGGTTGTGAATTGAAATCCAGATGATTGGGTGTCCAGTACAACTAGCAACTACTGCTGTGCACACCAGTGTTTTTCAAAGCCAAAGTCGGAGATAGGACAAGACTGGCAGATAATTATGAAAATGACAGCTGGGTTTATTAACAGCACTCTATCAGTCTATCTACCAGTCTGGACCCCCTTGTGTAGTGAAAGGATCATCATACAAGAGTGTATATGCACTTGCCCAATGAATGACCGAAGAGCAGAGGCCTGTTCTATAGCATGCTCCTCCCTCCCTCCCTCTCTCACTTCCCTCAAGTGCCCTTTGTACAGGAGACCTATCCCCATATTTAGCTTCTTGGGAGTCAGGTGGGGCCAGTGAACCATCAGGTAGCTGGGCTTTGGTATACTGAGTTCTAATAAGTCTATGGCCACATAGAAACTGTATGGTTATTATTTATACTGCAAACCATGGTCACGTGACTATTCCCAGAAACAGTGGAGCTAGAACATCCTGCTTCAGGAACACAGAGCCTAATTCCTTGAGAAGCGCCATTAGCAGAATAGGGCCTGACATACAATGAAGCAGATCTGAGTCTATCCAGAATGGAGAGCATGGTGCATGTAGGGCTCAGTCCTGGGAGGGGCGGGGGGGAGAGTATTTTGGCTCAGATTCAGCAATGCACTAGCTCAGGGGTTCTCAAACTGAGGGTCGGGACCCCTCAGGGGGTCGCGAGGTTATTACATGGGGGGGGGTCGCAAGCTGTCAACCTCCACCCCAAACCTGCTTTGCCTCCAGCATTTATAATGGTGTTAAATATATTAAAAAGTGTTTTTAATTTATTGGGGGGGCGTCGCACTCAGAGGCTTGCTATGTGAAAGGGGTCACCAGTAAAAAAGTTTGAGAGCCACTGCACTAGCTTAACTTTCAGGCATGGGAGCAGTTCCATTGTCTACAGTGGGAATATATTTACGTTAAGCACGTCTGTAAGTACATCACTGGCTCAGGGCCAGAGGACACTGCATCTTGCAAGATCAAGCCCAACACAGTTGCTCAGAAACACCCATAGTTAGACAAAATTTGTCCTTGAGCATCGGGGGTTTCTAGGAGTTCAAACCCCGCCCCTCCGCTACTCACACCAGCGGCTACTGCCATTTAATAGACTTAGTAGCAATGCTGCTCCTTAGGGCCACTTAGAACAACAGCAACAGAACTCAGAAACTCCTGATTCAAAAGGCTAGTCCTTCTACCATCTGAGCTCGAGGAAATTCTCATTGAGAGAGGGGGCCTATGACACATAGATGACTAGTTCTGTTCCATCCAGTTTGGGAGATGGTATCCTCAGACTCTAGCCAGTTCAGTAGATTCTGTGCTGTAGGGTCAAGGAAGCTCCCCCAACCCTTGTTATTTCCAGATTAAAATCAGAATGGTGCAGTCCGTTGCCAGGCAACACGTGATGACCAAGTGAGGTCACGTCTTCCACAGCTAACATGTTCCAGCCTCGGCATCTCTCAGACCATGGCATGTGTGCTCAAGATGGCTGCCTGGTGGGCCCAGTGGGTCACACCCCACTTGGTCAAGAATGTTAAAAAATTGGCAGAATATTGCAGCTGAGCACAAGGGAGGAGCAACTCCCTCCCTCCTGCTTCCAAACAAAAGGCTAACACACACACACACACACACACACACACGCCACCACCCCCATCTGCTCTTTTCCACAAGCACACAGGGCTCGCTCTGGGATGGGCGATGTGCTGCTTCCAGAGGCTGTGGTGCTGGCTTTAATGCCTTGTGAACAAATGCTGCTCCAGAGCTGAGCACTGTGCAGATGGGCTGGGGAAAGGAAGAGGAGCACCATGCCGGAGCCCCACCAGCACCCGCTCTCTGCAGCAGTATCCTCAACCAGTCATCCCACACACACAACACACAAAATCTTCCCCTTGTTTCTACCTGTGAGCCAACGCCCACAATTCTTTGGGACAGGGCAGGCAACAGACCAATTTCTTGGGCGGTGTTTGCATTGTGGACCCAAAAAGAATGAAAACTCTGGAGTTATGTCATACTGAAGACAACAGAGATAGGGCTTCACTGCAGCAATAACTTGGCCTCTTACTCAGGCCTCTAGCCTAGCTCTCAGCTGGACACAGATACGGCCACACACAATAACTGTCTCAAGGGTGGTGGTGCTGCTAACCTCGGCTTGCCGGCCCGTCCAGAGGCTACAGACTGAGTATTGCTTTCACGTGGGCTGGGCTCTACCCTCTTGCCAGTGTGGATGCAAGCTAAACCAGGCCAAGCACATCCTCCAGTACCTACCCACCATTTCCTCTCCCCCATGGGTCTAGATAGAAGGCCGAACAAGAAACTCTCTCACAATACTCTGGGAAAGGTTCATGAAGCAGCTCAGTTTATGGCTGCACTAAGGACCATGGGATGTGCCCCCAGAAGTCCTAGCACCTCATATGAGACAGTGCAGCCCCTGTGTGAACTCAGTCAAGCGGACACACTGGCGTACCAAGCACTCAAGTTAACTCAGCAATGAAGCCATAAGCCCAGGAGAGACACTTGCAGCTCACCTCAGCAGGGACTGCAGGAGATAGGCCTGTTTCTGGGTGGCAGTGGCCACACTTTTTTCTAGACAGACAGTAATGTCAGGAAAGGGGATTTATGGGCACAAGCTGGAACTAAAAGGCAGAAAAGCGACAGCCTCCATATGGCCAGGCCTGACTATGGAGATGCCTGTGAAAAACCCAGTGATCAAAGCTAGCCTGAGAGACTGCCGTAAGTACACCTCTACTTGGCTGATGACATCAGCAAACTTGCAGCTATAAAGTGGTGAAGCAAAAGGAAAGAAAGCCGACACGAGCACTGGGTTGTGAGTGTTTTAAAGCCTGATTACCTTGCTGGGTGGTTTCAGGGAGAAGCTGTTCCAGACATCATTTTGGCATTAATGAAGCGATTCCAAAACATCTGCAGGGATGTTTGGAAAACAGAATTCAACAGCTGTTGTGTACACTTCTGCTTTCCCCCACTGGTCTGGCTCTTTGGTCAGGAAATGCGTGTGAATGCTTACAGCTTTCATCAGCAGCAGGTATTAGACTGGAAAAGCTGCTCAGCATTGTCCTCATCCCTTTTAAACCAGGGCGCTCGAGCAAGCAAAACAATTAGTCAGTTAGGCCTCATGAGACAGGGGTGTGTGTGTGAATGTGTGTGAAAGCGTGCAAGAATGGGGGATATTCCATTCTGTTTGAAACCATATCCTGGCTCTCTACAACTGCAGTGTAGCCCATTGTTCCTGGAGGTCAAATATTCAGCCATTTGAGTGACAGGATCTTTACTAGCATCTTTTTCATCAGTGAGCAAAGTCGTGTGCCCTCTTGGCTGTCATATCTGTGTGCCAATTGCTTAAATATTGGTTCAGATGGGCAGGTTTTAATCTGGATATGCAGAGCGAAGCAATGCTGTGGGGGAATGTTTAATTGGCTCCCAGCAGAGAAACAAGAGCTGCGCTGGTGTGTGGGTTTTTTCCTTCTAGAAGTGTTACCATTTTCACATTCTATTAATGTCCTCTGGTAGTTTCCATACAGCAGCAGTGCATTACAGTAGAGTTTGTTTCCCTCCGAAAGTGAATACAAATGAAGGTCATTTACTTGTACAGTTAGCTGGTTTGGCAAACTTAGTAAATGTGTAGTTTTGAACCATATTGTTGATTGGTGTATGGCCACAAAGATTTCCAATATTTCTTTTATTACTGGATGGGAGGATTTTTATTTTTTGTTTCCTCACCACCCTGAGTGTTACAGCAAAGAAGTTCAATATTAAATGCAGTCAAGTTTTAGCCCGCAAATCTGCTGTGGTCTCTCTCATTCATTGCCTTACTGGGTGATTTTTAAGGGCTGCTCCGGCTCCCATTGCCATCAATGATTGAAGGGGATCAGGCCCCCAAAGTCAGCATTAGCTAATTAAAATAAGAATGGCACTGGCTTGCTTTGCAGCTTGCACCTGTTATTCAAATGGCCTCTGACTGTAGCCAGAGGGCAAACCTGCCTTTTTTACAAAACTAGGTGGGGGCCTGATGTGTTCTCTTACCACTACCTTTGGGTTCCCTGACTAAAGGACAGCGATGTCTGTGAGGATGAGGCAGTCTACTGATCCATCAGCATATTCAAACCCACATGGAGAAGCTGGAATGACAGACATGTGCCTGTGAGGGGAACAGTGGACGTGCAAAGGGTTTTTAACATTGGGCTTATGCCCTTTCTTGTTTTTTTTTATGATGTGGAAAGAAGGCCAAAGAGGGTCTCTCTCCAACAACAGTCTGTTGGGTTTTTCTGATCAGGAATATTAAGGCTGCTCTTCCCTGGGTGTGCCTTCAGTGAAGCGTTAACTCAAGTTGTCTCCACTCCAGTTAGCCTAGCTCAGGGATCTCAAACTCAAATCACCACCAGGGCCACATGAGGACTAGTACATTAGCCCGAGGGCCGCATCACTGAAACCTTTTCATACAACGATACAAAAGTATAGTCAAAAATGAAAAAAATGAAGAGTAATATAGTACGCTATTAAAAGTCAATGTATTAACTTTTTTAAAACTGCAATGCGAAGAGGGGTTTTAATAAAATATAAACACCTGTAACTATTCCTTGTGTGGTCAGTAACACTGATGATGGTCTACACCAGGGGTCTCAAACACGCAGCCCGCGGGAGGCGCTGACTCTCTCCTGCACTGCGTAACCCTTTCCACTCTCCCGGTCACAGCACAAAGTTGAGAGGGAAACTGAGGCTCGCCTAGGAATTATAAAAATGTTACAGAAAATTTCCACTTCGTCACAGACACTGTCCAGTGTCCCAATGGAGAGATCCCTGGATGATGCGGGGGAACTTCTGGGTGCCCAGCACCCCTAACAGAGAGATCCCTGGGTGATGGGGGATGGTACCCGGTGCCCCTAACTGTCTATCACAGGGGTCTCAAACACTCGGCCCCGCTGCTACCCTACCTCTTCCCACCCCTTCCCTGCCCACATTCCAACCCCTTCCCCAAAGTCCCCGCCCGAACCCCTTCCCCAAATCCCCGCCCCTGCCCTGCCTCTTCTCCACCTCCTCCCCTGAGCACGCAGCATCCCTGCTCCTCCCCCCTCCCTCCCTCCTGGAAAGCCCTAAGCGCTGCCAGACAGCTGTTTGGTGGCAGGAAGCACTGGGAGGTAGGCAGAGGAGGGGGGACGCGAGTGCTGGGGGCGGGGGAGGCAGAGTAAGTGGGGGAGAGAGGGGAGCTTGGCTGCCAGCAGAGTCGGCGCCTATGGCGGGCTGCAGGAAATAACTCTGCGGGCCACATGCAGCCCGCAGGCCATGTGTTTGAGACCTCTGCTTTAGTCTGTAAACTTCTCCTCCCCCTCTGACCCACAGCAGGCCAGCCAGCTTGAGTGCAAAGCACCACCACACTTCAGCTGAGGGTTTGTGTGTGTGGACGGAATTTGCATTAGCAAGAATCAATGAGTGAACTTTGCAGTCAAGATTAGCCCTCCCAAGTTTTAATGGAGGGCTCGAGGAGTGCATATCCTGAGCTCTCCAACTTCCTTGAAGGGTGCTGATGTTTGCTTTGTAACAAGCCATCCTGTCTCCCAACTGTAATTTGACAGCAGAATGAAAATAGGTGTTAACAAAACCAAAACAAATGATTTTTGAAAGAGTGTGACTAAAAATCCCTGCCCCTCTGAGTTGCTCAGCATTCAGGCGCATATGCTGTCATGATTTAACTAGTGCTCTAGTCACTACAGATTTTCCCAGGGTTGGCAAACCTGATTTTTTAATTTAAAAACGAACAAAAAGCCCAACCCCCCTTCCCCACAAACAATCTCTCTGGCCTTTGTAAAGAAGCAAAAAAGGCTGCAAGCCCAATTCCCACCTCACCCCGCTTTTTTGTAGTAACAGGTCATCTTTTAAAGCACTTTAGTAAAAACTTTGGGAACCACTGTTTTAAAGTGACCCGCCAATTACATTTTGGCTTCTTGGTGACCCATCTCACATCCAAATTCATAGGGGCAGCCCCCCCACCAAACTCATAGACCAGCATCCGTCTCCTCTGCTGCTGGCACCTCTTCCTCCTCACCCCACCAAGGGACACCCACCACCCGTAGTAGCACTGTCCACCCTTGCAACCCTAACCCCAGCCTTGTGCAGAAGGGAAGTCCCTGGGGAGGGGAGCTGGTGAGCGAGCCCACCCTGCCATCACCCAATAGTGGTAGCTCCTGACCTGTGGGGCTGAACCCAGCTTCTCCTCTGGGCATTGTGACTTGGTGCACAGGGGTCGCAGTGCCACTCAGGTTTGGTTTGCCAACTCCTCCATTGTGGAGGGGTGGCCAGGCCAAACCTGAATGGCGCTGGGCTCTCATGTTCTAGGTTGCAACACCTGGAGAGGGGAGCTGGGCCCAGCCCAGTGGGACAAGAACTGCTGCTGTGGGGTGAGTGCAGGGAAGGCTCACTTTCCAACCACGGGACTCCCCTCGACACCCGGCCCTCAGCCCCCCTGTTGTGGGAAGACCGACCGTATGGGACGCACCGCTTTAAAATACTTTTATGCAAGAAGCAAAGTACTCTAACACCTGCTTTCCTGCTCAAAGAACAAACAAACGTATGGCAACACACTAAACAGAAGTCACAGCACTAAAGTCACATGCGCAGCGCTCTGATTCATTCACACTGCTTTTTAGGACATGCCCTCTCTCTCCCCCACCTGCATGTAGTCTGCTTAGATTGTAAACTCTTCCAAGCAGCAACCTTACCCTCTCGCTTACTGTCTGCAAAATGCCTGGCACGCACTTGGGTGCCAGCTCAATTATTATTAATAATAAACAGTATTCATAGTAAAACTTGAAGACAATTGCTGTTAACGCTCGCGCCTTAGTGAACCCTAGTCCTTGCATTGCCATTTCTCACACAGGGTGTTAGTCCAGAGGTGCTACTGTTAAGAAACTAAATAAAAAAAAATTTAAGCTGAAATGGTAAAAAAAATGTTCAAAAGTGATGTAAATATCAACTCTGTCAGTTAAGTCTCGCTGCTCACTGCCAAGTCCTTCAGTCCTCAAACTGCTCCACTGCAAGGCTGTCGGTGTTAAATATTCACATCCTGGAGCCAAATATTTGCTGGAGCAGCTGTTAAGGCTGTCGTTTCTCAGTGCCTCATACCAGACCAAAATGGAATCAAAGTCTACACCCTCAGCTTCATGCTCAACCTCAGACAGGAGCATGAAAACAGTATAGCTTAATATCAAAGGGGTAGCCGTGTTAGTCTGGATCTGTAAAAGCAGCAAAGAGTCCTGTGGCACCTTATAAACTAACAGACGTATTGGAGCATGAGCTTTCGTGGGTGAATACCCACTTCTTCGGATGTATGTAGTCATATATGTAGTATAACTTAGAAAGGTCCAGTTTTGGACTGCTAAGAAGATTTCAGAAACAAAAATCCCGGTCCCTGATATCCATTTCTACTGTATCTTACCATCCTAGAACCTTGTCTTCGCATAGACTTTTAGCCAGATACCATCTTCTCCCTTATCTCCTCTTTGCACTAAAAAATGGTGGGAGTCTTGAATGAAAACCTACAAGATTTCCAGGAGGTGCTGGGTTCCATAATGCTACACAGTCAACAGAAATAAAGGCGTTACAACCGAATGTAACACAAGAACGTCAGGTAAAATTTCCAAGGGCACCTAAGTGACATAGCAGCCTACGGGTACATCTACACCAGCGTTTCTCAATTGCGGTCACCTTGGCTGCATGCGGCTACCAGGGGGTTTTCCTGTGACCATGACAGCCTCCTCAGCAGAGATGGGTGAGGGGGTAAAGCAGCAGCCCCTTCCTGCAGTGCCCAGGGGCTGCAGGGGCAGACTTAAGGCGCAGGGTGAGCCTGCAGTGCAAGGCCACGGAAGGGCACTCGGGGCAATGGGGGGAAGGGGAAAGCAGCAGGGCCCAGGGGGCAATGGGAGGCCGGGGGCAGGCAGCAGGGGCCAGGGGCACCAAAATACAACTGTACATTATTTTTATTAATGAGTCTGGAGGAAAAAAACCAACCCTATCTAAATGAATGACAATGATGTGGACATGTAGAAGGGCATATTTATTTGTTTTTCCTAAAGCTCATTAAGTATTTTAGGAAAATTTGTCAGAGCGGCCACCAGCAAGAATTGGTGACCACACTCTGAGGCCACCAAAAATTTTGTTGTGAGAAGAACCCCTGGTCAATGCTATAGCGTTACAGATATGCCACTGCAGAACTGTAGCATAGACGCTTCCTTTGTTTACGGAAGGGATTGGTCCGTCAATGTAGTTAATCTACCTCTCCGAGTGGTGGTAGCCAGGTCTTCAGTCAAGCTACCTGTGTCTACACCAGGAGTTAGGTAGCCCTGATTATGTTGCACAGTGTACTACATTTTTGACAGCCCTGAGCGACATAGCTAGGTCAATCCAGGGTATACCAGGCTTGAGAGTCATTGAAAGTAAGCAGGATTTAGAGCCAGATTTTTAAAGAGACTTCGGCACCCAAAGATGTAAACAGGCATCTAGTGGGATTTTTCTAAGGGTACGTCTACACTTACCTCCGGGTCCGACGGCAGGCAATCGGTGTTCTGGGATCGATTTATCGGGTCTTGTCTAGACGCGATAAATCGATCCCGAATCGATCCCGGAAGTGCTCGCTGTCGACGCCGGTACTCCAGCTCAGCGAGAGGAGTACGCGGCATCGACGGGGGAGCCTGCCTGCAGCGTCTGGACCCGCGGTAAGTTCGGACTAAGGTACTTCCAATTCAGCTACGTTAATAACGTAGCTGAATTTGCGTACCTTAGTCCGAAGTGGGGGGGTAGTGTGGCCCAGGCCAAAGAAGTGCCTAGGCACCTAGGTTTCCATTGAGTTCAGGGGGAGTTAGGCACCTAGACTTAAGCCCTAAGGCCCAGATTTTTAAAGTTATTTAGGCATTTCTGCGCTCAGTGTTGCAATGCTGAACTGATTTAGGAGCCCAAAGCTCATTTTCAAAAGTGATTTAAGCACTTAGGAGCCTACATGGGAAACACCTCTAAAAATGTGGGCACATCTGCCTTAGGGCTGGTCTACATTTCAAACTTCTACCAACATAGCTGTCTCAGTGAAAGAAGTGCATCCCCTGGTAACATAGCTATGCCAGCAAAACCCCCAGCATAGGGCAGATCTACACTACAACCTTAAGTCGATATAACTTATGTCAAGGGTGTGAAAAAGCCCTTCCCCAGCGACGCAAGTTTCGCGCGGTCCACAGCTTCCGCTTCTCACCAAGGTGAAGTAATTATGCCGATGGGAGAGTGCTTGCCCATCGGCATAGCCGATGTAGCGCTGTAATGTAGACCTGTCCATGGACACAGCTATGCTGACAGAAGAGGACTGTCAGCATAGTTCTGTAGGGTAGACCCAGCCTAAGGCCAAGTCTACGTTACAGACCTATATCGGCACAGGCACCAACTTATTCAGATCCCAGGGGGTGCTCAACCCCCTGCTCTGCCCCAGGCCCCTGCCCCCAACCCACCCCTTCCTCCAAGCCCCCACCCCACCCCGCTTCTTCCTGCCCCTCCCCCCACCTCCTCTTGCCCCTGCTCCTCCCCTTCCACCCCAGCACCTCCTGCATGCCACAGAACAGCTGATGGTGGCAGGTGGGAGGTACTGGGAGGGAGGGGAAGGAGCTGATCAGCGGGGCTGCCAGTGGGTTCTGAGCACCCACTATTTTTTTGCACCCACATAGTTGGCACCTATGTTTATCTGTATAGGTACATCGCTCAGGGGTGTGAAAAATCCCCACCCTGAGTGACGTAGTTATACCAACCTACCCCTCCCCCCGTGTAGACAATGCTATGCTGAGGGAGGAGGGCTTTTCCTGTCAACATAGCTACTGCCTCTCGAGGAGGTGGATTAACTACGCCGATGGGAGATGCTCTCCTGCCGGGGTAGTAGCGTCTTCACTAAAGGCTATATCGATACAGCTGCGCCACTGTATATGAAGATAAGCTCCTAGTAACTTTGGCACCTTTGGAAATGTGGGGTGTAGTATTTGAATGATCAGCCCCATAAAGTTGTCTGCTCTGTGGGTTTCTGTTGGGGTTTTTCTGAGTGCTGCTGAGTTGCAATCCAATTGATTGAGGTTTCCATTTTATTATATAGACAGATTACCCCTGATGTCAAGCAGCTTTTTCCTCCAAGTTCCAAAAAGTTAATTTATGCACAATAGGCTATTTATCTGATTAAATGTTCTTTTGCCACAAGTTAACATATACATCATGTGGTGCTACTGACTGGCAAACCGCAGTCCTGAAATTGATCTACAAATGGATCTTGAATGGTGGGTGTTGCTTCCCACTGTCAGTTGAATGGGAACAGTTCATTAGACTCGAACAAAGCTGTTGAGCTAACTATTCTTCCCTCTGTTATTCAGGCCTGGGTGACACTAAAAAGTTATGTCAACCCAGCTACTTCGCTCAGGGGTGTAAAAAATCCATCCCCCTGAGCAATGTAGTTAAGCTGACCTAACCCCCAGTGTAGACAGCGCTAGGTCGATGGAAAAATTCTTCTGGCAACCTAGCTATCCACCTCTCTGGGAGATGGATTAACTATGCCGACCAGAGAACCCCTCCCGCCTGCATGGGCAGCGTCTACGCCAGGGCCGGCTCCAGCTTTTTTGCCGCCCAAAGCGGCAAAGAAGAAAAAAAAAAGCCATGATTGGCGGCACGCGGGAGGCAGCTCTCCCCCGCCGATTCATTCTTCGGCGGCAATTCGGCGGCCAGTCCTTCCCTCCGAGAGGGACCGAGGGACCCGCCGCCGAATTGCCGCCGAAGACCGGGACGTGCCGCCCCTTTGCATTGGCCGCCCCAAGCACCTGCTTCCTGCGCTGGTGCCTGGAGCCGGCTCTGGTCTACGCTGAAGTACTACGGCAGCACAGTGGCAGTGCTGCAGTTGTGCTGCTGTAGCACTTCAAGTGTAGACAAGCCCTCAGTGTGGATAACAGCAGCCACCTGCACATTTTTTATGGGAGGAAGGCGACTGGAGGAAAAGGAATTTTTAAAAAAAATATATTGGATTTATAATTGGGGCTGAAAAAAAACCCTTGCTAATCTTGAAAGGGAGCTACCTCCAAGCAAATTAATTTAGTATTTTAGCCAGAAAAAAATTAACATGAGCCTACTTTTCTATTAATTTAGATACAAAAACCAATATCTGAATGCAGCTGATAGGACAAGCTGAAGGGCAGCTTGATACCAAACTGCACCATCATTGCAGGTCATTAGGCCTGAACCCTAATCTCTCTGAATATCGTGTACATATGCCATTAAAAAATCGTGTACAATGAATATAAAATACTATATATACATAATGAAGGTCGCTATTTTACTTTAAAATATAGAGTCTAATTCTGACTTTATACTACATTTACACCTTTAAAACTCCATTGACTTCAACAGAGTTGCTTCTGAACTGCACTGGTGCAAGTGAGAGACGAACCAAATGTGCAGAACAATACACAAACTGTCTAGAGTCTTGAATCAATACGAGTCATTCTCTCAGAGTAAATATTGAGGGAATTAGCAGCTGTTTAAGACAATATTTACCTTTAGGGTAATAAATCTTATTAGTGACTTCAAAATAAATCAGCATCCTCAATTACATCCTGTAAATTGTTGGCCAGACTCAACCCAGGCATAAGTGGGCACAATTCCATTGATGTCAGTGGCGTTTGTTGCCCAGCTGAATTTGGCTCTGTGTCTAACAGTCTCAAACACTTCACTAGCTCCTTCCCTCAGATCTCAAAGCACTTGACAAACTTTAATGAATTAAGCCTTCTAACATCTTGGGAGACTGATAAGCATTTTCATCTCTGTTTTATGGATGGGAAAGAACAGGTCCAGGGAGGTGAAGTGATTTGCCTAAAGTCACAGAGCCAGGTATGGAAGAGATATTTCCTTATTCCCATTGCAGTGTTTTGAAGATGACTAACAAAGGAAAAATAATTGGGGTTGTGCTCTTACATGTTTCTGCATTAATTATATTGAAGAGGCTGAAAGGTTGGTTGGTTGGTTTTTTATTTATTTATTTATTTTTCTACTTGATTTTTACCTTAGAGATATCAAGTCTTTACTTCTTTAGGTTTGCTGAAGATTTCCTTGGCGCTCAGAGAGAAGGAGTGAGTTTTAAGGAGTGAGGCTTTTTATTCCCACTCTTTGTTGGGCATCTGGATTAAATAGGAATTAAAAAAAAAACAGAGCTTTAAGTCTGAATAAAATAAACCAACCATTTGACTTAACCAAACTTCACTTTCTTTGCCTTCTGATGTCATAATCCTACTAGTATTCCAGGCACCCGTGAAAAATGAGGTAGAAAAAACTTGATGTAAAAAAAATGAGATTTTTATTTAAACAAACAGCTTTCCTTACAGACCTTCCTTCATTACACACCCTAAAGAAGCACAAAAAGGGCGGGGGCAGGGGAGGGAACCACAACCCCTTTTCCTTTTGAAGGTCACCTTTAACCACTGGATCATGAACTTTAGAAGGCAACATCCTAAAAGTTGCTGTTAGGAATGTTGTCTGCACATTGGAAAACATAATCAAGAAGTCCCAGGGGAGAGGGCAAATACTAAAAGTAAATAAAACTAACCAATGCTCCTGGCCAGTCCAGCACAATCCTGCAGGCATTGTCTCTTGGCTATTTGCCAGCTGTGTGCTAGTACGGCCAGGATTTTTTTTGTAAATGAAAATGAGGGCGTAGTCGGGGACAGCCTGCGACACCCCTAGTAAGTTTTCTGCCATTGCAAGTGA
The DNA here is from genome assembly GCF_002925995.2 of Terrapene triunguis. Classification (NCBI taxonomy): domain Eukaryota; kingdom Metazoa; phylum Chordata; order Testudines; family Emydidae; genus Terrapene; species Terrapene triunguis. The sequence goes on along the minus strand of NW_020664490.1, from coordinate 2,718,522 downwards.
AACATTTGCCTTCTCGCTGTTAGTTTTTGGCTAATACTAGTTGGAAAATCTTGACAATAAAAAGTCTAATGTTAGTGTATTGAATGTCTGCACATACTTTTACAATGCAAAAAGCAACAGAGGGTCCTGTGGCACCTTTAAGACTAACAGAAGTATTGGGAGCATAAGCTTTCGTGGGTAAGAACCTCACTTCTTCAACCTCACTTCTTGCATCTGAAGAAGTGAGGTTCTTACCCACGAAAGCTTATGCTCCCAATACTTCTGTTAGTCTTAAAGGTGCCACAGGACCCTCTGTTGCTTTTTACAGATTCAGACTAACACGGCTACCCCTCTGATACTTTTACAATGCAGTGTAACCTGTATAGGACACCACCCTTTTTAGGCAGCTTCTTCATGTCCCCAAACGAGGACACATTGCTGCTGTCACATATAAAGGCCACTTCTCGTAAGCTATAAGCGTTGGTCAGTGACTTGAATTGCTGTTTAGGATAGGGTTCACTGTCTATTATTAACCTGAATAAAACACCACCAACCAATACCTCTGCCCCATGTGTTTATTTTAGGGTTAGCTAATGGAGCAACTACATGTAGGGGATACATATGGCAGCAGCTCCCCTCAGCTGAGCTGCAATGCTTCCAGCTCTAACTCCCTTGCTTACTAAGGAGGGCGAGCTGGAAAGTTTTATGTAATGCAGAACAGACAAGCGTCCAAAGGCCCCTGTGGGAGCGAGTGGTTGGGTAACACAGGAAAACAAGAGGCATAGAAGGAAATAAACAATGCCCAGTGTGGAGGCGGGGGAGAGGGACATGAGGGGGTTGCATGCCCCTGAGCACCACTAACAAGCAACATGAAAAAAAGCCCAGGATCAGTGTGTGGGAGATTTTTCTGGATATAAAGAACAAATTGAGCCAGTCAAACATGCTAGCTTTTTTGTGATCAAATTACAAGATCTGTGGGTGCAGGGAAGGCAGTGGATGTACATTAACACCTCACTAATCCAGGCTGTGGTAAACCTGTGCTGAAAGCAGCTTTCCAGGTTTGCACTTTCCTTTAACATAGTCAACAGAGTTCTATGGCTTGTCTAGGAGCAGGGACAGTTCACATGCCTCCATGCTCTCTGCAGGCCAACGGAAGAGTGATATGTCACCCCAACCCTGCCCTGGCACGGTTAAAACCCTGAGATGAGGTTATTTATGTTACTGCTGCTGAGCTGGCGGGATCAGGCTTTTTATAGGAATAGAAAAGTAGCTGGTAGAGAGGTCTTCAGAAAGGCCATCTCTGGGGTCTCACTTGTCTCCTTAAGAGCTGCTGCTTTGGAGGCAGTCATTGCCTTTCTGTCCAGCCATGGAGGGTGTATATTATATTAATTATTAATTATCGCCTTCCTCTGAAGTATCAGGGATCTGCACAGCTGGAGATGGGACACTGCACAGGGTTCTAAGGTGACACTGACCTGTCTCTCTCTCAGGTGGCAGGCTGGTTCTTGCTCACATGCTCAGGGTCTAACTCAGTGGTTCCCAAACTGGGGTTTGTGAACCCCTGGGGGGTTCACAAAATGTTACAGGGGGTTCTGGACTTCCAAGAGCTAAGCAGATCAAAGCAAGCATAACTATCATACTGAGGAGATTTAAACTTCAAGATTCCGTATAAGAAATGGAAAGGGAGGTGGATATTTTTTGCTGTTTTTAAAATTAAATAGGCAGCTAGTATCATTTTTAAAATTATTATGAAGACCAAGTTTAAGCTTTGTTGTAACGTGTGTTGTTTGCCTGGACTGCTCAAGACCTGAATGCTTGTGTAGGAGGAACTTTTTGATTTGGCTTCTTAAATATCTTCATGCTGTTTCACATCTGATACTCCTTGATGAAACATAGGAGCCTTGTCTTATAATAGGCTTATTCAAAGAGATACAAGCTACGAAAGTGAGATCTCAGAAGAGTGTTGCCGTTTTCATAATGTAATAAAAATACTGTAATGATAAATAATAATAAATAATAAATAGTGTGTAATAAGCATGTCATAAAAACAAACTGTATATTTCCAAGATCACTGCTTTTATAATTTATACTCAGGTAAAGGAGAAAATCCCTGGAAATAGTCATTTTTAGGAAGGGGTTCGTGAGACTTGACATTTTAGTGAAAGGGGTTCACAAGTTGTTAAAGTTTGGGAACCACTAGTCTAACTGATCACCATATGTGAGGGTCGGGAAGGAATTCTCCTCCCTCACCCCCGGATCAGATTGGCAGTGACCTTGGGGGGGGAGGGGGAGTTTGGCATCCTCTGTACTGTGTGGGGGCGGGTCACATGGCTGGATTATCTGGGTATTTCTCAATCATTTCTCTGCCATACTGGGGGCCTCAGGCACTGGTGGCCCTCAGTCCCTCCTAACAGTCTAGGTTCCTGGGGGCTGTAATACTTTGGTTTCGTTTTGGTTGCTGGGTTTGTTGTGTGGATGCTGGTGGCCTGTGATGTACAGGAGGTCAGACTAGATGATCTGGTGGCCCCTTCGGGCCTTAAATTCTACAACTCTATTTTAAAGATGGCTGCCACCTCTTGACCGAGGGGAAGGAACTTAACCCATTTGTGCCACCTCTTCTTCCTCTCTTAACAAAGGTTGGGAGGGCTCAGGACTGTGGATGTCCTTTCCCTTCTGCATGGAGGAAGTGGTGGCTAGTTTTACTTGACTCCCACAGCTGGTCTGAAAGCCCTGGGGGTCCCAGATGCTGGTGGCTCCCTTAAGAGCTGCTGTTGAAGGGGAGGAGGGACAATGGAGGCTGCCTTTCTAATGGCCTCTCTCACTCCTGATAGCCTCACAGTGGCTGCTGAGTTCCTCAACAGCTTCAGGGAGAATCCGCTCCCGCCTCTTTCAGCACCACAATGCCAGAGAAGGAAGAGCACAGTAAGTTGCCTGGGTCAGGGCTGCAGCCATTCCTGGGATCAGGGATGACATGGCATTCTCCCAAATGGCATTACCTCCACTAGCCTTGAGCCAAATCACAGACCTTACTAGCCTGCAATGTGGCTCCCCTGGAAGTGTGCATTAATGAGTCTCTGCTGTAGTATAGGCAGACATTTGATACAGTGCCTCACACAATTGTATTTGAACAATTATTTCCATTTGCCTTGGGCAGAAGCACTGTCACATGGATTGAAAACAGACTGAAGAATTGCAAACAGCAGTCATTGACCAGCAGCACCATGCCAAATTGTATGAGGGTGGACAGTTAGCACAGTGACAGGTGGTAGGCCTGGTTTTATTAGGCACGGAACTGTAGTGATCTAGAGGAAGGGTTAAACAGCACATTCATTCAATTGGCAAGTGATACTAAACAGAGAAGTGTTGCAATTCCCATTGAGGACAGAGAAATAATACAAAGGGACCTACAGAGAAGTGAGAAATCTGAGCCAGAAATAATGAGATTCAGCTTGGAAAAATACAAGTGAATACATATGGGGAGTAATATTTAATAACAAATATTCAGTGGGAGGAAGATACTTGGAAAGCAGGAATTCTGAAAAAGAACTAAAGACTTGTCTACACTTAAAACTTAGGTCAACATAGCTACAGCATAAAAATTCACATCCTGAGCCACATAACTATGCCAACCTAACCCCTGGCAGTTGACAAAGAATGCTTCCATGAACATAGCTACCATCGCTCAGGGAGGTTCTTACAGAGACAGAAAACCTCCTTCTATCAGTGCAGGCTGTGTCTACACTATGGGATTATGCTGGTATAGCTACAGTGCTGCAGCTATAGTCTCTGTAGTGTAGACATGGCCTGAGAGTGAACAGCAAATTGGATATTTTGAGAGGTACAGTGGTGCTGTGGTTAAAGTACATGGCTGGGAGTTGAGATCCGGCTTATTCCAGACTCTGCAACAGACTTCTTGCAGAAACCTTAAGCAACATACCTAATCTCTTTGAGCCTCAGTTTCCCATAAAACATGGAGATGCCTCGTAAAAACGCCATAGCTGTATATAATATAGGCTTAAAATGGGGCATAAATTCTTATTCTCCAAAAGTAAGTGGCTAATCAATGTGAAATTTCACACAGGTTTAGTTTTTATGTCTTTTGAATTTTCTCTGTAGTTTGTTTGATTTCTCAGGATTTATTTTTAATAGCTAGTCTGCGTTGGGCTCTGGCTGAAATTTGTTCTTGGCAGGCCCACTTTTCACTGTTGTCTGATCTCTCTTAAAAAGTGTTCTGTATCTATGCAAAACTTCATAGAGGGGCAACCAGATTTGGGCAAATGGGGAGGTTCTCTTTTATATTGGATTTTAGGATAATTTTTAGCTGTTATTCACATTATAACTGAAAGTTTATATGCTCTACATCTGATTAATCGAGGCTGTTTGCTTGCAAGCCTGATTGGTTGACTGGTGGCAGAGGTACTGGGCACATGCCAGTCCAACTGATGTGTGAAGAGCTGTATTTTTCTGTCAGATTTTATTCCAACAGGAAGGATTTATGTGTAGCTATTGATGGATAAAATGATTCCTAGCCCCATCCTCCCACTCTCAGTGAAAATGCTACCAATAATTAAACCTTTAAAACTTTTAGGAAATTAACACACACATACACACTAACCCTTTGTTGTGAAGCAGATAGTGTTGGTGTACACACGCATACCTGACACAAGTCCCAAAAGCAAAGAAATTAAAAGTTGAGTCACCTAACAGTACATACACTCCACCACAGGCCCACACCTGACCATACCACAACTGCCGTACATCACAGGTCATGCACTACAGCTGTAACTCAGCTCCCTGGTACCCCATTTAACTGTCCTGCACACACCCTTTACCAAAGTACCCGCTCTCAACACAGTCACTACACCAAATAGTCACAACTGCTAGGGTTGGCAAACAATCTAGTGAAGCAGTATGTGCATAAAGGCAAAAGGGGGACAGAGTTAAGGTTGTAATGTGTGTCTGTGGTGTACAGTAGTTGTGATATGGTCAAGGGTTGGAGTAGAGAATGTGTTCTGTTAGGTGGCATAACTCTTAATTTCTTTATGTTTGTGGCTTTGTGTCAGGTGCATGTGCCGAAACAATAACTGCTTCACAATTAAGCTTTGTGTGTATTAATAGTTTTTATCTATACCATTGGGTATTATAGGATCACTTCATTAATGCTTGCAAAATGCTTTAATATTCTTCAAAAGACTATGCCAAAGTACTACTCTATGGATTTGCAATGGTATATAGCAGTTCAAACAGCCAGAATGAGTCTTGACTGCATATAAAGAGGCATTATGCCATGGAACAAGCAACAGTTCCTTCCTGCATATCACTGGTGAGGCCACATCTAGAATACGGTTTGCACTACCTGGTATCTCTGCACCCCCAGAAAGAGGCCATGTCACAGAGAATTTTATAGAAAAGCAACATAAATAAGTAACAATTTATTTACAAAGAAAAGATTAAAAGAATTATTTCAGTGGTATCTCTGGTAACTCTGACTAAGCGAGGACATAAATCTAAAGGGTGCAAATATAAAAGAAAGAGGAATTATTTAGGGCGGTCTGAAAAGGTGAAACTGAGTAATGAGATCAAACTGAGGAAACAAAGATGTAGGCTGCCTTTCAGAGAACATTTCCTGAATGGTGAGTCATTTAAAACTAGACCAAACCAAATGCTTCAGGATACACTGTAGGGAGCAATCCTACACTGGCAGGAGGGACGAGATGACCTAATAGTCTTTACCATCTCTTGATTTTTTTTTGAGTCTGTGTGGCTGCTTATGTATTTACATGCTATACAGTTGGTCTAGAATAGCTGTTGTATTTAAAACCTAATCCTTTATCCTTTCTCAACACAAAATAGAAAAACTAGACATCAATCTGCAACATTTGAAGTTAAGGACTGATGTTTCAGCCTTAAGTCAAGCCATTGGGCCCACTTCATCTTTACTATGGGCCCAATTCAACCCAATAAGTCTTCCATTGACTTCAGTGGAAATTGGACTGGGGCTTTGTAGCAGGTCAATACGATATCCAGCTGGCCTACTGGTCAGGCAATGGCTCCACAGTTCTCTTCAGTCTGTTCTGGAGGGGGTGGCCCTGACGAGTCATTGGCAGGCCTCAGTCCCTCCTATGTGTCCCTTCTTCTCCCATTGGAGAAGGAGGAGGATCAGGGTAGTGGGACCTGACCCAAGGCCCTGAAGGGTTGTTGCAGTGTCCAGACCATTTGTTGGTCCACCCCAATTTACATCCCCACAGTTCACTTCCTACCAGTCTACTGCTCCTCCATTTAGGGCAAGGTCATAGTATTAGAGGTATCAGTTTAGTCTGCCAGGGAGACAGTGCCCCATTCTCCAAAGCCTCTCATGGCTCCCAACTCGAAAAGGTCCAGAGTGGGTATGGATCACTGCTTCTCGAGGGCCCTTAGTAATGTTGTAATCACCTATCCCACAGCTCCAAGCATCAGCCTCACTTCCTGGTGCAGCCTGTATCTCCTGCATCTGTGCTACCAGAGCCCTTTTAAACTTTCCCTCCAGCTGGAGCATGCCCTGCAGCTGTTGGGAGACACAGGGCCTCAGCTAGCCCAGAATTGCTCAATACCTTGTTGTGATTTAGTGTGGAGTCTGTCAACCCCATCACAGGCCTATAAGAGGGAAAGACAGAAGGTTAGTCTCTGTTGGGTTTTGTCACACTCTTCAGTGTGAATATTGTATGTGGTGCTTGCCTTTTTAGCTGTAAAGGGAGCAACATGGCTAAAACCACACACAAAGCTGAGACATTTTACCCCTTTTAGATATTTAAGGATAGGGGTGTTAGCTAAATACAGTAGTGTGTTTGTGAATTATACACACACACACACACAAATTCTTGGACATCTGTCACATCAATATCTGGTAGCTACTATAATCCTCTAAATTCTTTCAAGTTACAATGTTGAAAATAGGGCTCTTCTTTCTGAGCTGTACTAAAAACACCCCACAGATTCTGACTACATAAATATCTTATACTCTCTAAATAAGTAAACAAACCCAGCTTAGCACTAAAGAACAGTTGGCTCCCTTATCTTTCCAACTTCAGTAAAAAGTGTAATAATTTGTGCTCTCACTCCTCATTCTGAAAGCAATTTACATCTGCTCTGCTCTCACTTCTTAACTGCAAGAAAAGATCTAATTTACACATCAGAAAAATTACTGAAATATTGATCGGTCTGTATGTTGTTGTTCTGGGTAGAATCAGTAAAAAATAAGGGGCTTTTTTTCTGGAGAAAATTGTGATAAAAACAAAACAAAATATGTTTGTCTAACATTTCCGTGAAACATTTTGATTTTTTTCAGCTGTAAGTTGAATACCAAAATTTTTTTGGCCAAAAACGGAAATATTTTTTTTTAATGAAGAATTAAAAATTTCCACAGAAAGTAGATATTTTTGTGACATTTTTGTTTAGTCAGAACCCCAATTTTCCATTGAAAAAGTCATGATGGAAAATTTTCAGCCAGCCTTACTTCTGAGCATCCATCAAGCTAACATGGTCTCTACAAACCATGCACCACTCCCTCCTCTGCTAGCTTTTTGTAACACCCTAGGTAGAATGTTTCTACCCTGTGCCTATAATCTCTGAAGAGTTCTGAATGCTTTTATATTTCAGATATGTACTAAACCCACTCAACCATGGTTGTGTAAATTTTCCCACACTGTTCTTTCCCATTTTTCAGTCAACAGCATTTATAAGTGACAGGGTCCAATTTCCTATTAATACAATTTTTTCCTCCTTTGCTTCCAGCAGAACATCTGCCCTGCTTCTCATCACAAATGTCAATAATCTCTATGCCAGTCTAACCAACATCTGGAAACTGAATGAAGTAGCAAGCACCAAGAATTCAAAATCCTAGTTCTAGTCTCAGACATTGGAGTGCCACTGTACTGAAATGTGCCACTTTACCTCAATGGAATTTTTGTTTTATTTAGGAAAAATATTTTAACTGGCAAAGGATTACTGACCTGAGTGAAAAGCTTCATCTCAGTTTAGGAAGGAAAGGGAGAAGGCATAAAATTTTACCATGAAATATTAGAAATAAATTCTTAGCTGATAAATATGATCATAATAAAAAAATGTCCTCTTTAAAAAAAAATCCACAGTAATAACCCAAAATTAAAGCTTTTTCATCCCACCTTTTGGTAACTTTTAGACCATCAAGAAACTGGTAGCTCTGTAATTCCACCCTTTAACTCTGAGGAGCTGGTAAGTTATGTATGGAACAGAAAGCAATTGTGGACACATCTGCATCATTTTCACATGATTACTTTAAGTGTCATTTTAATGAAAATCTGTAGATTTAACTATTCTCAAAGCAATTGTCTACCATTATTATAGAGATTAATATCACCAGCAACAGCTATTGTTTCTTCATCACTAATTGGGCATGCAAACTAGAGGTTAAGAATCTGTCAAAACTTAAACTGAATATATCACTTTATAACACTTTTTTCCCCTGTAGAGAGGAAAGTACTGACTCTGTTTCTGCTACAGATGTAGTTAATGGCAAAGTGCTCAGTGAATTCAGTAGAGGCAGGATTGGTCCAGTGTGTGATACTGCCAGATGTAGATTATAACATGAAAGATTTTAGATGACTTGGATGCAGTTGGGAGCTAGAATACAGTACCCTTCCATGAGACAGCTAATCAACAAGGTACTTAAGCAAGTGCTTAAATTTAAGTACCTGAGCAGACTGAAACCAGTGGGGACTACTCACATGAAGTCCCTTGGTGAATCCCTTGAAAGGGAGCACTATTTTCAAATTAATTCAAGGCACAAAAACTGTCCTTTGATTTAGTTTCTACACACTACCTGCAGTTGGTATTTCTCTCAGACTTAAAGCTGCTCTGTAACAGAATGCATGTATTATGGACCAGATTCTGCCACACTAATTCAGTTACACTTTGAGTTTCTTTAAGGTGTGAGCATGAGGAAGAATGGCACTTTCCAATATTTTTTATTCTTTTAAATCAAATTTAAAGGATCAAACCTTATTGTTTGCTAAAATATGCAGCATTTGGCTATTCATTAGAGAGCTAGAGAGTTGTGCTTAGTCAAGAAAACTAAGTCAACAACTGAAGAATATGTTATTAGTTTGACAGCAACAAAAAAATCACACCATAAAATATTTATTAAACAAAGGGTTTTTTCTTCACTTGTAAGAAACACTTTATGTCAAGTGCCCTGTAAGAGATTTAAAAACTTTACCAAATGTTAACATTGATTTTACATTATTATACACAAGATATAAAACACCACATCTCACAAACTTCCTTTTATTACAGCTCAGGGTTTGGTTTTTTTCCCAACAGTTGTAAATTAATTTCTACATACTTAAATTTAACTTAAAAGTTTTAAACAAGTAAACAATGTACAAAGTGATTCACCTGAATTTCATAAATCAGAGCAGGTGTCCTTAACAGGGCATGTGCAATGAATGCAGTGCATTCTGGGAGAGAGAGAAATAGAGAGCTAACTTATTCACAGTTGAAAAAGCTAACATCAGGCTCTGGGAAACTGTCTTCCAGAAAAGAAACAATGGACATGATCCTGTGAGATGCTGAGCACCTTTAATTCCTCTTGAAGCCAACAAAAGTTGAGGGCATTTAGGCCTAGATCTAAAAGTATTTAGACGTTGCTCTGTACAGCACTGAAAGGTCTAGTTCCTCAAAGTTATTTAGATGCCTACTTCCCATAGGAGTTGGGTGCTTAGGTGCTTTTGAAAATCCCACTAGGTGCCTAATATTCTTAAGACTTAAAATGCTGAGCAGAGCAATGTATAAATACCTTTAAAAATTTGGGCTTCAGTGCTTTGTAGGAGGTACCCAGCACTTCTCAAGATCAGCCCCAGTCTTTTCTAGTCAAAAGAAATAAAGTGGCTCAAAGGATGCCTCTTTCTTAAAAGTTATATATGCTGTACTATTGTTATGGTATCAGCCAACAGTAGCAGACCTGATGTAAAATACCTACTCCTTTTCTTATTTCAGTGGTAAAGAACATCTCTTCCTTTTGCTTTTTTGTGTTGCATGTTTACAAATAAACCATTAGATCTGACATACAGTCCATGTAACAAAATTGTTAGTATCAGATTCATTGCAACATAAGGAATCAGTATCAGACAATAAGAAAATATTTTATCAGTTCTAGTCTGGTTAAAGCAATTTAATGTTTTCAGTATGCCCTCAATACTATACTGTCATTCCAAACATAAAGAACAAATTGATTGAAATGCAGATTAATTTAAAAACGATGAAAGCAGCCTTAAAGACATTGTGGGTTTTGTTTTAAAGAAGTATGAAATGCATGTTACAATTAACACAAACAGATTATTCCTTGTACAGTAAAAGCTTTTTCATCCAGCATGTTGGTGGTGTGGGGGGTGCCGGTAAGTGAAAAATTCTGGTTAACTAAGAGGGAGAGAGTTTGGGTGCGGGGCAGGAGGTTGGGGCACGGGAGGGGGTGTGGGCCCTGGGAGGGAGTTTGGGTGTGGGAAGGGGCTTGGGGCAGGAGGTTGGGACACAGGAGGGTGCAGGGTGCCAGATCCAGGGGGCGCTCACCTCGGGCGGCTCCCCGCCAGCAGCAACCTGTCCCTGCTGCCCCTAGGTGGAGGCGCAGCTAGGTGGCTCTGTACGCTGCCCCTGCCCTGTCCCAAGCACTGGCTCTGCAGCTCCCATTGGCCAGGAACTGCAGCCAATGGGAACTGGGGGAGGGGGGGCTGCGGGCGGAGGCAGCGCACAAAGTTGTCTAGCCACGCCTCCACCTAAGAGCAGCAGGGACAGGTCGCCACTTTCGGGGAGCCATACGGAGCCAGGTATGGAACCTGCCAGCCACATGACAACCAGACTATAAACCGGACTTTCTATGAAGATTAGAAATGCCGGTTTATAGAGCTTTCCGGTTGGTACAGGGCCGGATACACAACTTTTACTGTATATTGGTTGCTTCTTTAAACTCAGGAGATTATCTATTTTATCACAAATGGAATCAAAGGTTTTAGTGCAAAGTCACCCTCTGCAACATGCCATCTGCTTGAAGGCTTAAAGATTTCTACATTGTGCAGAAATATTTCATTTATAAAGCAATTATACAAAATGAAAAGCTATTAGGACTTGAGTGTTTTGGTTGTTCTTTTGTTCATTTTCAACGCAAATAACAAAAAAATAGTTTTTCCAGAAACTGACTCCTAGTCTAGCTGTGCAAATCATTCCAAATTCAATTTGGATTGGCAATATTTTAGCATCAGAACGGGTCAGCAGGCCCTGGAGTTCAGAAAGGTTTGGGTTAGAATGAATCCCATTTTCCCATGGTTGAATTGCATTACAAACCCATGGGTAAGATCTTGGTTTGACATGTTTGTGCACATTCACACAGGTTTATGTTTCACAGGAAGTGGGATTAGTAGCCCTATTTGAAGATACTACATGACCTTTCTCTGCAAGAACAGTTCAAACTTGAAATGCACAGGACAACGGCAGTATCAAAGATTTTGATCAAAGCAAGAACTTCATATCTGTTTTTTATTACAGTTCACTGAGATAAACAAAGACTGTGCAAACCCCTATTGGTTCCTGAACATGAGTCAAACTCAAATCGAGAATGATTCCAAGTGCACTGGAAGTTAGAGCTGAATGTTTTACACACTTCTAATTCCTACATAAATATAAGGGACAAAGAAAATAATCTGTGAAAAACTAAGAATAACACCTCATTCCACCTTGAACCTAAGGTGAGTAAGAAATCATAGGACTTGGTAGCAGGTTTCTAACTTACAATAATTGCACGGTTTAGTCTTCCAGTGACAATGTGATTGTCTGTAAAGCAATATGAAATGTTGTAAAGGAGTTGGGAGAGAGGAGGAGAAGAGAGGTTTCTTAAATACTGTGATCTTGTACAGTGTAACAAAACTCTTTTTATGAAGTAGCCAAATGCTTTGACCGTGCGATACCTGAAGGGCACTTAACGGCTCAGGCATTTATCTCTCACACACAGTTATCTGAAATGCATATGCATCTTCAGCATAATCCATTGCCACTGTTAATCATGAATTGGAATGGAAGCATATCTGGAAATGGTAATTCAAAGATATCGTTACACAGTTTTTGGCAACTGAATCCAATGTAAAGAAATGGGTTATAAACACTGTCTGACATGCATGAGTCTTTCAAAATTATTTACAAATGAGGTTCTACAAGCTTCATTCCAAAAGTATTTCTCCTCTGCTTAGGTGCTAAAATATGTGATTTTTTTTTTTTTAAGTTACACAGTCACTGCTGGGTACATCTTCTGTTCACTATTGGCATGGGGATAGGGAGACTGAATCTGCCTGTATCCACTTTGCAGACCATCCAGGAAAGGTGGCACCGGGGTCATAGGCATAGAGTCATGTTGGACAGCATAACCTACATACTGTGGGTGCAGATACTGCCCTTGATGTGGCACAATCTGGGTAGCCTGCTGGCAGTTCAGTACTGAGAAATTAGTAGGCATGTTGACATAGACATTATTCATGGTCCCTTCTGGCAAACAGCAGTTGGTCTGTGACCTAGTGGGGGGTGCTCTGGCACCTGAGTTGGCACTGGAACTGGAGCTGGCAGCAGTACTCGATTGACGAGAAGAGGAACCACGGGAGGTACTGGCACTTGGAATCATGGGAATAGTCTCCATCAGCCGATTACCTCCAGGTGCTCGGCTCTGCTGTGGCTCTTGCTTGGGTCGCAGGCATCTGCAGCAACAAGCTGCTACTAGAGACCCCAAGATGATAAAGGCAACAAAAACAGATCCAACTATAAGGAATGGCACATAAATGGGCACTACAAAGAGAAACAAAACCACTGTTATTAGGAGTTGCTACGAAGGCCAAACCTAAAAAACAAAGTTATACAAAGAGAACAAGAGAAATGCTTATTTCTTTCAGTCACTCAGCATTAATATACTCAAGTCCTCCAGGGAGAAATGATTCTGGAAACTAAACATTCCACTTGCTACTTTTAATAAAAGGACTAAAGAAAATATAGATGCTGCAAAAACTAATGGTTGGGATTTTCAAAGTGCTTAAATTGGAGCTCTGCCCACAGAGAAAGGATGGCAGGCCGGGCCTTCCAAGACCTGGTTTAAGTCCTTGTTCTACCACTGCCTTCTTGTGCGATCTTTGGAAATTAACTAGGAAATTCATCAGTCTCTGTGTCCCACTTAGCTACTCCCCTTCCTCACAGGTTGTCTTAAAGACTATGAGATGCTCAAAATGCTACAAAAAGGGGGACCACATCTCTCTTACAGCCAACATGGCTGGGACTCATCCTTTTCATTTAAGACTGTCAGCCCCAAGACTTAAGTATTACTAACCCTTGAGATGGCATTACCTGACCACATTAACTGGAACAATTACTAATGAGATGTGCAGGACACAAGGTCAAGAGGACAAGACAGTCACAAAGACTAGTGACAGCTATCAGATCATGGTGAGCAGCAAATAAATCTAATACGTGATTTTTAGAAAAAATGACTTGTTTTTAACAGAGTCTTATCTTCATTGAAACTGGAATGGCTAACATTAGAGTCACTTACATAGGCATAATTATTAAACTAAAGGCTGTTTAACCTATCATTTTTTGTAATTTTAACACCTTTTAACAAACAGTTTCTAGTATCATTGTTTATTTAGACTATCGTGATTGGTTAGAAGTCATTTTGAAATCCTGTGTAATAGAAGTTACTTTTCCTGAAACAGTTGTTCCCTTTCAAAGTTTTTTTTCCCTTTCTTTTTTAATTGGAAGTGCAAACAAAGCTGAAAGAATGATTAAGTATACTGCTGCTATATAGATCTGACACAACTTGTTCAAGACATTCTGGAGACAAGTGGTGTTGTCATTTAAATAAATGCAGAACTTAAAACCAATCAAAGGTTTTGTCATTCTTAAAGTATCCAAACTCCTTGACAGTAACTTAGCTTTTTACATGTTTCCGATTTTAATAGTTGCAAATGATGGACTAACTGACAAGTTTCTTATTTGGAATCCAAAGATTTGACATTTGCATTTCTGTCCTACTTTTATCATTACCCAGATAAACTGAGGATGTGTGTGTGTATGTCCTTCTGTTGTTGTTATAAAAAAAAAAGTGTTTGATTTACATTTAAGGCAGAAACATATTCTCTTATTTTGTCTCATTTTTCAACTGATCCTACTGCCAGAAGTATTAGTAAGAAAAAATATGTGCTGTAAAACTAAGGGGAATTACCCATAACTACATGTGGATTCACCATGACCAGCCAAATCTTGGTCCCTCTGAAGTCAATGGCAAAACTCCCTACAGGTCTATTAACAACATCCCAGGTAGCAGTTAAAGGCTCAGCTGTCATAGGCAGGGCTGAAAATGAGGGGTTGCAGCTCCCCTCGTTAAAAGATGTGTCAGAGATGTAGGAATGTTTGCCAGTCAGCCCCTGCTCCCAAGAAGTCTCTGCACTCAGGGCTTGTACCCAGGTCACTAGCCAATAGGCTGACGCCATTAACCTTGCAGGGCCGAGGCAGGCACTAGGTGCCCTAGATCGGCATTTCTTAGCCCTTTCGCCCGCGGCTGCTCTCAGACCTATGTTCAGGTATCTGTGAAGGTAGAGCCTGGGCTCACCATGACACCTGGCAGCCCGACTGGCTGGGGGCACCCTGGATTAGCAGTGCCAGCGCCTCCTTTGGCCCGGGGGCTCGGAGTGGCTAAGCTTGGCTGTCCCATAAGCATCCTCCCCTGAGGGGCTGAACTGCCTGCTCGCCTGGCTGCCCCGCGCCCATGGTGCCCAGCCCCGGCGCGTCGGGCTGGACACGCTGCAGAGCCGCCAGGGCTCCGGGAGGGGGCTGCGCTGGGCCAGGACGGGGTGGGGGAGGAAGCCGCGTACCTGCTGCGCCATCCGGGCCGTCTTTGTCCGGCCGGCCTTGCTCGTCTGCCCCCTGCTGCCGGTCGTTGTCGCACACGCCCTGGTCCAGCCTGGCCTCGGCGCTGGAGCAGCAGTAGCGCAGGGCGCAGCTGCCGCAGCAGATGGTGGCGTCCCCGCCGTCAAAGCGCTCGGGGCACTGGAACCCGTCCCGCCAGGCGCCCTGCGCGTCCAGCCAGCCGTGGCAGTACTCGCCGCTGGCCCCGGCCCCCGCCGGCAGCAGCCAGCCCAGCGCCGCCAGCAGCAGCCAGCCGCGCCCGCTCCACATGGCACCGCTCAGCGGCGGCGTCCGGGGCAGCAGCGCGCCCGGCAGAAAAGGGGGGTGGGTGGGTCCTCAGCACGCACGGGGCTCCTCTGCTAGCGCCCACCTGTGCAAGGGGGGAGACAGCACCCAGCTGTCCCGGGTGTGTGTGTGTGTGTGTGGGGGGGGGCGGGTTGTGGACACAGCACCCCGCCCCGGCGGGGGGGGGGGGGGGGGCTGGTTGCGGACACAGCACCCCGCTGTGGAG
>NW_020664490.1:2688788-2702989 GCF_002925995.2 Terrapene triunguis | reverse complement strand
GGGGGGGGGGGGCTGGTTGTGGACACAGCACCCCGCTATGCCGGGGGGGGAGGGGGTTTAAGGACAGGGACACAGCACCCCGCTATGCCGCGGGGGGGGCTGGTTGTGGACACAGCACCCCGCTATGCCGCGGGGGGGGGCTGGTTGCGGACACAGCACCCCGCTGTGGAGGTGGCGGGGTCTCCTACTAACACGGCTCTGCGTGGAGGGGGGTGAAGCATCTGATCGCAGGGGAGCCAGAAGCGGGGAGACCACGGGGCTCTTCCACCAGCCCCCCGCCAGGAAGGGGGAGTCGGAGGCTCTTCCCGAAGGGCCCGGCGCTCCGTGCTCCGGCGTTGGTCAGCCCAAAGGAAACCCACGGGCAGCCCTAGGAGGCTGTCTCCGCGGCTGGCGCCTGCCCCTCTCCAGGCACCCAGCGCGCAGCCGGGGCAGCGGGTCTGGCGAAGCGCTTCACAGAGCCAGGACTTCCCTCCCCATCGCTACCAGCTCGGCGGGGGAGCAATGGGAGCTGGCCGCGGCTCGCCCGGAGCAGCCACCCCCAGCCCGGGGCGCCGTGCCCGGCCGGCAGATCCACACGCCGGCGGGGGCAGCGATGCGGCAGGAAACTCCAGGAGCATCAGAGGCGGGACTGTCCCAGCGCCGGCAGAGCTCGACCTCCCGTCCGGGTCGCAGGGCCGAGCCCGCGGGGGCGCGGGAGGCTGCCCCGGGCTCCCCTGGCAGCCGAGCCGAGCCCCGCAGGGGCAGCCACTCGGCACCAGCAGCTGCTGTTACTCCGCTCCCTCGGCCCGGACATCCCGCTCAAACTTTCCTTTCATGATTCGAAGCCGCATCCGAAGTGGGCACCGCCGGGCTGGAGGTGCCGGGGCTCAGTCCCTCTGCGCTGCTCAGCGGGGAAAGCCCCTGTCCCGACTCCTCCTTCACCTCGGCGCGCCCGCCGAAGCCGCCAGCCTGGCACCGCCAAGTTACATCCCTCCGCTGCGGGGCGACACCCCCCGGGGCAGCGCGGCGCCCTCCTGGCTGCAGGGTGGGGAGAGGGGCTGGCAGGGGGCGCGGAGCTGCCTCCCGGCGTGTGTCTCCCGCGGCGCCCTCTGCCCGGATCCTTGCTGTGCCGCTGGCTACTCGGCCTCGCTCCTCAGGCTGCGCGGCAGAAGCACGAGCGGCAGCCGCTGGCGCCCGGACTGTGTCGCTCTCTGCCGGCGAGACAAGCAGCCACTGAGGCTCGGGCGTCTCGCACTTGCTTTCTCAGTGTTATTATAGGCACCCAACACCCTCTAGGCGCGCATGCGTCTTATCCCAGCCACCCCTTTCGCCTTAGTCTCCCGCAAGGGGACAGGAGTGGGGCGGGGGAGCAGCGTTTGATTGTCGTAGTTCAACTCCACTAGCCAGACATGCTCAGTCTGATGGGGGAAAGCGAGCGGCTGGGGGAACCGAGCTGAATTTGCAAGGCAGAGTCTGCTAAATCAAAGAGCAGCTCAAGTGTCAGGCCACCCAATACCAAGCGAAAATAAGGTTAAAAATGAGGCAGCAAAATCCATGAGAGGATACATAGCTGCTTGCCAACCTAGCTGAAAAAGAAGTTAGCAGCTTCTGGCTTAAGAAGACACTAGCTCGTTCAGTTAAAAGAGAATCTGCTACTAAAGCAAATAGCATTTATGTTAAGCCACCAAAAAAAGTTACAGTGAATTTCAAAGTCTGACAAGAGGGAAACTAACAGTATGAAAGTCAAAGAGTGAGTTACTTACCCAACCTTTGTGTTTACCTACTGCAGAGCGATCCTCAAGTGCCCTGTCCTCTCATACTTACCTGCCTTAGGCAGGAGTCAAAGAAAACCAGCGTTTGTTAAGTATTTTTAACCTTTTTTAGTTTTATTTCCTTAATTGTTATTTTTATTACAAATTCGGTATAATCTGAATGAGCACTAATGCCCTAACATTTCAACCTGCATGTTATTTCCACAATTACCAGTAATATCTCCACCAGGCCACTGCTAAGTGTGTGAGGAGAATGATCCCTTTTGAAAATGCTTTGCAAACTTTACATCTTAAAAGAAGCCACCTCTGTGGTGCAACAGGGTAACTGTTGGCAAGTATACAACACTGCATAAAATACAACCATTAGCAGGTTGAAACTGCAGTGGAATTTAAGTAGGCAGAATGAACTTCACATTGGAATTTGGCTAGAAAACTGGGATTGACACTCCTAGTCTTGCAAAAAGTGACATGGAATTTCTAATGAACAAAAGTAGTCAGGGTGCCAGTTTTAGGTTTTCTTTGAAAGATGCACACCAGTACAATATCCTATAATGCTATGCAGGGACATTGTTCCAGTGCTGATTCAGGAGATGTGCCATGTATCAAGCCACTTATACTATTTTCTAAGCATCTTTTTGTTTTAGTCTTTTTTCCTTCAAGTCTGCCATCCAAAACCACCTATCCTGTACACAAACTGAGCAGATGACAACTTGAGATGCAGTATACCTAGACAAGCTTTAAAGCATGTATAGTTTGTAGTTGAGCGGCTCTATCAGTTCATAAAGAGTTACTACATCTATATTTAATTTAATTAAAAGACTGATTTTTCTCCATCATACAGAACAGCACCTGACATTGGTAATTTCCCTCATATTCAGTTGTTTCTACACTTCATAATTTAACACTCAGTTGTAAGGACACTTGTTCCTCTGGTGAGACTGTAGAACTAGTTTCAAGTGGAAGGAATTTTTTATGGCAAAGAATCTATATCTTTATCTGGGTATGACTATATTATGATGTTTTTTCCCTTTTCCTTTATATTACCACAGCCCCCCTACCCCCCACCCCAAGTACACTTGTTAAAGTTTTCTGTATGTTATTTGTCCTTTTGGTTTTTAAATGAATACATGACAAACAGTAATAAGTAATCCCTGAAAAAAAGGAATTGTGATGAAGACTATTGTAGTTAGGCCCCAGTGCTGCCGGATGCTCAGCATGTGGTAAAACGTCCATTCCTGTACATCAGCTTCTGTGACTGGCGTTTTAGTGGAGAGAGCTCAAATAACATTTTTAACAAAATGAAATGGATGCAAATAATATAATCACATATTTATTTTATCTTTCAGCTGTGAAATCAAAGAAAGTTGTTAGTGGCTCTGTGTGAGTGACTGACAAACCCATTACAGGTTTAAACAAGAGCCAGCCGCAGTCAGGAGATCAGCCACTGGGATCACATAGGGGGTAATATATCAGGAAACACAATGTTCCATTAAGTTAATTCTTTCATTTTTTAGAAAATTGGCATGGATATTACCAGTGTGCATTTTGATTATGAGATGATGTTAAAGTAAAAAATGTGTCCTTTACTAGAAGGAAAGAAAGCAACTGAGATAATTTCCATTCTTTCAGAGTTCTACCTGACTGCAATAAAGTTGATTGCAAAATTCTATAAATCTCTGAGATTTTTCAATTCTCTGCTTTTCTTAGTACTTTTGAAGCTAAGTTATCATCTTTCTTTAACTACCAAGGAAATACTATACTAGCTTCATACACTCCATTTTCAACCCCTTTATCCTTCAGTTCTCCACTCACTTTCAGCAGTTCTCACACATGCTCCCAGATGGGTGTTAGTCCTAGTGTTCTAGTCAAATTCCAACACAGGTAATTACATCCCATCTACCCACATTACTTCTGAGGTTTCAGTTGTCTACGGTGTTCTTCCTTACTTGCTGCCCTACAGTTTAGTAGTATTGCTGTCTTCTGCAAAATAGCAATGTTCCTCTCCAGAAGTTGCTGCACTGCAGTGGTGGGTGAAGAAATGATCCCTAACCCTAACCTCCCTCATTAGGGTATTGTGAATCATAGTAAACATTTGCAAAGGGCTGCTGTTTATTGGTAGAATTGCAGTGCCTGTAGGACAGATTCTATGGCCAGCGATAGTAACTAAGCTGCATTAAAATTGTACAGTTGAAAGAGAAGAAATTTGTGTGGATTTCAGTTATGAGGGTTGTTAGTTCTATCTCAAAGACTGATCAGCACATCCCTGTTGCTCTTAATAAATTCTTTAGCATTTGCAATCTCTAGTGAGAGACACTGCTTTCTCTCTATACAAGCAGTCCACATCAGTCAGAGTGAGCATTACCCAAGCCAACTGTGTGTGAAAAACTACAGTGGAGCTAATGCAAGATAACTAGCCTTGAGGCACGGCAAGGGAAGGTGAACTGTCTAGAGAGGGACTTAAAACCTGAGGGTTCATATCAGTAACTGGTGGCAATGTCATCCTGACAGCTGGGAGTGAGAAAATAGCATCTGTCATGCCCCTGAATTCATTTAACTTCTCCCTGCATGTCCATTGTCTTTAATCCCACTTGAACTTATAGTCTCTTCTTAATAAGAATAGCAATGCCTTCACTCTCACATTTTTAGTGAGTAAAATATTTCTTCAGCTCATCCTCCAACTAGTTTGTCATGTTGATTGTCAGTACGCTGCATCTCTTTAAATAGCAGTAATGTAATTTTGTTGCACAAGATTCTACTTGTTATCAGGTAATTAAGTCCCTGTACATTCATGGTGAAAACCTTTAGTCATATCAAAATAGTAAATATCTTCCAGCTTCAAATCACCTGTAGCGGCGATCTAGTGACCCAAACACATGACTAAGTACTAGGAGCTTCTGAGTTCTAATCTTGGCTGATATACTGGTCCTGTCCTTTGGCAAATCACTTCCAGTTTGATCTCATTGGGTGCTCACCACTTTGCAAGTCCAAGTCTATATTAGCTTCTGTCTGTAAAAATGAAAATACTAACTACCCTTTTACCTGACAGGAGTGTGGGGAGGATTAAACTAGTTAATGGCTATAAAAGCATTTTGAAGATGAAGAGTACCAAACACACTGTACTAGTAAAAACATTAAAGACACACAAGATGAAGTAAATCTTCATTTTGGGTCTGATCCAGTGCCCACTGAAGTCAATGAGAATCCTTCCAAGAAGAATATCTTGGCTTGGTAGCTTTCTAATAGTATTAAATGTCCTTCTTGAGAAAAAGGGAGTTGATTTTAGATGATACCTATCAGGTTCTCTTGTTTAAAGGTGGAATTTTCAAATGTATCTAAGTGACTTAGGAACACAAACTCCCTTTAAAGGTCCATGGTATTTGTGCTCTTGATACATACACAGACAAGGGGGAGAGGGAAGTATCACAAAAATATAATTTTTCTGGTGGGATAAGCCAGACTTTTATTAGACAGAAAGCAAAAATTAGAAAGATAGGATGAATAAAATGAAGCTGGAAATAGATAACAAGGGAACAACAAAAACCTTTGGGTTACATCTTCGAAGTTGCTCAGGACACAGCCATGCAGATGGTAGTGTCATCTGGTTTGGCCAGAATGTCTTTTGGGATCAGGAAAAGGAAAGCCCAACACATAGTTGATGCTGATCAATGTCATTTTGCTGCTAATGATGCTCTGCTCTCTCTCCCACACTTAAAGCTCACTCTCAGTAAGTTGCCAAGTGCTCCATAGAAAAGAAATGTCAACTTCATACCCATCAAATTTGACCTATTCAAGATGAATTTCCTACAGTCCATATATGCCTCTTCCTCTCCTCTACAGAGTATATTCTCTTCTTAAAACAAATTTGTAACCTCACCAGAAGCCTTGAAAATATTTTAGTTCAAACTCAGCATAATTCTCTGCCCTCTGCTTTCTTTCAATATTAGGCTTTAGAACGTGCATAGGTTAAAACAACCACCCCAAAACCTTTCACCCACTACTAGCTGCAGGAAAGAGGTATTATTAATTGCCATATTTTTATATGGACAATTTAAAACAAACTCAGGACAGGGTTTAACACAACAGCTAGGTTCTATTCCAGTTTGGATATTATCAACACAATTATTAACTAGATTCCTCTTGCTGAATATTTGTTGTTGGTGATGCATGAGGCAGAAAGAACCCAGCTTGGCTTTCAGATTGCAGGTTGAGTTTGCAGGGATGTCAGTTAGAAAAGTATTTTTATTTTTACTTATGAACTGAGCGGGTTGGATGTGAAAATCATTGAGGCAACAAACATCCATTTTGCAAAGTCACTTTTCAAAATAGGACTGTACTATAGCACTGACATCACAAGGAGTTGCTGCCCCCATGTGAAGTTTGTAGGAACAGTAAGGTTACTAAGGACTGGTATAGAGTTTTCATATGGATAACTCTTTCAGTTAAGGGTGTCATTTTACTTAAATAGTTGTACCAGTACAATCCTTAGTGTGGACTCAGTTATGCCAGGATGAAGGTGTTTTACACTGGAATAGCTTATTCTCCTTCCTAACTATATAGATATTAAGTACCTTTATAGTGACATAGCTGCATTCTCACTAGTGGGTGGTACTGCTTTAACTCTACCAGTATATTTAAAGTGGGACAACTTGTGTGTGTAGATAAGCCTTCTAACTTCTGTTAGGGGGTTCATATCGGGGTTAGAGCAGTATTATTCTAATAAGCAGAGCATGGGATCTCTCTCTGCTTAAGGTATATTTTAAATATATACTTTTTTGTTTCACAACTGAATGTTTTCTTGCATTGGGGGGGCATTTTGATTGATTCAAATTGGCTGGAAAAGATTTAAAACTAAATGATCCAAAACAAATCCCACCAAAAGTCAACAGGCTGTAAAATAATATGGAGAGACAAAGTTATTGTGAGCACAGAGATAGCATAATGGTGCTTGCCTATTTTCAGGGGCTACAATGGCACAGACCAGAGTAACATACTAATGCTCAGCTTCTAATATCACAGCTCATTGTGTTTACATGGGCAATAGAAGAGTGACACCCGTAGTCAGTACAGCACCCCCTGCTTATAACAGTAAATGCAGACATCTCCAATATCAAAAGTTTGGCTCTGGCAGTGCACCATTGTGTCAAACAAGGGGCTTAAGAAATGTAAGTTAAAGAGAATGATAATGGCCTCTCAACTCTTGGGGATATCTGCCTCTAGATTCAGGAAAATGACTTTGGAACAACTAAGGAAGGGACCTCCCCCCCCCCGGAGACTCCTTTCCAATTTCTACACTGAGACCACTGCATGCTAGGACAAGGCTCTGGGAGTTTGCTAGTGGGATGTGAATACTCAGACAGTGCAGAGGTAATCAATAAAGCTGATAGTTATGGGCTTCACTAGTGAGTCTCCATGCATTTATTTAAAGTGCTCTTCGTAACTGAGGACACAGAAGACTCCTGCTACAGCATAAGAGCAGGCAAACAAAGTTAAAATGTTTGTTTTCAAAGTGGCAGAGTTGCATCTTCCTAATCCAATGACTATTTCTGCTATATCAAATGATTCCAAACAACAGTAAAATAGGGAGAGATCTGACCATCTTTTAGGCTCCAGTGGAGAAGAGGAAGAATTGCTCAATAGGGGCCCATTCCTACAGACCAAAAGGACTGCACAATTAGGTTCTCTACCATTATGTGATCATTCCCCTCTATTTAACATTGGTGAGGCCTCATCTGGAGTACTGTGTCTAGTTTTGGGCCCCACACTACAAGAAGGATGTCAGTGGAGGGCAACAAAAATGATTAGGGGGCTGGAGCACATGACTTATGAGGAGCCGCTGAGGGAACTGGGATTGTTTAGTCTGCAGAAGAGGAAAATGAGGGGGGATTTGATAGCTGCTTTCAACTACCTGAAAGGGGGTTCCAAAGAGGATGGATCTAGACTGTTCTCAGTGCTAGAAGATGACAGAACAAGGAGTAATGGTCTCAAGTTGCAGTGAGGGAAGTTTAGGTTGGATGTTGGGAAAACTTTTTCAGTAGGAGGGTGGTGAAGCACTGGAATGGGTTACCTAGGGAGGTGGTGGAATCTCCTTCCTTAGAGTTTTTAAGGTCAGACTTGACAACGCCCTGACTGGGATGATTCAGTTGGGGATTGGTCCTGCTTTGAGCAGGCGGTTGGACTAGATGACCTCCTGAGATCCCTTCCAACCCTGATATTCTATGATTATACAAAAGCTGTTTCGTTTGACTCTGACAATTAAGTTGCTGTGTTTCTCAGCCAATAAAAAAGCACATTAACAAAAGTAAAGTTTAATTTTTACACTTTCTATCTACCTAAGGTATTTCTATGGCCCCCATTACCACCTCACAATCTTTAATGGGTTTATCCTCACAACACCCCTGTGAGGCAGGGAATTATCTCCACTTTACAAATGGGGAGCTGAGGCTAGATCCACACAGGTGACTTAGGCTCAGCACTAAAGTTAGGTGCCTTGCTGCCTAGTGGAATCTTCAGCCATGAGTTAGGTGCCTAGCCTCCCTAGACTACATGTGGGGAGAGTTAGATGCCTAAGAATAGGATTCACAGAGGCCAGAATGCTGAGGAAGGAGCTGCCTAAACTAGCCAGGAGGAAATGCTGAAGAAAAGGGTGGCCTAGAGCCAGGAGCAGTGGAAGTGTCCTAAAAGTGTGTGTGTGTGGGGGGGGGGGGAACACAGACACTCGACCCATGGCCCCACCTCTCTGTGCCTCCCTGCCCCCCCAAGACCCTGCCCTTGCACCTCCCATTCCCCTTGAGGCCCCGCCCTCGCACTGCCCCTTCTCCCTGAGCCCCCATCCTAGTGCCACTTCTTCCCCCAAGGCCTTGTTCCCATGCTGCCCGTCCCAAGACCCCACCCTCCCATCGTTCACCTTTACGGCTGATAAAAAGTGGGAAGCCATAGCCCCTTGGCTCCCCTGTTCTGGCACTCCTGCCTAGAATCCTGACTCTCAAGGTGAATTAGATGTCTGAGTCAGAGGGATGCAGCCATCTCTGCTTGGAATTCCTCTCCTGGAGTTCGGTGCCTAAGCCAAGTTAGTCTTCTTTTGCAATTCTTCCCCCCAAACTCAGAGGGGGATGAGGTGCTACCATCTGCCACTCCCTTATAGCCAAGAGCCCACTGGTTATTAGAGCATTTGCCCAGGATGTGCAAGAGGCAAGTTCAGATCCCCACTCTGCCTAATTCAGAGCAGCAATTTAAACCCGGGAAGCTGTTCCACTTTGCATGAAATACTTAAATATTCATTGGACCAGAGAAAGAGTGAGAATGACTCTGTAGCCTACTGGTTAGCACACTCAGCTGGGAAACCCAGGTTCCAGTCCTTACTTAGCATAGGAGATAGCGCAGCTGGAGTCTGCATCCAGGTTGGAGCACTGCACTTTAAGAAAGATGTGAACAAACTGGAGAGTCCAGAGGAAAGCTACAAAAATAAGAGGTTTAGAATACATGATCTATGAGGAAAAGTTGAAAGAATTGGGCATGTTTAGTCAAGAGAAGACTGGCAGGGGATACAACAATCTTCAAATATGTTGTTATTATAAAGGGGACAGTGATCAATTGTTTTCATGTCTACCAAGGGCAGGACAAGTAGTAATCAGCTTAGTTTGCAGCAAGGGAGTTTTAGGTTAGATATTGGGAAAAACTTTCTAAATATAAGCATATTTAAACACTGGAACATAGAATCATAGGACTGGAAGGGACCTCGATAGGGCATCTAGTCCAGTCCCCTGCACTCATGGCAGGACTAAGTATTATCTAGACCATTCCTGACAGGTGTTTGTTACCTGAGAAGATTGTGGAATCCCCATCACTGGAGGTTTTTAAGAACAGATTAGATAGACACCTCTCAGGGATAATCGCCTGTCTCAGCAGACGGGTGGAGGGATAGACTAGAGGATCTCAGCAGGTGTTTCTATGGTTCTATGTGCACTGGTGGAAATTATAGGGGCTTTACTGGCCAAAACTGAGATGCCTAGAGGGTTAAATGGCAAGTTAGCAGGGGTTTTTGACTATCTAAATTTTGGACTTAGGCACCTAAATCTCTCTGTAGATCTAGCCCTAAGCGACTTGCTCAGTCACAGAGGAAGTCTGTGGCAGAGCAAGGAACTGAATCTGGGTCTCCCAAAGCCTAGGCTAATGCTCTAACCACTAGACAAGCCTTCCTCTCTAGTTTCAAGCAGAGATATTCATTCAAATTTATACTGACGTGAGATCACAATCAATACCTTTGTATCAAATGTAGTGAGTGGGGGGCCACAAAAATAATTGCAGTCCAGTGTCTTGCCCTTGCTTACATTGAAGCATTACAACATGAGACAATGATGTTGAGGCTCTACAGTATAAGATCTTGAGCAAATATCACTATGCAACATCAGAACTTCCTGCTGCAATTAGCTCTCTTGGAAGGCAAAACAGCTCCTCAGCAGTGTAGGGCCGAGTACCACTGATTCACACAGCTTTTATTTATCTGATAAATCATTTCCATTATTTTACTTTGAACGTCGGGCTTTCAAGCGATTAAAAAAATTAATCACAATTGTGCGATTAATCGCACCGTTAAGCAACAGAATACCATTTATTTAAATAGTTTTGGATGTTTTCTACATTTTCAAATATATTGATTCAATTACAACACAGAACACAATGTAGACAGTGCTCACTTTATATTTATTTTTGAGTACAAATATTTGTGCTATAAAAAATAGTATTTTTCAATTCGCCTCATACAAGAACTGTAGTACAATCTCTTTATCATGAAAGTTGAACTTACAAATGTAGAATTATGTACAAAAAATAACTGCATTCAAAAATAAAACAATGGAAAACTTTAGAGCCTACAAGTCCACTTAGTCCTATTTCATGTTCAGCCAGTCGCTCAGACAAACAAGTTTGTTTACATTTGCAGGAGATAATGCTGCCCGCTTTTTGTTTAAAATGTCACCTGAGAGTGAGAATGCGTTCACATGGCACTGTTGTACCCAGTATCGCAAGATATTTACGTGCCAGATGCGCTAAAGATTCATATGTCCCTTCATGCTTCAACCACCATCCCAAAGGACACATGTCCATGCTGATGATGGGTTCTGCTCGATAACAATCCAAAGCAGTGCAGACCGACGCATGTTCACTTTCATCATCATGAGTCAGATGCCACCAGCAGAAGGCTGATTTTCTTTTTTGGTGGTTCGGGTTCTGTAGTTTCCACATCGGAGTGTTGCTCGTTTAAGACTTCTGAAAGCATGCTCCACACCCTGTTCCGCTCAGATTTTGGAAGGCACTTCAGATTCTTAAACCTTGGGTCAAGTGCTCAAGCTATCCTTAGAAATCTCACATTGTATCTTCTTTGCGTTTTGTCAAATCTGCAGTGAAAGTGTTCTTAAAACAAACGTACTAGGTAATCATCCGAGACTGCTATAACATGAAACATATGGCAGAATGCGGGTAAAACAGAGCAGGAGACATGCAATTCTCCCCCCAAGGAGTTCAGTCACAAATTTAATGAACACATTTTTAAATGAGTGTCATCAGCATGGAAGCATGTCCTCTGGAATGGTGGCCGAAGCATGAAGGGGCATACGAATGTTTAGCATATCTGGCACAAAAATACCTTGCAATGCCGGCTATAAATGTGCCATGAGAATGCCTGTTCTCTCTTTCAGGTGACGTTGTAAATAAGAAGCCAGCAGTATTATCTCCCATAAATGTAAACAAACTTGTTTGTCTTAGTGATTGGCTGAACAAGAAGTAGGACTGAGTGGACTTGTAGGCTCTAAAGTTTTACATTGTTTTGTTTTTGAGTGCAATTACATAACAAAAAAAAATCTACATTTGTAAGTTGCACTTTCACGATAAAGAGATTGCATTACGGTACTTGTCTGAGATGAATTGAAAAATACTATTTCTTTTGTTTATCATTTTTACACAGGGCAAATATTTGTAATAAAAACAAAATAAAGTGAGCAGTGTACACTTTGTATTCTGCATTGTAATTGAAATCAATATATTTGAAAATGTAGAAAACATCAACAATATTTAATAAATTTCAATTGGTATTCTATTGTTTAACAGTACAAAAATTAATCGTGATTAATTGCAGTTTTAATTGTAATCACAATTAATTTTTTTGAGTTAATCGTGTGAGTTAACTGTGATTGATAGCCCTATTTGAAAGCAAACAAAAATAGCACACATATGGTCATCTACCTAACATTAATAGAGGAAAATACTAGCTGAAACAGACCAAAAAAAATCTTGCATTCTCAGCACTGCTATTTTACATAATATCGATAGTATAGTTCCAAATTTGATTTACCTTAAAAATGGTATAATGTGGCAAGGAATATTCCTTGCATTCTCAACGTTGACTTTAAACGAAGAAATCCACCATTCCATAATGGAGCTTTTTAACACCACTATGTGAATTGGAGCTGGAATTCCATTGCTATCTATGATCCCCTGAATTTATCTAGACTTTTTTTGCTCTTGCTCTCCCCCTGCTGGCTCTGAAGCAGTATCTAGCTAACAAACACTGGAGTAAAGCAGGTACACAAAGGGCTGGTCTACACTGGGGGGTGGGAGGGAAATCGATCAGCGTAGTTGAAGTCGAAGTATCTTAGATCGATTTACCTGGGGTCCACACGGCGCGGGATTGATGGCTGCAGCTCCCCCGTTGACTCCGCTACCGCCACTCGCTCCGGTGGAGTTCCGGAGTCGACGGTGAGCACGTTCTTAACGAGACACGATATATCAATCCCCAATAAATCGATCGCTGCCTGCTGATACGGCGGGTAGTCTGGACGTACCCAAAGAAAGAAGCTATGACTATGTTGGCTGCAGTTGCACTAGCAATAAGGTGGGTGGGGAAGAGAGTGATATTTCTTAAACTGAAAAGGACAAAATGAGAAGGGAAAACATTTTTAAGCTTCCAAACAGACATTAATACAAATAAGGAAAAGCACAAAGTTGTTTTTTTAAGAAAAGGCAATCGTGCTGAGCCCCAGCTGAGAATACATTCATATTGCAGTCAAAGGTGTGATTGGCAACATAGGTATGCAGGCATACCCATCTCATTGAACGAGGGCAGGTAACAATAGCAGTAAAGATGTGGCAGCACAGACCCTGGCACAGGCTAGCAACCCAAGAACATACCCCGAGTCCCCTGCGGACTTGTATGGGGTGGCCAGCTCACACTAGTATGTCCTCATTCACATTGCTACCGGCAGCAGCTAGATTAAAGCTGGGGGCAAGGGAGTCTGTCTACCTGCCCGGCAACCTGACCTTCATTTGTGCTGTAGATATACCCTCAAATACTAGCCCTCATCCTGCAGCCCATTATGGCAAATAAGATTGGCTGCAGGATGCTAATGATCAGAGCCTATGGCCTTCTCTATGATTTTAGCCACTAGTTGCAAACCACACATATAGCTAAGGAAAGCTGTGATTTGCACTGATAGAAAGTATCCCTGCTTGAAACCAGGCTAACTGGTACTGGTGCAAATTGTGGCTTTCCCTGTCTACCCTAAGAATAGGATTTTCAAAAGCACTCCTGTCACATTCACTCTACCCCCACTCTAATCAATGGGAATTTTAGCATTGGAGGATGTGTGCTCATGGCAGAAATCTGGTCTCATTCCCATTGTAGCCAAGGTCTGCTCTTCACTGGATTGCCAAGGGTGCTGAGCACAGGCTGTTTTGTTGAATTCTCTCCTGGTGGTTTAAGCTCTGGCTGCCACAGCAATAGACACAACCATAGGCACTGACTCCGTGGGTGCTTTGGGGCTGGAGCACCCACGGGGAAAAATTTAATGGGTGCTCTGCACCCACCAGCTGCCAAGCTCCCCTCACCCCCCCGCCCCACCTCCTCTGAGCACACTGCATCCCTGCTCCTCCGCCTACCTCCCAACATTTCCTGCCTGGCTGCCACCAAACAGCGGTTTGGCAATATTAGCACACTCTGGGAGGGAGTGGGAGGAGGGGGAACGTGGCACGCATAGGGGAGGAGGCGGGGCTGGGGCAGGGATTTGGGGAAGGAGTTGGAATATTGGCTGGGAGGGGGCGGAGTTGTGGCAGGGACTTTGTGGAAGGGGTTGGAATGGGGGCAGAGTAGGTGGGAAAAGGCAGGGCAGGGCCTCATTGAAGGGGTGGAATGGGGCAGGGCTCAGGGCAGACAGGGGATCGAGTACCCACATGAAAAAGGGGAAGTCAGCTCCTATGGGAGCAACAGGAACTAGCAGCAGCAGAAATAATGATAACAGTTGTCAGTGTTTCTCTAAAATATTTATGTTTTGATTATTTCTTCCAGACAGCCCATGGTTTCAGTCAGAAGCCCCTGCTAAAGGTAAATATGCAACCAGTCAATTAGACTTTTCTTAGTTGAAACGGATTTGAATAATACATACTGCTAAAACTCATTTACAT
>NW_020664490.1:2670373-2688778 GCF_002925995.2 Terrapene triunguis | reverse complement strand
TGCCCGAAAGCTGGCACGGCCGGTGGATGCCCGAAAGCTGGCACGGCCGGCCACAGAGAATCATCCCAGTGTACGGGGAAGCCTGCAGCACACAAGATCGACATAGCCCCTATGACCTTCCTGGTGCTGGCATAGGCGGCATGGCCGGAATAAGGCAGCTTGGCTACAGCTTCCCTATCTTGTGCTGAACACCTCAGCTACAATATTGCCCCGTTAGCCACCGGCAGCTGACAAAATTTAGAGCAGCTTTGAGAGTGCGCTAATTTATGTTGGAGAGTTAGCCAAGCGCAGATCCTGCCTAGGAAGAGGGGAGTACACTCCCTCTCCTGAGCACACCTCAGTTGTGGCTGAGACGCTGGTCCAATACGCTTAACATGCTCTGATGTTATGAATAAATTAAGAATAATTTGAATTGAAATTGGGAAGATTCTGATCTCGTGGTTAGAAAAGGGGACTCTGTATTAGAACACCTGGGTTTTATTCCTGACTTACTATGTTGCTATAAACAAGTCCTGTAGGCCTACATTTGTAAAAGCAGCAATTAATTTTGGATGCATCAGTTCTGAAGAGCTCAACTTCACACATCTATGGTTTGATTTTCATATGTCCTGAGAACCCTCCACTGCAAAGTTAATGGGAGCAACAGATGCTCATTAGACATCTTGTGCCTGATTTTCAGAAGTAAAGTCAGAAAACCAGTAACTGAGGTATCTAAAGTTAAAGGTCCTTTTGCAAATTTGGGGCAAAATCCTGGACCCATTGAAGTCAATGGGAATTTTGCCATTGACTTCAATAAGCCAGGCTCACACCTTTGGCCCTTAATCTCTCTAAATTGACCCATCTGTGAAATGGAGATAAAGGTGAGGTGGGGAAGTAATATTAACTGGTTAAAAAAAAAACCCACCACTGAGAAAGTGCAGTTATTAATACATTTAAAACAATTTCTGTGGAGAATGACATTTCTAGGGGAACTAAAATTTTATTTTTTTATTATTATTGCAGGTAAGTTAATACCTGGCATGTTAGCTGTAATTCTAACCATTCAATGCATTAATTAATTAATTTTCAATGGCAATCTTTATACCATGGATTGCAGATGTGATTGGGGACAGGGAGAAGAAAAAATAGGTTTGTTTTAAGTGACCATAGTACTTCTGGAAAGTGCCAAATTGAGGGCACTGGAAAATAAAGTAATCTATTTATCCACAGAATATATATAGAAGAGGTAATAAACTAATATAAAACTGCCTGCAGTTTAAAATTAATATGAACTGTGCCTTAAAATGTTTGCAATTAACACCACATAAATTTACCTCTCCTTTAACTAATTTAAAGGCTCCCTGCCAGTTACAATTATTAAATTAGCCAATATCACACTGAGGAATAAATGTGTCCATTAGGGACAGTTACTAACCTGTAATTCTGCTTCTCCAAGGTGATCACCTTGCAAAATTTTCACTCCTGGTCTCTCTCCCTGTCTAATTCTGCTGTACTTGATCAAAAAACATTGAAAGCAGGGGAAGGTCTACCTATCTCCAGTTAAGGTGTGACTAGGAATGAGAATATTCCATGGGTAGTATGTATATATTTAGAAATTAAAAATGACTTTTGAATATATACAAGATATCAGATGTACATGCCAGAATTTTAAAACCAGGGTGGGGGGAGGAGGGAGAGCTAAAGTTAAGCTAATATTTATCTTTTAAGTCTGGATTTAGGCACTAAGTAAGTAGCCTGATTTTCAAAGGTGTCCAGTGCCAGTTACTTAGTAAGGAATTGGGAGACTTTCAAAAACACCCAAGGAATTTAGGAGCATAAGCACCACTGAAAATCAATAGGACAAATGCTCCTAAACTCCTTAGGCGCTTTTGAAAATCTCTCTCACATGCCTAACTTTAAGCGCTCATTTGTAAATGTTGGCCTATACAGTTAGTAGGGGCTTATATTTCTACGCAGAAGTGTTTTCCAGTATGATGCTTCACTTCCAATGAGAGTAACTGATAATCTTGCGGTTCTAAATGAAACACAGCCATTGACGACTACTTTGATAATTTAAACAGAACATTAAGTGAAACTCCTACGGCCCTGACCCTGCAATTGGATAGACCCTTCTTCCCTCACAGAACCTCACTGACGTTCATTCACTGAGGTTCCATGCAGGCACCAGGGTCTGCCCATACAGATCCAACTGCAGGGCCATGGTCCACATTTGTAACAGTGACAGAAATGGACAGTATAAATAGCAAAGCTTGAAAAAAAAAGTTTGGCTTTAACAAAGATCCCTAGAGAGAAGGTATCCTTGTTTGGAAGTTGAAAGTAGTAGCCAAAACTTTCAAACGTGAATGCCTAAATTTGACTCCTAAATCCATATTTAGGCACTGAAATAAAGGTGGACAGATTTTCATGCAACAAATCCTACTGAGGTCAAAGATAGCTAGAAGCACTCAGCATCTTTGAAAGTCAGTCAGCTTTTACTTAGGCATCTAAACATGGAGTTAGCTTTGGGCACTCAGGTTTGTTACCTTTGGCCAATACTTTTTTCTTTTAAGAGTCCTATTCAAGTATGGATTATTCAAACTGTGGTTTTACAATATTTTGAATTTACCAGATTACTTATCTCCTGGCTATGTAATTTTTCAGTGTGTTAATAGGTTTATTTAATAGCTACTGGATTCTTGAAAAAGTGCTGAGTCCTTGTTTCCTTCTCTGCTTACTCCAGGTTAATACCATGTGTTATCAAAATCCTATCACCCTCGCTTGCTTTCATAATAATGATAAAAGATAAGCAATTCAGAGGCAGGTCTTGCTGTCACAATACAATGCCATATTAAAAACACACAGATGTGAGAAACAGGGAGTTTCTTGAACAGCAGGTAGAGACTAGTCCCTGATCAGAACCGGAGTTTGGATGCAATTTCACTACTTTCTAAGATGTTACTGTACTTGTGCTGGCCCAGTAAATGCTGTACATGGATGCCTGAGGTGAAAAGAAAAAGAGGAAAACAATTCAGATTGTGAGATTTTAGTACCATAAAAAAAAAAGTTCTTGAGGCTGGTCAGAGAACAAAGTATCAGCTGTTAAAGGTAGACAACATCAGAGCACATTGCAGACTTTGCCTGTAAGTTTCTCAACCAAAATCCTTGCTAGAAATTCTGCATAAATACTGCATTCTTTGAGCCCAACAGGAATCTACAAATCATAACAGCCAGCCCAGAAAAAACATACCCACCTTGTTTTGATCTTTGGAAAATGATTAAAACTACCTCCAAATGGCAGATAGGTTTTTTTTTTTAAATTCTGCCTCTAAGTGACATAGGAGCATAAGTTCAACTGAAAGTCAATGGGAATTGTGCTTGTTAATCACTAGAGGCTCTCGGATATATTATCTTAGGTATCTAAATTGTACATCCAAACGGTTTCTCTCTTTGCCCCCTTTTATGGTAATTGTGATTGGCTAAAAGGGTTGAACTCCTAGAGGTAGGTGGGAGGGCTCTCAGTAAAAGGCACCCAGTACTGGATTCACATGGGACAGCTTGATCCAACCCTCCGTGACTGGTAGAAATTTTCAAAATTCCATTGTATCAAAGAAACTATTTGTGTAAACGATCTGGAAACAAAAGCTAGTGTACTATGTGGCAGCAATAATGCCATACAGGGCTTTATAATGACATCTTTGGCAAACTGAAAAATAGTAGTCTCCTGCCACCTGGCGAAAGAAGTATTGTATTGCAAAATTGCTGCAAACCTTGAAGGGAGATGCTAAGACGAAAGATCTTCACAGAAAAAATGGTCCCAGAACAAGGATATCTATTACTTACTTTGTGTTCCCCAACTATGTGATTAACTTTTTTCACAACAACAACAAAAAATACATTCTGTAGCCTACATTAAAGATAAAATTCCTAAAATCCTTATTTTGTGCTTAATGTAGTACTGAAACTTACCTTGCATATTAGTTTGATTTTGGATGACAAAGAACCTCCTGTGTGCTATAAGGAAAATTTAAACATCTAAACAGCATTTATTCAGCCCCAGGCTCATAATTAGTGATCCCAAGCTGAATTTTTGAAAAAGGTGAATAATTTTATTAACAGCAGCACCATTCTTTTGTGCTGGAAGCAGGTACTAGACAGGATGGACAAATGATCTGGTCCCATACAGTGAAATCTTTGTTCTTTTAAATTTGAAGTGGAGCTTTGGAAGAGGGAGACTAGGCTGACTCTTATGCTATGTTGGGGCTCTGCATACAATGCATGGTCTAAGTCATGCTGATTCCCACTGTACAAATACAGGCAGAAATACACTGGGAAGGTAAATGCCTTTAATTCCTAGGTTAAAACCTAGAAGCTGCTTCTCCCAAACCTCCTATTTGGCCATTCAATATAGAGATATTAGAACTAATCATAGGAGAGCTGGCATTACTGATGCTGGATTATTTATATTGATACAGTATGATGAAAGGTTGGGGATAAATGAACAATACAAGAGTTGTCCCTGATGACAAAAGCATAAAAAAGCAAAACTAAAATAATCGTAACCTTAACCACATTTTAAAAACATAATATGGAAGTAATTTAGTTTCAAAATACAACTTTAGTATTTTAACAAATATTTGACTTACATGTATATGTAAAGGGCTGGCCTGAGGTTCTAGAGGGCCCTGTGAGAAGGAAGATGTGCAGAGCTACCTCCCTCCCACCTCCTCTACCCCAATTTCCAAGGGAGCACAAAAACTGGTGGGGCTGAAAAAGTCAGCTTGGCAGGAGCACAAGTGAACAACAGGAGAGTTTGGCACACATGGTGCGGGACCCCAGCTGGACAGGGAAAAAGATAGAAACTGAGGAGTATGGAAGGACTGCAAGGACACTAAGGAAATGGCCAGTCTAGTGGTAGCTCTATTACTCTCTGGCAGTTAGCTATTCTGTAGTGAGAGTTACATGGACAAAATGGTGGTCTCTGGTAGTGTAAATGGGTGTAAAGGGGCCTTAACATACATGCAAATCAGGCCCTATATACGTAGAGAGCTCCATCAGTTGTTAAAGTTATATACTTTCCTCTCCTCTGGTAGGTTTCTTATTTTAAAAGAAAAATTGATTAGACCAAATGTTCAAACTATTTCATTTTAAAAAGACACTTAGGCACAGCTGCTTACTGCGTGATGTCTTAATGGCATTTGTCGAATTAGCCAATGCTGCAGCTTATTTGCATAGTGCAGTCCAAAATTCTATAGCTTTCAAAACTATTGCTGACAATGGACTATAGTACCCAAAGCAAATTAACACTTTGTTTTGAAATTAAATTTACAGTGCAAAACCCCCATTCATGAGAAGGCAAGAGCACACATTGTGCTGCAGTATGGTATCATCTGGGTTCACATAATATGGGAGAAGATAAAGGATTATGGACAAAAGTCCTAAGATTTTAATTCAGAGATCAAAACTCAATTTTTAATAAGAGCAAGTATACATTATCCAAAATAAAACAACATGATTTTGCAGCAGTTTTTTAAAAAATATGACATACAAGAGAACTAAGGTGACAGGACCAGATTCTGCAAATAGACAAATAATTATGACTAGGATCACAGCATTCATTTCTTTTATTGTTTTACACAATGGTAGGTTGCACATGTGGACAAGACAGCACACAGTTTAAAAAATTAGTTTCACAAATTAATACATTACAAGAAAGTCCAGTGGTTCAACATTTTAAATTTAACTTTTTTAAAAAAAGCAGTAACAAAGAAATACAAATACCAGGATTTTGATTGCAGCCCAATGCAAGTTTTGAAAAAGGTTTAAGTTGAAATGGACTTTTAAGCTTTTAATTCTGCCTTAAAAAACAAAAACGCACACACTATTAATTGCCTCCCAAAGAAAATGCTCATCTCTTAGATGCAGTAACATACAAGTGTACAAAAGTGAAAAGTTCTGTGTTCAAAACTAATATGCTTATTTCTGAACACAAACAACAGAAAACCCCATGTCTGTCAAAGGCCAGTAATTGCTGTATGCAGACATTACTTCCAGAACATACAAAACAGTACTTGACAACACTTTTACAATTGAAAGCAACTGACTTCATACTAGAAAATTATACGTAATACCTGTTTTAGAAAAAAGGTGCCTTGGTGAAAGTGACTGTGAATATTCACTTGGATGCACATTATGTACAAAACAACCTCTATATTAAAAGCTACACTTATCTCCAAAATTCCACATACACTCGAAGAGATTTTTCTGCTGTTTCTGTTTTAATGCACTCTGAGCTGGAGATGCAGCCCAATGTGCCAAGATGCCATAACATGAAGTTTGCTGCACTTGTAAGACTGGTACTATTTCTATTGTTACAATCACTTACCCTCAAAGTATACTGTTTTACTTTATTTCTTAGCAGCGACGGGTGTTAAGGGCAGGTAAGCAACTCTTTTTGGAGTCAATGCCAGTAGCCCTGTGTGAATCAACTCTGTTTGGAATGGTTAGCTACAATTTTCATTAGAGTGGCACAGTCTGCATCCACCACCCACAGAGAGAAGAGACCATCGGCTTCACAACTCTCTGTCCCCAAGCAATCTCCTGAAGCCTAGCAGCCTCAGAAATGAAGCCCAGCCCAGGAGAGATCAGTTTGGCAACAGCAGCTGTGACAACACCTTTGTTTGAAAGTCTCTCCAGATTCTTCTTTGGAGTGATTGCTAGCTGAGGAAAGGAAAATGTTGAGGACAAACAGGCAATTAAACACTATTTGCCAGAATGATACAATAGTGAACAGTATTTCAGCTCGTCTTTAAAAAACAAGCTGCAAAAATATTACAGCCTGGGACTACTATTTGATATTCCTATGAGCATCAAGATGTGGAAGCCTAAAACAACATGGAAAGGGGAACACACAAAGCAAAGAAACATGGAGAGTTTTGTCTATGGGGCAAAGTTCACGTGTTTTTATTATATATACAAATACATACACACAAATGTGTGCACTGTACTGTGTGTGTGTGTATATATATATATATATATTTACATCTATATTCACAAAGAAACACCCTGAAGTAGATTTAAAGGCCATATCCAGGAACAGAAGATATGAACTCTAGTATTTGTACTAGAATATATTTTATCTGTACAAAAAACCCAAATATGCATATATTCATATGGTATAAAGCTTATTAACAAAAAATATTCTGCTACTACCATTAGGTATAAAGCTTATTAACAAAAAATATTCTGCTACTACCATTAGGTTAAATAGATGGTTTTACAAGATTCTTTAATAATGCAGTATAGAACATTTCTAAAACTAGAACCAAAATAAAAATACATAAATGGGTTTCTATTCACAGGAAAATAGTTGTTCAATATGATTACATTTCATATTCCAGAATAGGGAAACATAGCAAAATTTTATAAATCTCCTGGGATGCAATTTAATTACTGCATCCATTTAGAAAAATAGACTTTTAGGATGAACAAAGCTGATTCACTTCCCCTTTCCCCAACAGTGTGTCTATCTTTTCCCTCTCTTGTTTCCAGCTGGAGGTTTCTTCAGCTGAAGAAGTTGCCCTCCTGTCCCAAAACCTGTAGATGCAGGATTAGACACCCCAAATGTCAAACCAGCCGATGCTGTGATGCCAGGATTACTGAAGTTAAACCCAGATGTAGTTGAGCTGCCAAAGCCTTGTATGGGAAGGAAAAATATTTTAAAATCAGAAGTCAGTTAAATCATAACTTCAGATTTGCCCTCGCTCCCATTTACCAGGGATAGTTACTTATTGAATTACTAGTAATTACACTACTCTGAAGATATCAAAGTGGACCCACAATACTATGTCACATTCCTAACACATTGTTTTAGATTTGCTGCATTGAGTCAGAGGCATACAGTGCTTGCACTGTAACATCTAAATTACTATACCCTATAGCGTAATAGTTATTTCACTTTGTTATTATCTGTATTACAGTAGCATCTAGAGTTTTCAACTGAGATTGGGGTCCTACTCTGCAAGGCACTGTGCACGTCTGTCCCTGTCTCTGCATGTTTACAATCTACCTAGACAAGCCAGACAAAGGGTGGGAGAAGTACAGGCACAGACAGGTGAAGTGACTGGCCTGTGGTCTCTCAGCAAATCAATGGCATATCTGGAATAGAGCTAACAGTCTTGTGCCCTCTTAACAAGACCACACTGTCTTCCTAATATGTGCAACACAGGTCCTAATCTAAAATGGAAATAAGTAAACACTAAACATCCATGCCAAGTTTCAGCTATTTAAAAAAGCCCTTTTGAATTAGTGCACAAAAGACAGCAAGCTTTGGGAAAAACAAAGAATAGCTCAGAAGATGTTGCTAAAGTAAACAAATGAAATCCATCAATCTTCCTTTAGAATGAAACACATGAGAAATTTTGTTCAAGAATTTACAAAATAGAACTGGTCAAATACTATTTTGCAATAATAAGCAAGTAAAAACACCAAGTTCACTCAGATTTGTGAGGTCATATTAGTTATGCATAGGTATTTGGACAATAGCTGAATATTTATGAAAGTGTTAGAGAATGTTAAGAGTTTCTGAAAGATTAGCATGATTCATAACTGCAATTCACAGCAGAAGTTCATTATTCATCCTTCTCCTGTTTAACAACTTTCAGGGAGATGATGATTGCGTGCAATTGGTCACGTTAACGAATATGTGAATTAATCTTGAATCATGAAAAGGATAAAAATCATTTACTGAACACAAATAATTGAAACATTAACAGAAATTAGGATTGGTTCACAAGCTATTCACAGGCAGAAAAGGAGCTAAACCCTTAATGAGCATTATTTATAACAAGTAGTTTAACCAGTACTAGTTATAAGTATAAAAGAGAGTCATAAAATGAAAGCATCTCCATATTCATATTCAGTATCACTGCCACAATGCTATAAAAATTTCTGTAGGTTTGGAAAAACACATCCTAATTTACTTCCAAAATATGCCTCATTTGAGTCGCAAAGTTATCTATGTTCCACACAAATTTGATGTCCTCTCACTTCTATTATTGAAAATTATTTATAATCAGAAATAAAGAATCATGAAACTCAGTTTCAAGTTATTTACATTAAAGGAATAAATCCTACAGCACTTTAAGACTTGTGCATAAATAATTGTGTGAACACTTCAATTTGGACCTTTGTCCATCACCTGGGTGCTTCATGCCAAATAGAAACACACACAGGTACAAATGCTATACTGGCCTCTTCAAGACTGAGGCAAATAAAACTCATATACTACACCTTGATTGTAACCCATTATGATAATTCAGTTACTGCCTATGCAGATCCTCGCTCTTGGGATACCACTCTTGACTCATGATTTATTTTGAAAATTTCCATACGTTGCAATATTTCATGTACTTGCTTCTTGATGCAGAAATTGTTAAGCAGGAGGTCAGACTAGGTGATCATAATGATCCCTTCTGGCCTTAAAAATTATGAATATATGGAACAGTAAGAATTAGTGAAGTACTAATCCCTAATTCAACTGCTTTTTCATATCAAATTAGAAATATGATCAAGGAAATGCCATGAATATGATTAGACTTTAATAATGTATTCAGTGAAACTTTTGTTTGATTTAACTCTGCCAAAAGGATTAAGCCATATGCAAAATGTATTAAAAAAACAACCTATCAGATGAACCAGATAGCTCTCTTTTTGCTATAATTACAGATTTGGTGGAAAAACCTTCACTGTGCACACAACTGATCTTTCTTTTAAGAAAAGTTTACCTTACAGTAACCGTGGTTCTTTGAGATATGCATGTGGATCCCACTCTAGGACTAGCATATGATTCCTGTGCATGAGATTGCAATCTCTGAATAGCAATGTCTGTTGAGCCTCGCTGCAATGTCCTTGTGCCCCCCATCCAAGAGCATCATGGGCAAAGCAGCCACAACCATCCCTCAGTTCCTTCAGAATCCCAGGTAATAAGGACTCTAAAAAGTGGCGATGAAGAGCAGGTCCTGGGATGCACACGGATGACACATAAGAACGGCCGGACCGGGTCAGGCCAAAGGTCCATCTAGCCCAGTATCCTGTCTACCGACAGTGGCCAATGCCAGGTGCCCCAGAGGGAGTGGACCAACAGGCAATGATCAAGTGATCTCTCTCCTGCCATTCATCTCCATCCTCTGACAAACAGAGGCTAGGGACACCATTCCTTACCCATCCTGGCTAATAGCCATTAATGGACTTAACCACCATGAATTTATCCAGTTCTCTTTTAAATGCTGTTATAGTCCTAGCCTTCACAACCTCCTCAGGTAAGGAGTTCCACAAGTTGACTGTGCGCTGCATGAAGAAGAACTTCCTTGTATTTGTTTTAAACCTGCTGCCTATTAATTTCATTTGGTGACCCCTAGTTCTTGTATTATGGGAATAAGGAAATAACTTGTCCTTATCCACTTTCTCCACATCACTCATGATTTTATATACCTCTATCATATCCCCCCTTAGTCTCCTCTTTTCCAAGCTGAAGAGTCCTAGCCTCTTTAATCTCTCCTCATACGGGACCAGTTCCAAACCCCTAATCATTTTAGTTGCCCTTTTCTGAACCTTTTCTAGTGCCAGTATATCTTTTTTTAGGTGAGGAGACCACATCTGTACGCAGTATTCGAGAAGTGGGCGTACCATCGATTTATATAAGGGCAATAATATATTTTCAGTCTTATTCTCTATCCCCTTTTTAATGATCCCTAACATCCTGTTTGCTTTTTTGACCGCCTCTGCACACTGCGCGGATATCTTCAGAGAACTATCCACGATGACTCCAAGATCTTTTTCCTGACTTCTTGAAGCTAAATTAGCCCCCATCATATTATATGTATAGTTGGGGTTATTTTTTCCAAATGTGCATTACTTTACATTTATCCACATTAAATTTCATTTGCCATTTTGTTGCCCAATCACTTAGTTTTGTGAGATCTTTTTGAAGTTCATCACAGTCTGCTTTGGTCTTAACTATCTTGAGCAGTTTAGTATCATCTGCAAACTTTGCCACCTCACTGTTTACCCCTTTCTCCAGATCATTTATAAATAAGTTGAATAGGATTGGTCTGAGGACTGACCCTTGGGGAACACCACTAGTTACCCCTCTCCATTCTGAGAATTTACCATTAATTCCTACCCTTTGTTTCCGGTCTTTTAACCAGTTCTCAATCCATGAAAGGACCTTCCCTTTTATCCCATGACAACTTACTTTACTTAAGAGCCTTTGGTGAGGGACTTTGTCAAAGGCTTTCTGGAAATCTAAGTACACTATGTCCACATGTTTGTTGACCCCTTCAAAGAACTCTAATAGATTAGTAAGACACGATTTCCCTTTACAGAAACCATGTTGACTATTGCTCAACAGTTTATGTTTTTCTATGTGTCTGACAATTTTATTCTTAACTATTGTTTCGACTAATTTGCCCGGTACCGACGTTAGACTTACCGGTCTGTAATTGCCAGGATCACCTCTAGAGCCCTTTTTAAATATTGGTGTTACATTAGCTATCTTCCAGTCGTTGGGTACAGAAGCCGATTTAAAGGACAGGTTACAAACCCACCACCACAAAGACTCCAGTTACAGCAGATTAAGTAACCCGCCTTTCTTCATGTATGTGTCTGTGTGGATCTCACTTTAGGTGCCCCATCTGAAAGGTGAGATAGAGGAGTTCTGACTACCACTGATTAAAAAGTGATTGTAACACTTTCCTGCCAGATCTGTCATCTGATCTTGTGGCCAGGTCATGGGCATAGTGTAACAAAAGGAAAGGGATCACTCGAATAACTGTCTTACAGATTTCAGATGTAGGGATGTTTCTGAAGCATGCAGAAGAGGAAGCCTGTGTGCTAGTGAAATGAGCTGTGATGTTTAGAGGAAGAGGTGTACCAGTCATGTGAGAGACTGAAATACACTGGTTAATCCATTTAGATATCCTCCTGGAAGAAGTGGTGTGCACCTTAAAAGTGCTACTTATGGCAACGAAACAATACTAGGGAGTCTGCCTAAAGGGCTCTGCCCTATCAAGATAATATAACAATACTCTTGAAACATCCAAGTTGTTGATTTTCTTCCCTCCTCTTCAACCCTCCCCCCCCCGGAAGACTATGGCTTTTGGAAAGAAAATGGAAAGATTAACAGATTGATTCAAATGCAAGCCTGACACAACTTTGAGAATAAATTTGGGAGGAAGTCTCAACTCCATCTAACCTCTGTTTAATGTTGTGTAAGGAGGGCTAGCCATGAAAACGTCTTATTTTGCTGACCTTCCTGGTTGATGCAATGGCAACCAAAAAAGGCCATCTTGACAGCAAGGTAGTGTGGAGCGCATTCAGAGAGAGGGTCTCCATGAGGTTTGTAGAAACAATAGTAAAATACCATACCAGAAGATGTTTTGTAGCTAGCAGGTAAGTATACAGTAACCGCTTTAAAAAGCTGGATACAGGGGGGCAAGGGAGAGAAAATAAACATGACTGTACTGGAGAATGGCATGCTAAGCTCATTATAAGGTGGACCATAACTGAACTAGGAGTCCAAAGTGTTTCAAATACAAAGTATAATCAAGGACTTTAGGTATAGGAGCCTCCATTAGGTCAAGGTTGTGTGTGGGGCTGCCCAAATTGAAAATCTTTTCCATTTACAAGAATAAATTTTTCTTGGGGAATGCTTTCTGCTTTGCAGTAGGATCTTCTGTACTTGTAGAGAACAGTAAATCAATAGCACTCAACCAGCCAATATCCAGGCTGTCAGATGTAACAATTTCAGGTCTGGATTTAGTATTTGACCTTGATTCTGTGATACTATGTTTGGACAGTCTGAAAGTGGTATTGGATGCTGAATAAATGTCTTGAGGAGATCTGTTAGCCTGAATTGTCTTGGCCAATATGGAGCTATCAGGATCAGTATGAATTTTGCATATCACTTTGGTTATCGAAGTAATGGGTGAAAACATGAGTCTTTGATCCCATGGTACACGAAAAGTGTCTTAGAATCCTGGACTCATGTCTCCATTGGAGCAAAAGGCTGAACACTATGTGCTGTTTGATGACAAGTCTATAACGGGATATTCCCATTGGTGAAACATTGGCACGATGGAGTTCTTCAGAGATCATGTGGCTGGTAATGGATTGGCTGATTAGGAGGTCTCCTAAATCATTGCCAACTCCTAGAAGACAAAGAGTTACTTGGGTTATCCGCTGTTGGCACCACGTCCATCACTTTCATTGCCTCCTGACACAGGAGTGATAAGCAAGAACCTCTTTGCTTGTCTTATATAAATGTATTGCTGATGGTACTGTCTTTGAGAATCTGAATCATGGAATTCTGTAAAATAGATATGAATGCAATGCATGCTAATCCGACTGCTCGTAATTCTAAAACGTATATGGGTGGAGTCACACTTTTTAGGGACCAAGTTCCTTGTATATGGAGTTGGCCAAGACATGTGCCCCCACCTGTTCTTGATGCATCTGTGATCAGTATCTTTGCAGGAGGAGGGATGGAATGCTCTTGAGGTCTGACCTTCCATTCAGTGCTGATAAAATGTGAGCAGGGACCATAACTTAAATACCCATTTGATTTCT
Organism: Terrapene triunguis; assembly: GCF_002925995.2. NCBI lineage: Eukaryota > Metazoa > Chordata > Testudines > Emydidae > Terrapene > Terrapene triunguis. Next base: position 2,675,176 of record NW_020664490.1, on the reverse strand, counting down.
CCTGGGGTGATACACAGACTTTACCTATGCCCATTACAGTGCTGGCTAAAGTTTGGCTAGTGGTGTCGCATACATGCCAAACTGATATGTGGCCAATAAGTTTGAGGCAGTTTCTTATTGCAGTTGATGGATTTGTTTTGATACTGGTAATGATCATTTGGATAGACAGAACTCTGTTGTTGGAAGATATGCCTTTAATGATTTGGAATTGACTAAGGCACCTGTAAATGTTATTGTTTATGATGGGGTAAGAGATAGTTTCTCATAAAAATTCTCAATGGAGCTCCAGCTGTCTGAAAAGGCGAAGGACATAGATCCAGGCTGTGGTGACTTCCTGATGAGACCTGTCTTTGATCAACCAATCATCTAAATATGAGTAGATGTGAATGCCTCATCATCTCCTCAGCTGTGCTGCCCCTATTCCCAGACACTTAGTGAAAACTGTCGCTGCTCTGGAAAGACCAAACAGTAGAACATTCTATTGGTAATGATTGGGACTCACTGCAAATTGTAGATATTTCCTGTAGGCTAAATGAATTGCAGTATGGAAGTATGAGTCTTGGAGGTTGAGAGCCACAAACCAGTCCTGAGCCTAGGAAAGGGATGAAGAAGGTGAGCATTCCTATCCTAAATCTGAGACAGTGTATATGTTGTTTAGTCCTCTCGAGTCTAGGATAGGACAAAGACACCCTTTTTGTTTTGAAACAAAAATATCAAGAGCAGAAACCCCTTCCCCTGTACTCTAGCGGTACCTCCTCTTTGGCTCACAAGCAAAGCAGGGAAGCCATTTTTTAGCATTTTGTAAGAAGGATTCATGAAGAGGGATGGGGAAGGGTAATGGAGCAAGGAAACAAACTGGATGGAGCACCATATGAGACAACTTCCAGCACCCATTGGTCAGTCGTAATTGCAGTACAAGCCTGATGGAAGAAAGCAAACCAGAATCTGAAGGCAGGATCTGGGGATGGCTCTTGCCTGATTTTGTTGTGGTTCTTAACCCTTGTGTCATACCTGCAGACTAAGACTGATCAAAGACCAAGAAAGATTAGCTCCTCTGAGAGAACCTTGGTTTCTTTCTGGGCAGTTATTCAGAAGACTATTGCTAAGGGTAAGTAAGGGTCTTCTATTGAGACTGCCCTTGGTATCTCAAAGGGCTTGTCATTTGGCCTGAGGCACAGGATGCTCAATGAGCAAAGTGTGGCCCTGGAGGCCTTAGGGAGCGTAAGACATCACTGGTGACCTTCAGCAATGATGGTTTTCAACTCTTCTCTGGAGTTGTCAGGAGTTATCTGATGTGGGACAGGGTTTTGCAAAGATGACTTGATAGGTTCGTATTCGTAGCTGAGGTGACGCCGACAAATAAGCCTTTCTTCCAAAAAGGTCTAGTTTATTTGGTTCTTGGTCTTTTGGAGGGTTTTTAGACTGTTTAGATTTCTTGTGGGCAGAAGAGAGACCATTAATGAACCTGGAATTGGGTGGTTATAAAATTGTCCCTTTTAGGGTAACTGGTACTCCTTTTCCATTCTTTAAGCAGTTTGAAGCAAAGCTGTTGACACCTGATAGAGTCTTAGCTGGTTCTAAGATGCCCTCATTAATTGACAGTGCTATTCTGGCAGGAGCAGAAGAATGCAGCATATCTGAAAGCTTGGGAGCTTCTTCTTCAATTATTAAAATCTCTATTTTGAGGATCTCAGCTGTATGAGAAAGCAGCCTCTGGAAGGCTCTAAAATCACCTGGGACTGGTACAGGAAACAAGAGTGTTTCACTGGGAGAAGACAATGACTGGTCTCAGAGGATGAAAAGTGTTGCTCAGAGGGCTCTGGACCTGACTGTTTCTCCTGTGAATGCTATTCTTGCTCCTCCCTGTCTGTACCACACCCCCTATCTGTAGAAAGGGACCATGGCCTGTGTTTTATTGAGTGGTAAGATGGAGACCAGCTCCTGGATACTCTAGATGGAGGTCGTCAGTATGCCCAATAGGACCAACAGGGATCCACCTGGCTCTGGTAACGCTGATCAGACCATTGCCATGCCTGAGATGGATGAGTCAAGGCTCTGAAGTGAGCATCCCTGGTTTGTAGAGCAAGGCTTTCTCCTGGTTTCTGAGACACAAACTGCTAGACGGCAGAATGAAGGTGTTGCCCAGTGAAGGAGAAAAAGAGAAAACTTTCTCTAGAGGTGGCACTGATCTTGAGGAGGACTCAGTACCAAGAGACCAGAGGTGTGTACGAGTGCCCACCATAGTGACATTGATGTGGAATGTGGTGCCAGAGACTTAGCTTCTACCTTTAACCATTAATTAAGGCTTCTATCGGGAGTGCCAACGTCGATAGCTTCCAGCATTGTCACAAGTAAGCACAGAAGGTTCCCTGTGCCTTTTCAGTACTGTGTCAGAAATTGAGTTGGTGTCATTTGTCTTTGGGCGCAGTCCTCCAGTCCCAGAGGAAAATGAGTTTTTGAATGTCTCCTTGTGGGGATAGAGGGGGATTGGTGGTGGGAGCAATATTCATTTGTCTGTTTAGATATTCATTGCCTAGAGAAGGCAATAACAGTCTTCAGTGCCATGGTGGTAACCAATACTGAGGTAGTCTTCAATGGTCCTATATTCTTGCCTGACAGTGCTGTGGACTTCTTGCTAGTACTGACCTGGGGTGCTGTGTGCTGGCTAGCAGGGACACTGGATGACTGGGACTTAGTAACAAGGATTAACCCCAAGATCGAGATCTCAAACACACGGCCCGTGTAGTTATTTGCTGTGGCCGCCAAGCTCCTCTCCTCCACCGGTCCCCTCTCCCAAGCAGCATGCCGCGTCCCCACTCCTCTGCCTACCTCCAGGTGCTTCCTACCACCAAACAGCTGTTTGGCAGCACTTAGCGCTTTCCAGGAGGGAGGGGGGAGGAATGGGGAGCCACACACTCAGGGGAGGAGGCGGAGAAGAGGCGGGGCTGAAGCGGGGATTTGGGGAAGGGGTTGGAATGGAGGCAGGGAAGGGGTGGGGACTTTGGGGAAGGGGTTGGAATGGAGGCAAGGAAGGGGTGGGAAGAGGCGGGGCAGGGGCGGGGCCTCATGGAAGGGGTCAAGTGGGGGCGGGGCTTTGTACCTTTATATGAAAAGGTGTCAGTGATACGGCCCTCAGGCCAATGTACTAGTCCTCATGGTGATTTGAGTTTGAGATCCCTTCCCAAGATGGAACTGGTCTCTTCTAATGGCCTGAAGTCCTTCTCATGGATTGTTCAAGGAGCTATAAATTTATCCAACTGTCCCTGGATTTTCTTGTCTTGGTCAAAAAGGAAGTGTATCCCATGCAGCAGCCTGGAACATGGCTCCCACCAGGACAAAAAAAAAAAAAAAAAAAAAAAAAAAAAAAGAAAACAAGAAAAAAAAAAAAAAAAAAAAAAAAAAAGACAGCGGCTCTGGCCATCTGTAAATGGAATGAGCCTCACAGATGGGCATGGTCTGAAGCCTGAGGGCTTTGAATCTGCCACTTTAAGCAAAAAGTGGAGAGAAAAAAGTTAGTTACTTTCCCCCCCTTTTTGGCAACAGTGCAGTAAAACAAAGAAAAGAGGGGGAATTTAAAGGGAATTAATCATAACTGACTAACTAAAAGAAGCAAATTTTGCTAAGAGGTAGTGGGTAGTCACTGCTTGTTCCATCTCATTGCTGGGGTAGTAAGAAGAAACTGAGGAATGGTTGCTGCTGCTCTGCCCTTTATGCTCTCAGATGGGGGCAAGAGGACACGTATGGTACAGGGGTGGCCTAACAGATACCACTATTCCAAAGCTCTGATCTCGTGCACATCAGGTGCATACATGCATGAAGTAGGACCGACATGGACACAATCGAAGAAGAAAACTTGATACAATATTGCATAAAATGTAAATAAGAAAGATACTGCATTACTAGATGTATTGTTGTATGGGTAAAAAGTTGGCTGCCATTGGAAGCAGTGAGTAAATATTAAACAATGTATTTTTTTTTTTTTTATTAAAGTGAGGGAAGGTTGCTAGTGGGGCCCAGAAAGGATCAACTTGGGGAACTACATTTTTCATTCTAAGACAGTGTAAACTATACAATTAAAAAATTGGACATGGGATAGATCAAAAGTTGGGAATTATCTGTGAATCCTAGAGATGGGCTGTGATAAATGAAGGGGGGGTAGCTCCCTTTTATGGACAACCATACAGTCAGTAGCTATAGAATCCTCCTTAGCCGCTGTACCCTAATTGCCTTAACTGTAAAGGGTTAAGAGAAGCTTAACCTGAGTTGGCACCTGACCAGGGGAACCAATAAGGAGGCTATACCCTTTCAAATTGAAAAAACTGCTGGGTGTGGGAGGTTTTTTCTTGGTCTCTCAGGCTGGAGAGAGGGGAAGGCAGCAACAAGCTGTAAGCTTTAAGCCAGGTATGGGAAATCATCAGCATCATACCTAGAAAACTCCTAATTTGGAACTCCAGATATGTAAGTAAGTAGCATAGGAAAAGTTAAGACAGATGTGATTAGGAACCTTTTTGGTTGTTTTGGTTTGTGGATTCCTCTGTGCTAACCCCAGGTACTTTTGTTTTGCTTGTAACCTTTAAGCTGAACCCCAAGAAAGTTATTTTTGGTGTTTAATCCCTAAAGCCTAAATTTTCAGATGTGCTTCTTTTTAAATAAATTTTACCTTTTTTAAAAGAATCCTTTGATTCCAAAGTCCTTAGACAAGGGATTGGTCTGTGCTCACATTGCTAAGACAACTGGTTGGTATTTTATTCTCAAGCCTCCCCAGAAAAGGCAGTGAAGAGGCTTGGGGGGGGGGGGGGGGGA
>NW_020664490.1:2512594-2670273 GCF_002925995.2 Terrapene triunguis | reverse complement strand
GGGGGAGAATAGGGATTCCAAGTGACACTTCCCTGAATATTTGTGAAAATCACTTGATGATGGCAGCAATATCTGTCCAAGGCAGAAGACTGTGCCTTGGAAGAGTTTTAACCTAAGCTGGTAGAAGATAAGCTTAGGGGGTCTGGGTCTCTCATGAACCCCAGAGTTCAGATTGGGGGGGGGTAGACCCTGACATGGGCAGATTAGAAAGAAATTTATGGTAACACATCTTACGGAAGAGGAGTCAGATCTAAACTCAAGAGCTGCAATAATGGCACATACATGCTCCCCTAGACCCAAACCACCCTACTGACTCTGATTAAAGAAAAAGCTGCAGAAACAAAATACAATTCTCATTACCTAGGACAATCACAAGGTTCTACAAAACAATGGTCTCAGTGTTGAAGTCCTGCAAACAGTGCCTGGGGAAGAGGACTGACTTAAATGAAGTTTTTTTTTTTTTGTTGTTTTTTTTTAATAAGTGTATCCAAGCCCAGTTACTCCATACAGTAAATCTATACTGTAAGATCACATTCAATCCAGAGGCCATCTGACACAGGCAAAGATTAATGTATTTATACACTATCAAAGTTATCTGGAGATTTGATTTCCATAATCTCTTCAATTTAAATGATATTGTTTAGATTTGCAATATGGTTTAAGTGATTCATAACATTTCCTTATCGATCTCCCAGTTCAGAAAAGCTTTCGAACACATGCTTAAAGTTAGGCATATGTTTCAGTTCCTTGCTGAATCAGGGTTTTAATGAACACTTCCACTTTGTAACACAAAACTTTAAAGTACTGCATGCCTTAAGCCTTTTATACCATTCATTTAAAAATGTTTAATGCTAGAGTAACAAAGTTGCTTATGAAGATTAAGCAAGTTTTGCACTTCGTAGTAATTCAATGGAAAAAAAAGGTTACTAACCTTCTGTAACTGTTGTTTTTGTGAGATGTGTTGCACATGTCCATTCCATGTGTGTGCATGCCCTGAGCACACTCACTGCAAGATTTTTCCCTCAGTGGTACCCATCGGGGCAGCTCGAATGCCCTCTGGTGCCATGCACCTATAGCACCGTTATAAAGTGCCCAGCCAACTCTGCACCCTCTCAGTTCGTTCTTTCTGGAAAAGTCTGATGCAGAACGGCAGGAGGGTGGGTCGTGGAATGGACATGTGCCATGCATGTTGATGAGCAACAGAAGGTTAGTAACTGTTTTTCCTTCTTTGAGTGATTGCACATGTGCATTCCACTCTAGGTGGCTCCAAAGCAGTTGAATAGTGGAGGGATCAGAATTCATGGACATACTGACCGCAGGACAGCTCAACCAAATTTGGCATCATCCCTGGACTGTTGAGTGATGGTATAATGGGAGGAGAATGTGTGCACCGATGACCAGGTTGCTGCTTTACAAATATCCTGAGTAGGGATCTGTGACTGGAATGCTGTTGCTGATGCTTGCAACCTTGTGGAATGAACAGTCAGGTTAGCTGGTAGCAGAACACCTGCCTGGTCATAACAAGTATGAATGTATGAGGTGATCCAGGACGAAGCTGTCTGTGAAGAGACTGGGAGACTCTTCATCATATTAGATACAAACAGTTGGGTAAATTATTGGAACAGTTTAGTCCTTTCTATGTAGAAAGCCACATAGTGCATCTAACATCCAATGAGTGAAGATGTGGTTCCTCCCTATTTACATGCAGCTTCGGGTAGAAGACAGGTAGGTAGGTAGATTGCCTGATTGCTATGAAATTGCTAAACCACTTTTGGGAGGAAATGGGTGAGGACGTAAATGCACCTTATCTTTAAAGAAGACTGTGTACAGAGGTTCTGATGTGAGGGCATGGAGATCCGAGATCCTTCTGGCCGAAGTGATGGCCACTCAGGCTTGGTCTACACTACCCGCCTGATTCGGCGGGTAGAGATCGATCTTCTGGGATCGATTTATCGCGTCTCATCTGGACGCGATAAATCGATCCCAGAAGTGCTCCCCCGTCGACTGCGGAACTCCTGCTCACCCAGAGGAGGAAGCGCTGTCGACGGGGGAGCTTGCCTGCGCTGCGTGGACCCGCAGTAAGTAAACTTAATTCGATCCAGGAAACGTTGACTTCAGCTACGCTATTCTCATAGCTGAAGTTGCGTTTCCTAGATCAATCCCCCGCCCCAGTGTGGACCTAGCCTAAGAAAACCACTTTCCAGGAGATGTATAACAAACAGCAAGTTGCCCAAGATTCAAACTGTGGTCCCATAAGCTTTGATAGATCAAGTTCAGGTCCCAGGGAAGAACGGGCTCTCTTACTTGAGGGTATAACCTTTGTAGGCCCTTGAGGAATCAAACAGACATGTCATTTGAAAAAATGGACCGGTTATCCACCCAATAGTGGAAAGCTGGTTTTGCTGCAAGGTGAATCTTGACAGAGGAAATAGCTAAGCCTTGCTGCCTTCAGGTATAAGAGATACTCAAGAATTTCTTGTAAGGATGACTGTGTGGGTGAAGCCCTGCATTGGGATGCCCAGACAGAGAACCGCTTCCACTTTGAAAAGTAAGTATCCCTGGTGGAGCTCTTTCTACTACCTAATAGGACCTGATGAACTTGCTCTGAGCAAGCCTGCTCTCTGGGATTTAGCCATGGAGCTTTCAGGCTGTTAGGTGAAGGGAGCTCAGGTTCAGATGGAGCAGCCGATCATTATCCTTAGAGATCAGGTCCAGGTGTAATGGAAGCGGGATGGGGTCATCACTGAGAGGCCTAGCAGAGTGGAGAATCAGTGTTGATGGGGCCATGCTGGGGCTATCAGAAGAACTCGGACCTGGTCCTGGGTGATCTTTAGCAGTACTCTGCACGAGCGGGATAGGGTTAAAAGCATAATAAAGATGTCCTGTCTATGATATCAAAAAGGCGTCCATTATAAAACTTGGACTGTGACCTCGCTGGGAGCAGAACTGGTGACACTTTCTGTTGTACCAGGTTGCAAATAGATCTGGGGAGTCTGGAAAACGTCCCTCGCCACATCTGGGCAAAAGGACCAGTCATGGTGAGGAGAAAGTCCTGCTGAGGCGATATGTCAGGTCTTTTTGCGTTCCCAGAAGGTACGAGGCCACAAGACTGATTGCGTGGGCCGTGCAAAATTCCCATAACTGAATCGCTTCCTGACATAGGAGGGAAGAGCAAGCTCCTCCTTGCCTGTTGAGATAAAACATGGCTGCAGTGCTGTCCATAAGAACAAACAAGTTTCTGCCCATAATGTGTGGCAGGAAGGCCTGACAGGCCAGGTGAACTGCTCTGAGTTCCCGGACACTGATGTGGAGTGAAAGTTCCTCCAGAGACCAAAGGCTGTAAAAAGGGAACGCCCGCACAAACAAACAGTGAGCAGATCCAACCACCAACTGAGGGAGATGAGGACCCACGGAGGTACTATGAGTGCGAAGTCCAGATGGTAGCGGTTTGGTGAGTACACTGAGGCCAGCCATGTCTGGAGGGGTGTGACGTGCAGTCTTGCCTGTTGTACCACATATGTGCACAAGGCCATGTGACCTAAAAGTCTCAGACAATTTGTGGCTGTTGTGACTGGACGACCCTTGAGGTGAATCATCAGGGATGTGATTGTCTGGAAACGACCCTCTGGGAGGTAGGATCTGGCCTGAGTAGAGTCGAACACCACTCCAATAAACTCTATCCTCTGCGCCGGTGCGAGGGTAGATTTCTCTACATTTATCAGAAGGTCTCGGGCTTTGAACGTCAACTGCATAAGCTGAATGCTGGACACTTCCGGAGCCCTGGACCAGCCCTTGACTAGCCAGTGGTCTAGATAAGGTTAGACCTGCACCCCTAACCTCCTCAGGAAGGCTGTCACTACCGCCAGACATTTTGTAAACATCCATGTAGCTGCAGACAGGCCGAATGGGAGGGTTCATTACAAATCTGAGGAACCTTATGACATATTGGTATATTGATATATGTAAAAAGGCATCTCTTAAATTGAGGGCAGCATACCAGTCCCTGGGATCTAGGAAGGAGATAATGGATGTCAGGGATGTTCTAGATAATACTTAGTCCTGCCTTGAGTGCAGGGGACTGGACTAGAAGACATCTGCAGGTCCCTTCCAGTCCTACAAGTCTATGATTCTATGAACTATGTATAAATATAAGAAAAAGAAGACCACAGAGAACTTGCCAAAGCAAGGATAGCAGTCCCAGCGACCATCACAGGTGGTAAGAAGGAACTGAGAGGGCATGGGGCTGGCTGGGCACTTTATACTAGTGCTATAGGTGTACAGAACCAGAGGATGTTTGAGCCACCACAATGGGTACCACTGAGAAAAAAATTTCCAGCAACAGTGCTTGAGGCACGTACATTCCTAGGGTGGAATGCACATGTGCAATCATTCAAAGAACTTGACATTTTTATCATTAATATATGAAAAATTAGTAAATAACTTATTTTTGGCTTAATGTAGTTCAAGCAGCAGGAACCTGTAAGAAAATTTAATTATTATAAAAAGTAAAAAGATTTGAGCATTATATAAAAATATGCATTTGTTACTAAATACGAAGAATGCTAGCGTTCCAGTTTTGCAATATGCAGATTCTACCAACAGAAACGACATGCACTTTACCAGGATGTTATGCATTCATGAGCATTAGCCACCCAAATCAAGCAAACATTTATTTCCATTTTGTAATGTGCTGTTTTAAACTAAAGCATTCTTTAAGCCTCATTTGAAAGAAGAATCATCCTAAACTAAGAAAGAAAAAGCATGGATGCTACACAATAGAGGTAAAAATTAATGCAGTCCTTATTTGATGTAATACATAAATTAATATGAGCCAGAGGAGTCCACAGGAAAAATCAGCAATATTATTTCAGTGTTACTGAAAACCCTTGTTTTTTAGAAACAGTTGTAATTAGAAAAACAAAAGTAAAAACAAAAAAATACTATGATAAACCAATCCTGGAAGGCAGACATCTACTCTAATTTTCTAGAAAGCAAAAGTGATGATAAACATATGTTCTAATAACTAAAGCTAATTACAAAATTAGACATGGGTGCCAAACGAAAGAGTTAGATTTCAAATACCCAAAGTTTGGGAGCAATGGGTCCAATATTCAACATCTATTTTATCACTAACAAAAGACTAAGAATCAAATGAGTAATAAGTAGGAAGTTGCCAAACTGACAGCGGTATGAAAAAAAGTGTATTCAGATGTTGAACTATATGAGAGGCCTCAGAATGAGACAAAATAAATTTTCAAAATAAAATCCTTAATTTATATATAGGAATTATGAACGTACAAACTGACAATTGCATACATAATTTGCCTTTCTGCATATAAAATGAAGGCATTTAGTTTTACAAAGGTATCCTTAAAGTTTAGTTATTGTAAGGTAAATTCTGACTAAAAAAAATAAGAGCATCTAACTATTGGTGAATTAAGCAGAACACATTTTAGAAAACAACAAAACTTAAAATAACCTTAAAAAGTCTACCTTTCCCTTGTATTCAAATAGCGAGCGGTGACTCCTGTGCCTCAAACTACATCTGATGTAATTATTTTTTTTTAAACTGTAAATTATTAGTAAAACAGGAGCTATCATTTATTGAAATCAGTAGTTCTCTTTTAGGGAGACAGCATCCAAAAAGGGGCATTTTAGGGGTTGATTTTTTTCCTCTCTAAAATAATCAATTTAGTTTAAAGCAAATATTTCTTTAGTTAAAATAACATTTTTCAACGGTTTTATTGTAAAGGCAACTTTAAGCATGTACATGATATTGTTTTCAATTAGTTTTTTTAAAGTGAAACCTGCAGTTGGATTATGCATTTGTACTTTTAAGACAAATTTGAATTCAGATAAAAGCAAACCTGCACTAAGACTTCCCGAGGGTTTATTTGTAGTTCCAAATCCGAACGATGGTGCGCCTGTGGCAGTGCTTCCAAAAGCAGAGCTACTTCCAAATCCTAGTGGAAGAGTAGTAAATACATGGAACAACATAAAAAGCAGGTAACATAGAACACTGCAATTTAAAATTTATAGTTTTTAGACAATAATTTAAAAGCATATTTAATCCTAAGAATTATTTTTAGTAAATCTATTTCACTACTCAAAGTGTCCTGCTCTAAATGCAGCACTAACTGAATTCTGCAAAAAACAACCCCTCTACCCTGCCCCCAGCAATGCTCAAACAGAAAAGCGTCTGAGAATCATAGAAAACTATTAGTAGTTTTATTTAAAAATCAGATACTGAATGGTAAGTATTAAGCTATAAACAATGACTGCAGTTAAATGGAAATGTCTGTGGTCATAGTCACATTATTCTATAGCTATTAAAATACAAAGAGGATGAGTTCAATGACATCATTTCACTCCACCACCAATAGGTTAAAAACCTAAGCAAATTCAGACTTAAATTACATGAATAGGCTAGGAATTCTAGCTAAAGTAACCTCAGGACTTGTCTACATGATAAAAAATTGCCCCGTTTTAACTAAAGGTGTTATTTAAAACCAAATTTAGTTAAATGGGTGCCAAAGGCTGCATGGACACCTTTAATTTGGTTTAAACCCTGCTTATTTCAATTCAGCTTAAATCAATTAGGGATCAGTTTAAGATAAATCAAAATAAGCCACACTTTAATTGCAACTTCCTTGTGTAGACAAGACTTTAGCTGAGATGAAAAGTATGAGGTAAAAAGCTCTAATAATTAAGATAATAAAGTATCTGGCACTCAGAGGTAGAGATCACTGTAATAGGAAAAGAAATACATGAAATTAGTTTGGTCACCTGGCTCTGATAACCTTATAACTACTAAGTTCGTATGAAATAGGATTTCATCAGAACTACTCAACTACATCCTTGCAGAAAAAGGGCAGCCATCTTTTACTCTATAGTTATGTAATCTCAAGGAACAATTTGATTTAGTAGTTCTGAGATGTTTATATTTTGAGACTAGACCATTCAAAATTTGCTTAGAATGTAAGATTTTTGAAATACTGGTCACTATTAACATATACAAGGAAAAGTAAGCACACATTTGATGTTTGAGGAAGAGGCTATGGGATAGGAAAGATTAAAAATCCATTCAGTAGCTTTAACTGATTCTTTTTAAAAGAGAACAGCATTCAAACTTGTTAAATGATAGCTTTTTAACTAAAGCTTGAAAATAAGGGTATGAAAGATATTCACATTTTTAGCAGAACTGTAAAATCTACTAGTCTTAATTTACAAATATGAATTTTAAGGTTTATAATTGTAGTAATTCAGGACATGTAAGGTTCCAAAATATTGATTCTATAGACAAGAGGACTTTGCCTTTGTACCAGAGAAATCTCTCTATTTTACAGGTGAACAAATTGTATCAGTGTAAGGTTGCTCAGTGGAGCAACATTTCCCATTTTTTGCCCAATCCAATTATAAATGGATTATCAGATACATGTTAGTACCATTAGTATAGGAATGTTGTTTTAATTAATGAAGGAGCAGGCATCTACACTCCAGGAATACTAACTATACGTGCAATTGTTAAGACTGTAACTTGTGAATATGACCAGTAAGAAATTTTGCAAGCGAAGAATGTAATTTGGAGAATGTGTGTCTAATAATCCATTATGATTACACTACTTGATTTAAGTATTTAATTTTCTGAATCCTTGAAGTATTCACTTTGTCCATCTATTTCCAAGAGCCCCATTTCTGGATGTTTTTTCTTTCTTCCCCCTGCTGTACTAAGTTCTCTTTGTTAAATTATTCTTCACGTGTCGTAAGTCCGTATGTTGCAGAATAAATTACAAACCCAAACAAAAGGAGTTAAGGATTTTACAAGATAATATACAATTATGGCAAAAAGTTATCAAAAAATTGCCTTCTTAAGCAAAGGGCTACTAAAGAAAGTTTAAAAATTAAGGCTTCAAGATCTAGCCAGTAGTTAGCTCCTATTTACTTGCTAGGACAAGTTTGTGTAACTTGCATCAGCAAAATTTCTAAAAGAGTGTATCTGAACAAACTGTAGTTTACAACGTGTTTGAGGGAGGGACCAGGCCTTCCCTTTGTGTTTGTACAGCACCTAACATGCTATGGGGCTACTCAAAACAAGTAATGTAAATACATACTTTTAGTCCACCTATGAAGATTAGTAATTTTTCCTGTTATCGGTACACACAAAATCTACTTCCATAGATAGTCAAATTTACAATTTGGCTGATGAGGACCATTCTGGAATTTATAAAGAATGTAACTAATTCCAAAGATAAGTAAAGTAGTTCATATTAAATGACTCATCATTTTAAAGATCTCAAACTACTGTAAATACACCGCACCATACAACATTAACAGCAGGTGAATTTTAATATCTATATAGTTCTGTGAAATTTACATGTTGATAGTCACTGTTCAGTTCACAGTTCACCTCTTGATAATAATCCTATGTTTCAAGTGAGAAAGCAATATTCATTAATTTTAAACTATCTTTTTTACATCACTACCTGCTCTTTAAGGCACAGCTCCTCTCCTGGAGGGTCTCCTACCTACTCCCTCCAGTCAGTCAAAAAATATTTGGATTTAAACAAAAGAGAATTTTCCTCACTTTCAGAAGTTGTGAGGTTGAATAGCTTGACAAAAAGGATTTTGGATCTCAGCATTAAGAGGCAAACATTTTACAGAGCTGGATTCTGTACTAGAAAGCTATGTAGCAGAACATAATTATGCTTTGACAAACAGGTTCCCTGAACAAGTGCAAATTAGATAGTTTTCCAGTACAGTTTCTTATTAAATCCTTGAACTGATAAACAAGCTGAAATGTGTTTTAAGAGTTAGAACTCAATTGTACACAGGAGAAATTTCTTAATTAGGTTAACATACATTCTTCTGGCTGCTATTTCAAATCCAAATAAAATGTGATTGTCTTTAAAACTGTGGGTACCTACTTTTAAAGCCTTTAGTAAACTATAAATAAATTCAAGTCCTAGTTACAAAATAATTGGTACTTTCCTGGTTTCAAAAATGCAACCCCAACATGCTTATCTTATGCCCATCTCTCTTGCATCTTTGGGTTCACTAAAAATGTCAACACTAGATTTAACCTTTGTGGTTTATCTTACTCTCGCTCTACAATGCAGATGACTTTTTCCCTCCATGTGTCTTACTTTTGCCAAACTGAAGATTTACTTCTGAAACAGATCATCCTCTTAGTGAAGTTTAAAGTTTGTAATAAATTCAGATGTATTGTATAATAATTCAATGAAATATTAGAAAAGTTAAAGTGTACCTCCAAGGTTTGAAGAACCTAAGCCACTTGATTGCAAGCCAGTGCCAATACCTGAGCCGAATGGCGTTCCAAAACTAACTCCCAGAGATGGCTGTGGCCCTGGTATAAAAAAAAAATGAAAACAAACTTGCCTTACTCTTTCATGATAAAGAGATCCTTTATGTAATTATTTGATAAAAGTGAACATTATTGCTTTTAACAAATTCCATTAAAGTCCCCAAAACTTTACCTCTTCAAAATTCTTCCCCAAACTGCCTCTATGTCCACCTGGTAAATCTAAGAAAATACTGAACACAGTGTAAGGTGAAGCTACTTAAAACTAGCTAGTTACAATATATAGTGAAGTATTTTTGTTACCAATTCAGTCTAACCTTATAAACCTATTTTAATAATTTATTAAAATCTTTTAAGAACTACACTTAAATGTGACACTATTTTGACACAGTCTGTTGAAAGCAGAAGGAGAATCTTTTTAAAAATCTAACTTTAATAGTTAGTATCAAGTTTCAATTAAAAGAAGAGAAACTGACACTAACATGACTAAAAACCATCGTGTTACCAATAGCCAATATATTTAATAACTAGAAACCTTCAAAGCTACTCATTTGAGTATTTTTCCAAATTTAAACAAACATTAAGTAGATAAAAAACAAGACAATGACTTTATTTTATTAAATTTATTGTTCATTTTAAAGCAAGTCAATTACACAACATGACAATTCAAACTTTTTCCACACAAAATAATAACTGAGTTCTGTTAAGCTTTGCTACATTACACCATTCCAACCACCTGTTTAAATAAACATTTACAAAGGCACAATTTTGTGTACCTTAACTAATTAGATACATTCAAAATTTCAAATTCAGAAGTTTGTCCCATCATTTAAAAATTTTTAGAGACAGCAATTACCCTGCACGTTCACACTAAAATGCAGGATTGTCAAAAACCCATTTTCAGTCTGCCAAGCTTAAATTTATAGCCTTAGTTTGTTTTTCTTGTGGAGAATAGAATCACCTTGCTAGTCCCTCCTGTTACTAACACATTACAAAAATCTAAAAGTCATTAACGCTGATAAATAATTTATGAAAATGATTCAACAGTTTTCACAGTACAATCTTTATATTCCTGTCTTTTTCCAAACACAGTCATCAGTGCATTAGTTAGAAAGTTGAAGGGGTTGTCAAGATAAAATACAGTGCCTACCTCTTAACCCAAGTTAAGTACATTCTTACAATTTAAAAAGGCAATACTGTAAGCCATATGGTCACAAGCATACATAGCACAGAATGCAATGTACATGGTAATGTCTTTGCCAACAATGTTGGAACAAGTAAGATCTTGTAGTCCTTTTATTTTTTTGTTATCTTTTGGTTCTTATTCAGAATTTTTGCCTTACTTGTTAAAGTATCTGTAACCAGCAATTTTCATCTAAAGCGATTTAAAATAAAAAAAAGCTAGTGGTAGTATTTTGAATACAAAGTATTTGGTTCTTGAGATTGAGAAAGTCAAATGGAGGATCAACCAGTGTTTGAATTAAGTAGAAGGCACTGTATTTATTAAGTGGTAACACTTTCGCAAGAAACACAACAAAGCCCTTAAATGATCCAATGCAGAATGAGGTCTGCCTACTCAAAGTAGTGTTAAACTAAAATTTATAAGGGCAACTAAAGCTGTGAATTTGCAGTCTGCGATTAAGTAGCTATTTGGGAAGTCAAGTTCTATCATTGTTCCAAGTAAGAAGTATGCACTGTATTTCATACCAGCTAAGGCCCTTAAAGTATTTTTCTACAATAAAAGTGATGGATTAATCTCAAACTAATTTGTTTAAATCCAGTTTATTTTAAATATTGAAATATCTACCTAGCAGCTCCTTTAGAAATGTTGTCAGTACAAAGGAAATTAAAAACAAAAACAAAACAAAAAAAACCCATGTCAGTTAGACCTCAAACTAAAACAGAAAAATGTGTCCAGTTCCTTCTCATTTAAAGAGAGTGCATCAATTTTCTACCTTAATAGGAGGCACTGTTGGTGGAAGACCTTAGAATAGAATGAAGACACCAGAGTCCTCCAAGACATGCTTGTTTTTAAATGTAACATGCTTTTTAGATCAGTAAAACAGTATTACTCTAAAACACCTATATTCAAGTTATATAAAACAGGATTTCATTCCAAAAGCTGACAAGCTTTTCATTGAACAGGCCTGTGATATATTTGTTCATTCTGTACCATAAAATTCTGAAGGCATTGTCATAATTTATAAACCTCTTAGGTAAACATACATAATTTTCAATAGCAAAAGACTAGTGATAAAGATCCTCCATGCCAAAAGTACCAGCAAACATTGTCACCTTTGGCTATTATAAGTTATGAGACAAATCCTTAAAACAATAATTTTAACAATATTTTAAAACCTGCTATATTTTGCCCTGTAGAGCATTTTTAGTTTAATAAATAAAGACTCACTACTAAGAACCCAATTAGACAATAGGTCAACAAGATTCCCTACCAAAGTGATACCATAGTTTAAATTTATGTGACATTTTACAGAGTTCATCACATCATTGGTTCAAACACAAGACCAAATTTAGTGTCACAATTCAAATTTCATTCTGAGAGTAATACACTGAAATTTTACCTATGTCAAGGTCAAATTATACAATAAAGTTCTAAGTGCTGTAAAGATTTTATTAAAGTATCTCATTCTCACTTAAATTTCATGTTGAGAAGTCAAAACATAGCTAATATCTTAATCATGCTTTGACTTTAGTTTCCCCCCCAGCTAAATCAAGAATAATTAAATGTTTTGGGGGAAATGAAGGAAAGTATTCCTTTGGTTAAGCGAACTTAGCCTTACCAGCAGAATGTTAGATTGGTTCCATCCTATTGCATGTAAGGCTGTAATGACACTTGGCTTTTTATTTTCCCTTAGTGTTTCTCACAATTTCTACTGCCACCAGTAGCACTAAGAGTAGACTGCCCCCCTGGCATTTTAACTACCATGTTGTTAAAGACTGCTCATTGCAGGTCTAAATGAGAGGGTAGTAAAAGCGCTTGCTGCTGATCTAACTAGCACAACCAGCATTCCACCAACAGTAACGCTGCACTAAGAGTAACAGTGTGAAATTAAGAGAAAAGTTTAGTGCAGACATGGCTAAAGCGTAGTTTTATTAACGCTAAACCCTTGACTTCTGAATGTGAACTAAAAATAAATTACGGTCTCTGCCTTCCTTCAGAGAAAGATGAGTAGCTTGCTAAATCTAAATTAACTTTAAGGAATAGCCTTATACCATGTAAACATCAATATATTTTTAGACACAAGAACAAAAGTCCTTACTCTTGACATTTAGAGTACTGTGTGTTACTTTTTTTTTTTAGCCAAACTTTAAAAGCCCAGATTAATTTTCTTGTTTTAGAAAAGTCTTTGTGAAGAGATCATGGGGAAGAACAGTAGATTAGGTATCTCTCTCTCACACACATACAGTCAAACACTTGTCCTGCCCTCCTCTCATCCCTTATATTTCTACTCTTTTGGGCCCTGATCTTGCAAATATTTAAGCAACTGATTAACTTTATGCACGGTGAGTAGTCACTGAAGGCAATGAGATTACTCACAGTGTGTAAAGTTAAGTGAATGCTTTAAGTCTTTGCAAGATTGGAACCTTATTGCAGTAGAAGGCCAAATGGCATCTTTTCCTCTGCTAAACAGACAGTGGTCCAAACATCTATTCGCCTCAGTTGCTTACAGCCAAGTCCTCTATAGTGTGTTTTACGGGGAGACAATGAGTGCATTTGGTAATAGTCTGACCCCATTAGTGGTAACCTAAAGTCACTGCCACCTATTCTTTTTTGGTGGCATACGTGATAAAGGTTGATTGCCTAAGTCCCTCTGCATCAGAGACCATGATCACATCTATAGCTGGCATACTTGTTGGCACTTCTGAGATACCCAACAAAATATGAGCAGAGACTTTATTACTAACCGCAAAACAGTTATTGAAGGTATCTCAAGATATAAACTGCCTTATCCTATGGAGGTTGGCATAGCTCAACTTTTCAATTCTCTCACCCATCCGGCTGAAAGGACATTCATACTGAAAAAGTTCTAACAATGACATTACTTTATTGATGTGATAGCTCAACTGGTAGTTCTTTTGTCTCTGGAGCCAAAAAAATAACTTCAAACCCCTCACCAGTGGTAATGAGGACACATGATTAGGACATCTTAAGTAGTGTGACAATCAATCCTATAATGACTAATGAAAGGATCTTAAAAGACAAGAAAAAGGTGAGTGGAGAGGTGCAGTTTTTGGTAACTATTAGGGCTGCACAATCCACACATCCCTCTATATAAAAAAAAACATGAGAGAATTGGAAGTCATTTCAGATTGTTACATCCTTAAAAAAAGTTTATTGTATATGTCAATGCATCTAGAGAATAATTCCACAATTTTTAGTTATAGCCACCAGTAGAAACACTCTTAGTGGATTACAGTCGAGATTTAGATATAATCTATATTTCCCTTTTGTTGTGATCCATGTATTCTGGTTTACATGTAATTGGAACTGGTTCCTCACTCTTCACAGGGGCCAGGGCTGGAAGTATATAGAGCTTTCTACCTACATAGATAAGGGAGGGAGTGCCTCATTACTTGAGAACAATCCCTACAGATGATTTTTGAATGACTCTGGGCAAAGCCATATATTCCTTTGGTTGGCCAGATGCAGCACTGAAGGCATTGTGGGCAAAGAAAGCAAAGGTGGAGCACAGAGAAGGGGAAAAGATCCTGAGGTGATTAGCACATCTAGGATAAAGAACATTTCAGGAGAAAATCAAATGGTAAAATAGAGGTATATCCCAAATTCGCAAACTGGGTGTCTGAAGTTCGGCACCTAAATCTATGTTCAGGCTCCTTAACAAAAGTGCATGATTTTATCAAAGGATTGTGCGTCTGCCATTAACATGGTTGGATTTTTCAAAGGTGACATGTGAGGTGCACAGTCCCTTTGAAAAAAAATATCAGGCCACTTCTATCAAAATGCCTATCTTCGGGCACCCAGCTTTGAAAATTTTGGTTAATATGACTAGGAGTGCATTTTGACAATGTCAACGAAGACAGCCTAAATGGCTTCCTTTCCTGTCCAGTCACCTCACCTCACGTGTACACTGGGCCAAAACACACACCCTTGATGTGTTTCACACACACTTTTTCTGTTCTTGTTCAGTCACAACAGCAAATGGCCTGTTAGCAACTGTTAGTACCATCCTTCCGAAGAAATTAGAAAAACAAGAAACAATGGGCCAAGCATTCTTTCCTTCTACTCTACATACTTAAGCTCCAATATCCTCTGTTTTGTAGCATATTTTAATTTACAATTTCAAAGTGCTATATAAAAATGCATCATTCATTTTACATAAGAAAAATGTAATATGCATTTGGATTCATTCCTCCCTCCCCCCCAATTTGAAAATCATTTACTATACAATCATACAATTTTGGAAAGATGCTATATTACTCATATTCAGAGATGTCATTTAAGAATGAAGACTCACATTCCAAGGGGTAATTAGAGGAATACAGTAAATATCACTAATACAAATAAATTCACAAGATTAAATATCTATCTGGTATATAATTATTGCTAAGTCTACCCTGCATTTTTTATTAGCTATGTATTGATAACTTACAATTTTTTGATTTTTAAGCCAACACAAAGGAAGACCTTATATAAAAATTTACACAAATTGACTATTGTTGTAACACTAGTAATCTATAACTTGAATGCATTCAGACCTGTAGCAGGCTGTTGCTGCTGAGAAAGTGTGGCAGCCATGGCAACGGCTGCTGCATTTGGTATGTTGCTGAAAGGGGTTGGTCCAGTAATAACACGTGGGGCACTCTGCCATTTCTTAGCTTCTGCTCGTCTTGCCTCAAACACATCCATAGCATCTCCGAGAAAGGTTTTTCTATAGCCAAGGTATTGGTCTTTGAGCATCTGAAAGAGAAGGAGGGGAAGTCATTTTAGTTCAGTACATCTGAGGTAAGAACTGAATAGTTTAGTCATGGGGCAAGTTAACAGTTAAATACATTTTAATATAATTAAAGAAACATTTTTCATATTAGTTTAGGGGTGTTAAACTCATGATTTGAAGAGGATTGAATTAATTTCCTGTTTATGACTACGTTACCACCAATTTGGAGCTAACCACAGATGTCAACTAAAAGACTTTCCACACAGATCAAGGCCAAATCCTCAACTGGTATAAATCCATATAGTTGCACTTGATTTACATCAGCGCAGGATTTGGTCCCAGGTAGAATATAATCTTTATGTAGTAATAAAACTTAAATATCTTATTTTGGCATTCAGTATCATCGAGTGGGAAAACATGCGGAACTTCAGAACTCTCTATTGATGCCCTTTGCTTTCTTTGTTTTTCTCCCTCTTACTTATGTTTTTCCTTCTTTCTGTACTGAAGGAAATACAGCATCTCCCATTTCCCAGTCCTGTTGGGATTCACTCCCACCCCTACCCCATTTCATCTGCTCAAGCAATCAATAGAGCCTTGCATGGATACAAAAAGGTGTATCCGCAATCCGCAAAAATGGTCTGCAGGTATCTGCGTCAGATATCCACGGATTTGCTGGACTCTAAACAGCTCCACAGGTCACTTCGCAGCAGTGATGCAGGGCTGTGTCAAGCCCCCAACTGCCTCTTGCCCCCAGTCCCACTTTTTCCCAGACTTCCTGCCTTGCCACCCACTCTGCCCCACCATACCTCCTTCCCTGCTCTGGGCAGGGAGGCTACAATTCTGGGTCCTTCTATGCAGTGCCGCCCTCCCCGTGGAGCACTCGGACACCCCTATGCCGCACCCTCTAATGCATGCAGCCATTGCTGCCTGCTTATTTAAAGAACAACCCCACCCTCAAAATGGTGCTTGGCTCACTCCCAATAGGGAGTTGTAGTTTACTTCCTCCCTTCAAGCAAGCTGGGGACAACAACTCCCAGAATGCCCAGCATGCTGTTGCGTGATTCAGAGATCTGAGCTACAGCCTGCAGGCTGGGTGACAGCCGCTCTGTTCGGGTGAGCGTGTGCTGCAGAGCCCTGTGTGGATACAAAATTTGTATCTGCAGCCGTGCTGTGATCTGAAAAAAAACAGTCTGTGGGTATCTGCATCTGTGGATACAAAGAGGATATCTGCGGATTTGCAGGGCTCTAGTGATCAGCAATTAAGCTGCTGGTCTCTCCCTCATGGACTAGAGAAAAATGGCTCCTGAGCAGACCAGCTTCTGCCCTTTTAAATCTTTTAGCCCCTCCTTTATCATGTGACATCCCTGCCAGCTTCCCCACTTGAGCACAAACCCTTGCCACCTGATTTCATTGCCATGGCATCATCTCCCTTGACAAAGGAATTCTCCTGGGTATGAGGAGCTAGCCTATTGAGCAATTACATTTCAATGAAGAGCACTTCAGCACAATGACTATTTTGGTATTCTTTTACCACCGGCCTCTGGAATCTCAACCCAACATGCAGGCAAGCAGATCACAGAGTAGGTAAAAGGCTGCACACTCAAAATGAAATTTACAGCCTGGCACACGAGTTCAAAATTTCACAGAGAATTCATAAGTTGTACAGACATAGCCCCAATCACAACAAGGATATGTGAAATTTGAGGAATTTACACAATGTGAGAATTGTCTTACTACAGACTTCTCTACTGATCTAAAAAAATCTTTTTGTGGGTAAGAATGAGAATAGGCCATATTGCATACTTTTTTTGTGTGTGCAGAGGCTGTACTAGAGCCCTCCTTAAAGAAGCCACTGAATCTCAATCAGCAATGAACCCAGAATGCTGTTTTCAACAGAACACCCAAGGGCTATTTTGCAAAATTACTTTATAACTGGAAAGTGGTATCTTCCCCTGATTCTGCTCATATTCAAATGAATAACTCATTTTTGCTTGAATTGTCAAACAAAAAAATAAATAAAAACAAACAAAAACACAAATACTCATTGGGCAAACAGCAAGTATAGAAAATGTCAGCCCCCAAAATTTCAGAATGTTACGAGCAATTGAAAAGACAGTGGAATAAATGGAAAATATTATGTAACCTTAAATACAGTGGTCACAGCTTCTGCCACTTTTATAATAAATAGTTTAAGCCAGCCTATCGCACTGCTTGAACAACGTATGTTCCAGCTCTCACATCAGAGAATGAGCTTTTTATTTAGCAGCATCACTTTAAAAAGCTTAAATGAATAGTTTAAATCAACTCTGTTTAAAAACAGAAAGGAGAAGTGTTATAGAAACGTTGACATGAATAATGGCCTGCAGCATTTTTGGTTATGAAATATATATGAAAATATTATTCTTTAAGTATAACCTACCTTTACATTTTCATGTATCGATTGAAGCTGTGCAGCTAGAGCTACAAATGTTTGATAAATTTTCTGCATAGCCATAGACAAATCTGTAAAACATGTATATCAGCAAATAAATTCATAGTCTTACTGCAATATTGAGACAAATTAATTAATTTATACTGCAACAAGGGTATAACAACCAGCTCTATGATGTAACTTGCTGCAAACCTATGAAGAAAAAAAAAAAAAAAAAAAGCACTATATTTCCTGTAAAACAAATGGAGCTGTGTGGGAGTAAAGTAATATCTTCTATTTAAAGAGGAGTCTGGACTTATTAACAAGTGAACAACGGACAGAATTATATTTCGGAATGATATTCACAAAACTTTGCCTATTTCTCCTCTTGAATTTCACCTGCCCAATTTTTAACTCTATTGGACCAGTATGTCTTGCCAATACTAATAAAAGATACATCAAAATGAGCCAAATTTTCTTGTATTTGTGAATGCTTATTTAAAACTCAAAATTTCATGACTCTGAATATTCAAAGTTCACTAAAAAGTTAACCGTCCATGATGTAGCCACAGAGGAGGCCTTCAATTCTGCAAGTAGTTCCAAGACATGACTAGATACAACCACTGGACCAATGTTAATCTAGCTCTGTTCACAGGGGCACTCTTCTCAGTAAGCCAAAAAGGTCAAATAAGTAGGATAGCTGTGTTTTTGCATAACATTTCAGATGCACGTCTCTTCCTGAACAAAACTGAAATGCTTTCAGTGTATCCACTTGGTGCAAGTCCCAAGATAGAATTGAAGTGGGAATTCAGGCCCCAGGCTTCCTGTCAAAGTTGTCTGAGCTGGTGCTTAAGTTCCTAAAACTTACTGTATTGGGTGACTTCAACATCCATATGAACAATAATTTCTGAAAGTTAACTAAGGAATCCTGATAGTTAAAGAGTAAAGTAACTAATATGCATTTCCTACACACACACACACACACACACACACACACACACTTTTTAAGGATTTCTGTAAAAACATTAAAATTGAACTTTTTACCTTGTGGAGTTATATGTGAATTGTTTGCTTGAGTGGCAAGATGATTTTCGAGTTCTTCAATTTGCTGTCTGTAGTGCTGCAGCTGTACTTCAAACTGTTCAACCAAGATCCTGAAGTAGCTAGAATAGAATAATCAGATCACACTTGTTGAATTTCCTTCCTTTGCAACTTCATTTTTACTATTTAGATCTACACCAATTGCAGGACTTATCAATATCATTTTAAGCAGTGGTCAGTATTCCAGTAAACATATTTTATATTACTCTTCTTCCAATGCTAGAGAAAGTGTGTTTTCTCTGCCTGAAGGTGATGTATGAATCTGTTAAGATTGATTTTTTACGGTTTCATTTGTTCAGTAAAACATGCAGTACATGCAATAAGGCATAGAACAAAATGTTAAAACAGTTTACCATAAAAGAGAAGTGTATACAGTTCACATTTTAAAGGGAGACAACGAGTACTAAATGAAGATGGTTTCCTCTCCACTACTGGCCAATGTAGGGGATAGGATGCCATGTTTGAATCCTCTGATGCTGGGTCAATTTGTGATTTTAATTATTTAATGTGTTAAGTTTTTATAGGTATACTAAAATATTGTTATCAGATGCCTCTATCAAAGGAGCAATAGATTACACATTGCAACGTACAAATCTATTTATAAGACAGATAGTAATGCATTTTTGATGGTTAATACAAGTTTCTGTTAGATACAGTAACTTACTCTGCTGGGGCTGAATTTTCATGTTGAAGACCAGGAGGAGTTTTCTGTGTTCTTAATGCTATTTCTGCATTCTTCAGCTCCTAAATAAGCAAATGAAGTGAATAAAAAAAGGACTACATGCTATAGTTCTATAAGAAAGATGAATTCTGAAGAAAAAAAAAAATCTAACACTACTACTTCTTCACAGAGGGCTCTTTCCTTGGATGTGTTTTTGGCATGCAGTGTTTAATTAATGTTAAACCTTCAGGCATGGATGCATAAATCTGCTAAATGAGATATTTTCAAAACCTGGAATGTCAGGGACTGGGGTTGCCAAAGACATATATATTAAGATGGGCAGGCCTTTAATACAACACATAGCAATGCAGAAGAGGGAATGATTGGTTTCACTTTCCTGAAAGGGGATTCAGTTTTCAAAAGTTTAGGAAACGCTGTACTATACTATCACAACTAAGCTTTAATTTCTACTTCATCTAAAATAATTTTATATTTTTTTCTAGACTTCAATAGGGAAGATTAGAGGAATGGGAGGAAATAGCACACCTAAAAGGAAGAAACAAGGGAACAGATTACCCGATTGTCTATTTTTAAAAAGAGCATAGCCAATAGTTTACAATTTTATTTATTTATTTTTAACATTTCCACTAAAGCCTTCCTGACGGCCTTCCCAGAGTATTATAATCACAGGATACACACTTCTGTGATTTGACTGTAGTACCTTCTAATAACTGTAGTAATAAGAATTTCTCGTTATCTAGTTCTGTACTTGTTTATTCTTAGCTGTTTTGACTAGTCAACATCTGAAAACACATCCCTGTGGAAGCAGAAGAAAAAAATTGTATTCACTGTATTCTTCTATGGGAACATACCACTGAACTTCTAGAAACCACTATTATTTTATTAGTTGAAGAAAGTACTTTATTACAAGACATAGGACTAGCATCATTTTCACTTTAGAGTACAAATCACATGTAGACTGGTTTCATAAGAACGGCCATATTGCATCAAACCACTGGTCCATCTAGCCCAGTATCCAGTCTTCAAACAGTGGCCAATACCAGAGGGAATGAACAAGGCAGGACAATTACTGAATGATCCATCCCACCATCCAGTCCGCGCTTCTGGCACTTAGAGGCTTAAGGACACCCAGAGTATGGGGGTTGAGTCCCTGACCATCTTGGCTAATAGTCATTGATGGACCTATCCTACAGGAACTTATCCTAATTCTTTTTTGAACACAGTTATACTTTTAGCCTTTAAACATCCTATGGCAGTGGTCCCCAACGCAGTGCCCGCAGGTGCCATGGCGCCTGCTGGGGCATCTATGTGCGCCCATGTACTGGCCGGCGGACGAGCATCCACCGAAATGCCGCCGACAAGTAGCCTCATCCAGAGGCGTCGCCGCCGATTTTCGGCGGTGACGCCTCTGGATGATGCTGCTTGTTGGTGGCAACGCCTATTGACGTTGCTGCTTCTCGGCAGCATTTCGGCGGATGCTCGTCCGCCGGCCACGGTCCACGGTAGCTCATCGTCTGGCGTCCGCCAGACTAAAAAGGTTGGGGACCACTGTCCTATGGCAACAAGTTTCCCAGGTTGACCGTGCATTGTGTGAAGAAGTATTTTCCTTTTGTTTTAAAACTGTCGCCTATTAATTTCATTGGGTGACCCCAGGTTCTTCTTGTGTTATCTGAAGGGGTAACTAACACTTCGCTATTCACTTTCTCCACACCTTTCACAATTTTATAGACTTTATCATATCCCCCCCATGATCATCTCTTTTCCAAGATGAACAGTCCCAGTCTTTTTAATCTCTCATATGGAAGCAGTTACATATCCCTACTCATTTTTGTTGCCGTTCTCTGTACTTTTTCCAATTCTAAACTATCTTTTTTGAGATGAGGCAACCAGAACTGGTATGGGTGTTTTGTGGATTTATATAGTGGCATTTATGATATTTTCTGTCTTATTATCTGTCCCTTTCCTAATGGTTCCTAACATTGTTTGCTTTTTTGACTGCTGCTGCACATTGAGCAGATGTTTTCAGAGAACTATCCACGATAACTCCAACATATCTTTCTTGAGTGGTAATAGCCAATTTAGATCCCATCATTTCATATGTGCAGTTGCGATTTTTTCCCAATGTACATTACTTTGCATTTATCCACACTGAATTTCATCTGCCATTTTGTTGCTCCATCACTCGGTTTTGTGAAATCCCTTTGCAAGTCTTTACAGTCTGCTTTGAACTTAATTATCTGGAGTAATTTTGTATCATCTGCAAATTTTGCCGCCTCATTGTTTACCCCTTTTTTTTCCAAATAATTTATGAATATATTGAACAGCATCTGTCTCAGTACGGATCCTGGGGGGAGGACTCTGCTATTAACTTCTCTCCAGTCTGAAAACTGATAATTTATTCCTACTCTTTGTTTCCTGCCTTTTAACCACTTATTGATCCATGAGACAATCTTCCCTCTGATCCCATGACCGCTTACTTTACTTAAGAGCCTTTTGTTAGGGACCTTGTTAAAAGCTTCCTGAAAGTTCTAGTAAATATATCCTGTGCATCACCCTTGTCCACATAGATTCTAGGACTGGAAGGGACCTCGAGAGGTCATCAAGTCCAGTCCCCTGCCCGCATGGCAGGACCAAATACTGTCTAGACCATCCCTGATAGACATTTATCTAACCTACTCTTAAATATCTCCAGAGATGGAGATTCCACAACCTCCCTAGGCAGTTTATTCCAATGTTTAACCACCCTGACAGTTAGGAACTTTTTCCTAATGTCCAACTTAAACCTCCCTTGCTGCAGTTTAAGCCCATTGCTTCTTGTTCTATCCTTAGAGGCTAAGATGAACAAGTTTTCTCCCACCTCATGACACCCTTTTAGATACCTGAAAACTGCTATCATGTCCCCCCTCAGTTTGGAAAAGAGAAGACTAAACAAACCCAATTCTTTCAGCCTTCCTTCATAGGTCATGTTCTCTAGACCTTTAATCATTCTTGTTGCTCTTCTCTGGACCCTCTCCAATTTCTCCACATCTTTCTTGAAGTGCGGTGCCCAGAACTGGACACAATACTCCAGCTGAGGCCTAACCAGCGCAGAGTAGAGCGGAAGAATGACTTCTCGTGTCTTGCTCACAATAGACCTGTTAATGCATCCCAGAATCACGTTTGCTTTTTTTGCAACAGCATCACACTGTTGACTCATATTTAGCTTGTGGTCCACTATAACCCCTAGATCCCTTTCTGCCATACTCCTTCCTAGACAGTCTCTTCCCATTCTGTATGTGTGAAACTGATTGTTCCTTCCTAAATATTTGCTGACATATTTGCTGACACCCTTAAAAATCTTTAATAGATTGGCCAGGCATCATTTCCCTTTACAAAAGGCATACTGACTCCTCCACAACATACTGTGTTCATCTATGCAACTGATAATTCTGTTATAGTTTCAACCAATTTGCCAGATACAGGCCAATAAGCCTAATTTCAGTAACAGCCAGCATTTCCTCTGGTGACATTTTTTTAAATTGGCATTACATTAGCTATCCTACAGTCATCTGATACAGAGGCTGATTTAAGTGATAGATTACATACCACAGTTAGTAGTAGCAAAGAAAGCAAAATCCTGAAGAGTGTAGTCGAAAATAAAGTGCTATAGGTCCTTTAACTCTGAATTTAAGAAAGTGCTAGCAGCGTTTACCTTGTCACAGTCCTCCCCAGGTGAAGACTTAGACTGACAAGCATCCCACTTAAAGTTAGCTACAGACCAAGTGTACGTTGTATAGAACAACGTCCAATTGCCAGACAAAGTGAAAACTATCTAAACTCTTGCGTTTGTTTATTTCATTGTTTTCTTACAACCTAGAACCTTCAGCGACCGAAAAGAATAGATACTAGTAAACTGGGATTGAACAGACCACAAACTAGCCTGACAGCAAGGAAGTTATTTCTAGCTCTCACAACTGCTAATAAACAGGAGATAAGGTATTCCGGTGTCATTCCAGATTGATTTGAAAATTCCACATTTAATAAAGTCTAATGTTTACAGTGATAATTAGATTTTATGAAATGTCAAACATGAAAGAAAACGCAGATTGAATTTATTTTGTTTGCTTCCACTTAGGATAATCAAAGCACAATCTCTAATCCGCTTCTATACTAAGAGAGACTGCCCTGCAGAAATATTTCCCAAGTGAGCAATATAAGAAGGTGACAAAATAAACTAGATCCAGACTTAAGTGCCATGCTTTTAATAAAGAAAATTCAATTTTTACTGCTGCTTTACTGACTTCGTAATTAATATCCCTACATCTGACCATACAAGTGATTATAGGATTTCTATTTTAAGTGGTGTTCTCTTGGGAATCTCAGGGTACACCTCTACCCCGATATAATGTGGTCCTCGGGAGCCAAAAAAATCTCACTGTGTTATAGGTCAGACCGCGTTACATCGGGGTACGGAGAGGAACCGCTTTTACCGCTCCCCGCCCCAGCTTCTTCTCCCCTCCCCCCCAGGCTTGCCACGCCAATCAGCTGCACCTTGAAGTCTATAAACCACAATTTGAGGACTTCGATAGCTCAGACATAGGTTAGGGGCTTGATACAGGAGTGGGTGGGTGAGATTCTGTGGCCTGCGTTGTGCAGGAGGTCAGACTAGACGATCATAATGGTCCCTTCTGACCTGAAAGTCTATGATTCTATTTTCTGGTCAATATACAAATAATTTGAGCTTCTAATATTAGAGTGATTGACAGCATTGAATGCCTCTCACCTTATGTGACATCATATGCTTACTGATTTGAGCTAATAAAACAATACTTGTTTGTTAACATACCTGGGCAGTTTCCATTTTCAATTTGTCAATATTAAGAGTGTTTCTCTGTAGTCCACTAGCAGCCACTGACAAAAGCTGTTTCAAAGCTTTAATATCCTCCTGTACTTTAAGCATTGCTTTGGAAGACATTCTACTAATTTCTTCCTGCACTTGTTTTTGTTCTTTCACAAATTTCCTGAAAAAAGTTGGAAGTAGAAGTTTAATTTGTTACATTTAAAGCACACAAATGTTCTACCTCAAGTATTGTTTTAATAAAAATAAAATTAATCTTGATGAAATACCAAACCACCAATACTGAGTGATAATTTCAGCTTTTGCCTCTTTTATAGAACTACAGTATACTATAATTTCACCATCCCCCGCAACATTCTAAAACTGGAACTTCAACAGAAGATATTTAGAGGGGTTATCTTGTACCTTCAAAAGATAAGCAGTGTATCCTCACTATCTAAAACAATTTTTAAAAGTGTGATTAAACCACTTGTTACTTTAAAGCATGACAACATAATTATTTGGTTATCCCAACTAGTATAAGGAAAATACTTACTGGAGATTTTCTACATCTTGACAGATTAGTAGAGGTAGATTTTCATCCTTCAGTGCTTTACTATCTCTGCCAAAAGATAACATATGCATTCATAGACACACACTACTTCTAAACAACTTTACCCCATTACTAAACAGCCAAAGAGCTGTAAATATTCATTCTGCTTTACAAGTTTGTATCTAATTTATGAATGCTATAGTAAGTAACAATGATTTGAATTTCCTTTTATAAAACCAATTGTGAAGAACTGCACCAACTTACTTAATTCTTCACTGAGATAAGATGGGTGAGGTAATATCTGATTGGACCAACTTCAGTGTTTTGCAAGAGTTTAATTTTACAGATGAGTACGATGAGATTTTCCAAAAACCACGTAATGAGTCTGCAAGAGAGTCATGAACAGAGAGACCACAGGAGTCCTATCTCTCTGTTCTGAACTCCAGCTACTAAATACCACCTTCTACATGAAGCTAAACTAAGCAAATTTAAGGTTACATATGCCTCTAGACAGGGACTATGCCCCCTCTGCACCTGGAAAGCATCTAGCACACTTTTGGTGCTATTACAAACTAATTAGTAATAACCAGAAACACTGGATCTGTATTTTGTGGTTTATGGGACAGTGACCCCCTCTCCACCCATTTGAGTCCTACAAAATTTCATCAGAACAGTCAACTCCCATAACGTATTTAACAGTGATAATTGCATCTTCACAGCATATAGGCATTTTTGAAGGCCAAAAAAACAAAATAGGAGAAACATTTTAAAGCTTCACTATTTTCTAAGAACCTATAGAATGTAAAGAGGAATACTAAACATACTTACTCTGGTCTTGTTCCTGTTTTATCACCTAGAAGATACAGATAATTTTATATAAGAATTGATACCTTGAACAACTGTCAAGCAAAATAAGCCTTAAGAAGTTTTTCGGGGAAGGACTGATGACTATCACTCACCTCAGTGCATGTTGGCTCAGGGCATTAGGTCAGCCCCGTTGGAAGAAAATTTAATTGACTCTTCCCCTCCTCCTTCATTACAGGTTTCTATTTCCCCCCCTGGCACTTACAGTCTATCTTATTTAGACAGCATCACTGTGGTGCATGGCACTTTACAGACAAGGATCTCCTGAACAGGAATGATGGTTCGGCAGAGAGGGCACTACCCTGAGACTCTGGAAACTATGGTCCAATGCTTTGCTTCACCAGAGACCTCCTGTGTGACCATAGGCGAGACACTTTAAACTCAATAATAATTCTGAGGCACTCAGATATTATGGTAATAGGTAATTATATGGCTCTTAAGTGATAGGCCTCCTCCACATATCCCACTGTACCAGTACACTCTTCTAGCAAAGTCTTCTTTCACAAAACATGCAATACATACCCTCCACCAGGGTCACAGAGCAATACTTCAACAATATAAAACTTCTGCTGGCTCAAGTAAGACTCACAAGGGTGGATTTTATATGGTTTCTAACCTGCTATTCTACTATTTCAGCCTTTGGAATAGCTACCCTGAACAACTGCTCTTAACTACCGTCTCCCCCAAAAAACCAAGAGATTACTCAACTATAATGTGAACACTGAAGAAAATGCATCATCTTTGCTTTAAAACTCTGGGAATAACTAGTTTAGCTAGTGTCTGACACGAGAAATGGAAGACCAAACCCCCTTAATGTATGCTCATATCAACACCATAAACCTTACTTACTAATTGGCAAAAAGTGTATTGTAACCACGAACTTACTTTTTTGTAATTGCTTTTGATATAATATTTTATTAAGGAATTTTTAAAAAGTATATTACTGTAAAGTATTAGGAAGACAATAAGAAGATTACAGACTATTTTAATCAACTTTGAAGGAGAGTTACATAAACCCCACATGATTAGAAATGCTTCCATGACTTTTAAAATTCATTGCAATGAAAGAAAGTTGCTTTCAAACAGGTTCTTTGCATTTGTAACACACACTTATAGACTAGCGCTATTTCCCCCGCACTCCCAAGTGGTCAGAGTACATGTGCGAGCCTGACACAGCCTCTGAGGCAACAGACCTGTAGAGATTCATACTTTAAGACTCAGAGATCCCAAGTTTGATCCTTGCTGCCAACAATCCACCCAGAGGCACTGCATTGCATTACACCAAGTTTGCAAGCAAAATACTGTTGCACTGTATTTATGTAGAAGAATCTACAAGTTAAAATAGTTGAAAACTTAGTCAAATTGCCACAGCAAGAGACGTGCAAAGAGTAAATTACTATTTTTCTTTTAGAGAGACAAGGTGGGTGAGGTAATACATTTTATTGAACCAACTTCTGTTGGTGTGTGTGTGAGAGAGAGAGAGAGAGAGAGAGAGAGAGAGAGAGAGAGGCTTTTGAGACACACACAGCTCTTCTTCAGGTCTGGCAAAGATACTCCCGGCGTCACAGCAAAATGCAAGGTGGAAGGGATTGTTTACCATAAGTAGTTAGCACATATTGTAAGGGACTATTCAAGGTAGCATGGCCTGTTAACACCTCTGCAGTTATAGAATAAAGAGAGGAGGTTAGGTGGTTCAGATTGTAGTAATTAGCCATAAATCTAGTGTTTCTGTTCAGTCTGTGATTTTTAGTGTCTAGCAACACTTCCTCAGGCTTCCTAATTTCCCCGAGGGTGCTTGACCCCCCGTTTCGCCCCAAGGTCAAACCCCCACTCCACCCCTTCCCCTAAGGCCCCACCCTACCCCTTCCTGCCCCCTTCCCTGAGCATGCCCTTGCTCCACCCCTTCCCCCCCAGCGCCTCCTGCACACCTCTGAACAGCTGATTGTGGTGGACAGGAGGCATTGGGGGGAGGAGCTGATTGGCGGGGCCCGACAGTGGGCACTGAGTACCCACTATTTTTTTCTGTGGGATCTCCAGCCCCAAGCACCCACCGAATCAGTGCCTATGTCTAGCAGAGTAATGAATTTAAGCCCTTCAGCTCATCTTTTGAACGGTTCCTTACAACATGTACTAACTACATATACTAAACAATCTGTTCCACCATGCAGTTTGCTGTGATGCTGGGAGTACCTTTCCCAGACCTCAAGAAGAGCTCTGTCTCTCTCACCAATAGAAGTTGGTGCAATAAAACATACTACCTCACTCACCATGTCTCTTGAATGTCCTGAGACCAAAATGGCAACAACTACATTGCGTACTTTCTTTTTTAGCTTTATCAATCTTAAAACAACCCTTGATTATTAAAGACATTTTTAAAATACTTTATTTTTACGGTGTCCATTAAGAGTTAGAAAAACCAAGCCATCAATGCCTCCTCACTTACATCTTTCAACTAAGTGCTTTCAAACAGAATTTTTATAGCAAGTATTTTCCAAGGTTTCATAAAAATTACAGAAAAACAATATTGCATCAACAACTTACTCTTTTTATCTGAAGAGCTACTAAAATCTATGCCACCAAGACCTTCATTAACAGTAGTTGAAGGAGCAGAAGTCGTCCCCAGAGTCAAACTCAGAGCATTCTGTCCGAGTCCTACAAATAACCCAAAAAGTATTTCAGTAACACATAATTTAGTGTTTTAGCTTCAATATATTGTGATTAGATTTATGTATGTCATCTTGTTTTCAGGATTTGTTTAGCTATATTTGGGTCAAGAAGTTCAGTGAAAATAATGTAAAGAGAAGAAGAAAAAATTTCTTCTATGAACTAAATATTCTAAATATCTAATTTTAACATCTTTACCTGCCTCATCACTTGCACCATCACTGCATATTGTGTCATGTTACCTCACTCAGGATTAGTACATTATTTTTCAACAGTACTTCCACACAGTGAAAGGAGTATGCAATATCCACTTAATTGCATTTTATATGCAAGATAGCAAGCAGCCAGCATTGAAAATTTGAGCCATCAGTCTTTCCTATGGCCAGTGGCCAACAGACAGCAATTGACCAGAGTTTACAAAAAGATCTTGTTAGTTTCACAGAGGCCATCTCCAGCACTCTGAGAAGCAGTGAACAACATTCTTATAAACATCACTTAGCAGCTAGCCATTTCCTACAGCTGACGATTATTTTGGGGGAGTGTGAACAGGAGGGTGACAGTGGGAATCTCTCATCACCTTTTCTAGAAGTTTTTAGGGAAAGTAACGATTTGAGGCATTTCTCCAAGTAGCTAGGAAAGGGTATGAAGAGATCTCACCTTCCCACATCAGCCAAAGGGAGAAACTAAAGCTCTCCATTCCATACAGCAACTACACTAAGTATTTCAGAATAGAGAAAATGAATTCCTGTAT
This sequence comes from Terrapene triunguis, assembly GCF_002925995.2. Lineage (NCBI taxonomy): Eukaryota > Metazoa > Chordata > Testudines > Emydidae > Terrapene > Terrapene triunguis. The sequence goes on along the minus strand of NW_020664490.1, from coordinate 2,641,195 downwards.
TTTTACAACCCCTGCACACTGGAGGCCCAAGCCTGACTAAGGTCACAGGGCACTACTGCAATATAATAAAAAGAGGAAAAATACCATATTTATTAGACACCCAAGGCCAATATGAAAGATTGGAGTGCTCCTCACTCCACCCCACACTGGATCCCGGAACAGCACCCTCCCTTTTAACAGCAGAGGATAGAGGGGTATATACTACTTTTTTCTCCAAGCTGTTGTCCCTGGACATCGGGGCTGGAGGGGGTCCCGATCTAACAAAGGGGATTTAAAGTTACACTACTGTAGCTCAAAGGTTTTCTAAATTCACTCACAAAAATCACTGCTAAAACAAGGGACCAGTGACTATTTTATACTAAGAGTTCTCAAAGCATTTCATAGTGCAAACCACATTATTAATGAAGAGATTATTTTATAGAACACCTCCCCTTCCATTTATGATCACGTAACACCCCTATGGCAGCTATGGTAACTACTTCATGGAATACTCCTGAGGGAATTCTGTGCCAAAAAATTAAGAATTCTGCACATATTTTAAAATCCTGCAAAACTCTGCACATTTTGTCAATAAATAAATGTGGAGGCTCCACCATGGCAGTAGGGAGCACAAGCCACTGACTGCACAGAGGTGGGAGATAATCCTGCCCTCCCACTCACCCTCTGCCCGGAACATGGACTTGGTGGTAAAGCTGCACCCAACCCTGACACACTGCAAGGACCAGGCCTGCCCCAGAAACACCCTGGGGCCCTGCCCCTCCGTGCCAAGCACACTAGATGTAGGCAGGCAGGCTTATCCCAGTCAGATCCAAGTATGGAGGGGCTTAGTGTGAGGAGATCAAGGTGTTTGGTAATAGGGTTCTGTGTGGGGCAATCTGAGTGTGAGTGGCTTGATGGGGTGGTCTGGGTGCAGGGGCGGATCTGGATGAACTGGGGTGCAGACACAATGGGACTCTGCAGGGGAGTCCAGGTGAAGGTGGTTGGGGCTCAGCAGGGCGGGGGTCTGGGTGTGAAGTGCTCAGCAGGGGGGTCCAGGTGTTGGCTTGGTGGGATTCAGTGGAGCAGGGATTTGAGTGCAGGGAGCTAGTCAGGGTCACCCAGATGCAGATGGGGTGGGGGTTCGAGTGTGGAGAGTGGTCTCGGTACAGGGGTGGAGTCCAGATGCAGGGAAGTGGGGCTTGGCAAGGGGGTCTGGGTGCAGGGGGGCTCTGGATGCAAAGAGTGAGGCTTGTTAGGGTGTAGTTTCGGGGGGGGAAATCAGTGAGGGGGGTTCTGGGTTCAGGTGGTGAGGCTTGGTGGGGTGATCTGGGTATGAGGTGGGTCCGGATGCACGGGGGTTGGTCAGATGGGGGAGCTGTTCTCCCCTCCCCACCCCCCACGGCTGAGGAGCGATGGGGGAAGCAAGTGGGGGAATTATGCAGAGCTTCCTGCAGTCAGTGAGTTTTCTGGGCGTGGGTCTGACCCAGCTCTGGCTGCTCCTTGCAGAGGAAGAGAAAGTTCTGTCCTCCCCAGCCCAGCTGGGATGAGCAGCTTAGCCTGGCACAGGGTAGGAGCCACTGGCTGGAGCAGTCCCAGCCCTCCAGTGATTTACCTCTCTGCTGGCTGCTCCGGGCACCCAAAACAATACACCTGCACTGCTGGGGAGTGGCGCATGACCTCTCTTGTGGCTTCCCTTTGCTTCCCCATCAGAAAGTCATTTCTCTGCAGGGAAGCAAAGAAATCTGTGGGGAACATGAATTCTGCACACGTGCATTGTTGCAGAATTCCCCCAGGAGTAATGGAAGAATACTTACATTCTTGCAGAAAGCTGCTAAAGTTAAATTAATTTAAGGTGGAAGAAGTAGAATATTTAGACGGTAATTGTATTGTCTGGTATTTTATGACTTGCTAAAACCAGTAACATTCAGGGAAAATGCAAAAGTTTCAGAGGGAATTATTTAAGTTTTACAGTAACCGCATGGTGTTACTTGTGTTTCAGCATTGTGAAATAGAATTGGGAAAAGAATAAAACTATTTTCACCTGTTGCTGCTGTGGTTGCATTCTGGAAGAGTGTACCTCCCAAACCAGCTAAGGCTCCTCCCAGTGAAAGGCCTGTGGATGCACTTGTAGTTGGGGCAGCTGTCCCACCCAAATTTAATGTAAAGCCAGTAGAACCTGAAATTAAAAGAAAGAATGAAACCATCCTTAATACACGGACTATACAGTCTGCAGACAGCCTAAAATAATTACTCACAGGTGTGAACTGCCTCATTCATCATAAAGGAGAGTTAACACTGAATGAAATCTGCAGCAATAAACTAAATTTAATATCATCGCTAGGGCCCTACCAATTTCACGGACATGTCACAGACCGTGAAATCAGCCCTTCCCCATGAAATCTGATCTCCCCTGATGCTGGGAGCCTGGAGCTCCCAGCTCCTAGTCTGGCCACGCTTGGGAGGGGCAGGAGTTGTCCTTCCCCTGCATGGCTGCTCTTGGTGGGGAGATCAGAGCTACCTCCAGAAACAGCACAGAAATGAGGGTGGTACACCCTCACTTCTGCGCTGCAGCAGCCCAGGCGCTGGGCTCCGGGCTTCCACTCCCCCTCTGCCCTCCCCACAGCTCCTGCTGCAGCTCTAAGCGCCAAGCTCTTGGTTTCCTCCCCCAGTATCTCCTGCATGCTGGGGGCTTCTGCTCCTGGCAGCTGCAGCCGGAGCAGCCTGGGCTCAGAGCCTCCCCCTGGTCCAGTCAGGGATTGGGGCAGCCCCGCAGTCAAGGCTCTGGGCTTCTGCTCCCGGTCGCTCCAGCCAGGTCAGCCCGGAATCAGGAATTCTGCCCCTCCTCCCCTTACCCCCGCGGCTCCTGCCACAGCTCCGAGCTTCCTCCCGCAGCAGCTCCGGCTGGGGCTGGGGGCTTCCGCGCCTGCTGGCTGCAGCTGAGGCAGCCCATGCTTGGGGCTTCCACCCTGCCCCTGCCAGGGCAGCCCGGGCTCAAGGTTTCCGCACCCTCCACCCCACTCCAGCCAGGGCTTGGGGCTTCTACCCGCCCCAGCAGATGCAGCACCCCTGCTGCTCCAGCCCAGTCTCAGGGCAGCCTGGACTCAGGGCTTCGGCCCCCCAGCCATGGTTTGGGGCAGTCAGGGCTCGAGGCTGCCCATGCTTGAGGTACCACCCTGGGGCTTCTTCTGGGGCTGGGCACCCGTTTTTCCAGGGGGCCCCTGCCTTAATCGGTCACTGGCCTGAACTAGCAGCTAGGAGCCCCTGGCTGGGGCATTCCTAGCAGTATGGGGGAGATCCTACCCACCTCCACCTCCTCTAACTGCAGGAAGCTCTGAGGCTGCTGCCTAGTCAGCACAGAAGAGAGGGTGGCAATCTTGGGACCGCCATCCCCCCCCCCCCAAACCCCCCCCGCCGCCCCAACAACTATGCAACCCCCCCATGATCCCATTTTGGGTCGGGACCCCCACTGTTACAACACTGTAAAATTCCAGATGTAAACATCTGAAATTGTCGAATTTAAAAACACGCTGGCTGTGAAATGGACCGTGAATTTGGTAGGGTCCTAATCATCACCAACAGGGGGCAACTGTACTGACTGTAATATTCATTTAAAAATGTAATTTAATCAAAACGTTCTTTATTCAAGTTTATCTGAAGCTACCAAAAATTTTTAAGAATTTCCACTAGAATGCTGCAGAATCTGACAATTTAGGTACTGGTTGCTGCAAATTAAGTGGAATCTTGGTCTTAGTTCTGCATGTAGGTGAAGATGACTAGATCCAGCTGAACATCAAAGTATCTCACATAGTAGAGGCTAAAAACAACAGCTAATTGTGACTTTAAAGCTTCTACTTGAATGGATGATTTGAGTTTTTGGAGCAGGCAGAGAATAAGAGGTGAAATATTGTGGCATCTTGACAAACGAGAATGTGGGAAAGTGTGGTGAACAGCTTTGGTGTACACACATACGGTTAGCTGATGTAGCTGGCTTTTCAATGAACACTTGATTATGGAAAATATGGTTGTGTAAACTGCATATATGGAGAAGGTGCCAACTGCATATTAGTATGTTAAGCATGGGACATCTTACCAGAGGTACATATTCTCCATCATGCTTTAACAGTACCAAAACCATTTGTCTCATTGACAATAGACATTAACCATTTTCAGCATTTTATGATGCCCTTCCTACACTTGGGAGATCACTTTTTAAAACGATTTCCCACCATTGCCAACACAATTGAGCTCCACTGGTATTGGCAACATTAGAAACTCTGGTGTAGATGAGACATCACCTATAACTACCAGATGATGTGGTGCTTAAAAGAAACTCTGAGCATTTAATCAATATTGGGCTTAAAACAATGATAGTACCCGCTGACCCATCTATGCTAGGATTCCTAACATAAACACCAGTGAAGCTCACCCAGTCACTTAAATTCTGTGTTTCAGATTAGTCCCATGTAAAAGGCAGGCAATGACAATATGAATAGTAAGGATGCTCATCTATTTCAGAGTGCTTGTAAAGTACTTTGATATGCCTGAATGCAAAATGCAGCGCGGAGTGCAAAATAGTATTTCCTTACCTGCTGCAGGAGTTGATGTAAGAGCAGAAGAAAGTGAGAGGCCACCTGCTGAGGTAGAAGTAATAGGCAAAGCAAATGGTGTGGCCGATCCTGCAGGTTTGTTGAACCCTAAACTAAAACCTGTGGTAGAGGCTGATGTAGCAGCAGGAGCTCCTACAACAATGAACAACATTCTTAAGACATTTTGTTGAGGCATAAATGCTCAAGTTAACATTTTTGTCACCAGGTGTCATGCATTCTAAACACCAAAATTTTAAAGTAAACTTATCACCCTCAAAATGAATTTTACCAATTAAATGCCATGACAAGGACCTTGAAGGAATCCCACATAACCCCACATTTTGGTTTGGTTCCTTTCTACACAAGGAAGACAATAAGATTATGTATAAAAGCTTATCACAGCATTTCCTCTCTTCAAATAGGAAGGTCCACAGATCTTACAATGGGCCTTGTTTATTTGTAGCTGTACAGTCAAAACCGAGACCTGTCAGTCATTGGCTGAGGGATAAATCCCTTCTGCTAAAGAGGGAACTAGCTGACAACTGTCAGAGATATAATGAAAACTGTGTCCTTCTCATTTAAATTGAGAGTTAAATGTTATTCATTTATCTCTTGAGTAGTGATCCTTCTATTAAATCAGGATGGTTTGGATCTGTGGTCATTACTACTTGAAGAAAGGAAGTTTTACTGTTCTTCATAAAAGGAAGGTCCTCAGAATCCCACAGTGGTAATCCATCAGCGTGTAGCTATGAAGATAAATTAACTTAACATATAAGCAAACTCAAATATGCACACAGATTGTTTTGATTTACTGACAGACTTATATCCTGCAACATTATAATCCCAAATACAGGACTGAATGAGACTTACTTCAAAGCTGATATGCATTTTGATACAGAATGCAGGGAGGGACAGGAATCCATGTGGCAGATTTCTTTAAGTTATGGATCCACCCAGAAAACTGCTACACCTGTTCAAGTTGCTCAGCATAGAGAAGGTAAATTCTTTGACTTGTATTTGTTGTCCCTTACAGTTAGAATACAGTAGACCCTTGCTAGAACGCCCTTCGCAATAGTGAAACTTGGGCTACAGTGAATGTGGTTGCTGGATCCCACCTCCGGCCCCGAGGCTGCTGGAGGAACACTGTCAGCTCCCGCAGCAGCCCCAGGGCCGAAGAAGTACTCTGCCCCAGCCACGGCTGGAGAATCTCTTCCTCTCCCCCACCCTCCCATCGCTAGAACAAATCCCTGGATATACCGAAAAAATGGCTTGGATCCCCAGGGCTTTGTTACAGCGAGGGTGTACTCTACATGCTTCAGTTTTGTCTAGACATTTTAGTGCTGCACAGACATCAGGATGTAAAAATCCATACAGAATGGAAAGGAGTGCCATAGCTTTTCCATCAGTCATGTAGATTGTACGTGTGATTGTAGTAGAGTAACATATGGAGCAGACTTTAAGGATGAATGTCAAGATCATGCAAAAAAAATTATAATAATAAAAAACAGGGTGCCTGTCCTTTATAGACAGAACTCCCAAATCCAATATTTGCTTGGCTGCAAGAATGACTTGGTAAGAAGGTCCACCAAGTGTTCAAAGTGTGGTCATGTGCAGGGCATACAGCACCAGGTTAGAGTTCTGTTGAAGTTTATCTGAGAAGCTGATTGAAGAAATTTTAGTATATAGATGGAGAGATTCTTCCCTCTGGACACCTCTACATGGGATACATTTAATGTGTGCCTTAACTTGGGCACCTTTAAACTCATAGTGAAACAGTCCTGATGGAACTCTAGTAGGTTCTCGGTTTTTGTCAAACTTGGTGTAACTACTTACTGAACACCAGCTTTTAGGTTTTAGTCAGATTATGGAGCACACTAAGTTAGTGAACTTACTTGGAAGCTATAAGCAGAGATTTTCTGCCCAAATATAATTCCTTCAGTTGCTTCCTTTCAAATGCCAGGAAGACAGCTTTATTAGGTAACATGATGGGACCGTATGTATATAGGTCCCTTCTGAATGGCAGGAACATTTGTGATTCTATCTAGGTTCTTATAGTGGGCACACCTCATTGTCATACCAGGTTTTAGTGTCATGTTATTAGGTCTAACAATCATACTCTCTGCAGCCAGTATGATGCCACCAGAATCATTACGGCCCTCTCCTTAATTCTGTGTTGTTTTGGATAGAAACAGTAATGGCGAGGTGGTCTTTTGGCCAGGACTAAGAAAGCTAAACTTAGTAACTGGAGGGTAACTGCCAGTTTGCCCAATGAAATGAGGGACTATTTCTCCGTACAGGAGAGGACACCACTTCCAAACACGTGTTCTAGGGGTCATGCAGTCTGTTCCGGGGGTGATTTCCCTTGATTTGTTCTATCTTCCTCTATTACACTGGGCCTCTTTCATTGAACTTGTTCACAGAACAGCATCAAAACTGTCTGATGCTATAATATGATTGTATCCCCTTTTATGCTGCTTTGAATGGTGGTATAGCTTACTTTAATTTCACCTAGGACTCAGCTGCTGCTTTGGGCGAGGAGCTATTTTGCTTTGCTATCTGCTTTTCAGGAATAGGTACACTTACACCTGTATTTCTTGCCATAACCATGACTGAGAAATATGGATATTTAAAGAAGCATCAGAGAAACAATGAAGGTAGAAATACCTTCCGAAGGCTCCTTCCCAGCTCAACACTTTTTGTCCGTCCATCAAAAGGAGTTAGAGAACAAGTCTGTTCGTGCCAAGTTCACTCAAGCGAAGGGTAGGCAGCAAATTTCTTTTTTAACAACAAAATCACTTGTCTTTCTATTGGCGACTCCATGGGGATCTGAACCTACAAACTTTGAATCCAACCTGTTTCCTTTCCCACCCTTTGTCTAACTTGTCTATTTAGACTGTCAGCTCTTTGGGGCAGAAAATATACTGTGCCCAGAACAATGGGCCCCAACCTAACTAGAATGATAATATTTGTTGATTTCAGTTTACCAATGCAAGTTCGTCACCAAAGACAGTAATATCACTTGAGGTGAACAAGCTAACACCTTTCAGTCATACTGAATGGAAGGCCAAAAGACAGCTTTCCACAACCAAATGGATCTTGACACTGTGAATGAAGAAACACTGAATGAGACAGTGCTCTCTTTGTGTATGATCCACAGAGGCAATATGCGTTCACATAAACATTATACAATAAGTGGTTTAACCATGCAGGAAGTCAACAATTTTAGGTCTTGAAAGGACTCTGTACTCCCTCAACTGTGTAGAGGCAGCAGTTCTGATGGAGAACACCAGAGTGGATATTGCCATATCTAAGGTTGATAGATGTACAATAAACTTTGGTATGGGAAGGAACCATCGCTAAAAGAATATCTGTGAAGAAACATGAATGCTTCCCTGAAGAGCCTCAATCTGCAAAAAAAAAACAAAAAACAAAAAAACCCTCTCTCTATATCTATCTCTATCTCAAACAGCATTGACATGGCTCCTAAAGCTCAGCAGGCCCCAAAAATTTAAGGATGAGCAAATGTGAACTAGACCCAGACTCCAAAGAGAAACTGCTGAGCTCCAGTTCATTTGCAAATTTGACACCATCAGATCGGGATTAAGCAAAGACTGTGAATGGCTATCCAACTACAGAAGCAGCTTCTCCTCCCTTGGTGTTCACACCTCTACTGCTAGCAGAGCACCTCACCCTCCCTGATTGAACTAACCTCGTTATCTCCACACTGATTTATACCTGCCTCTGGAGATTTCCATTACTTGCATCTGAAGAAGTGAGGTTCTTACCCACGAAAGCTTATGCTCCCAATACTTCTGTTAGTCTTAAAGGTGCCACAGGACCCTCTGTTGCTTTTTACAGATTCAGACTAACACGGCTACCCCTCTGATACGTGAACTAGACAGAGCACCCATGTTCCTCAGTTCAGTGCACTTTGTTCCAAAACCACATATATAGCCCATGGCCTCATTAGTCTTAGCCAACAGTATATCAATCCTTCAAAACCAGTTTAAAGCACACTGCCATAAAAAGAGCCAAAAGTTTCCTCATAACCATGTGTACCTGATCTCCCATCAATGGCGGCATTAAACCTGTGGCAACTACAATAATTCCTTACATGGAGAAATAGTAATATACTTTTAGCTGTCTTTAATATGAAGAGAACCCATGTCATGCGGCTACCAGGTCTCTGCCTCAGTAAGTGCTCACAGTACGAGAACAATTGGTCTAGAGCAGTAGTTCTCAAACTTTTGTACTGGTGACCCCTTTCACATAGCAAGCCTCTGAGTGCGAACCCCTTATAAACTAAAAAGGCTTTTTTATATATTTAACACTATTATAAATGCTGGAGGCAAAGCGGAGTTTGGGGTGGAGGCTGACAGCTTGTGACCCCCCATGTAATAAGCTCACGACCCCCTGAGGGGTCCCAATCCCCAGTTTGAGAACCCCTGGTCTAGAGCATATTTGTTTGTCTCCAAATACTAATAGCTTCTAAATATGTGGCTCTTACCCAGTGTTAATCCTGTAGCAATAGTTGTAGCTGTTCCTGCCAAGAAAAACAAAATAAAAATCCATAATCAACTTTATATCATATTTTACCAAGCTTCATACACAATTTAGTAGTTGTTTATGGTTTACTAGTACCAGTAAAATACTGAATTATATTGTGTTGCAGTCTCCACAATGACACAAGATAAATTGGAATACGTTTTATAAAGTATTTTTGGACATAAAAGATTTACTCTGGTTTAGAATCTTAAACGCAAAATAAGAATAGGTTTCAAATAAGTATTAGCAGTACAAACCCTCCTGGGAAAGCACAATTAACTTGTCAACAATGTACAGAACTCATTTGTGTTGAAGAGCCATTGGTAAATAGTGACTATGCAATTAAAATGCCAGTTAAGCAGTACACTACAATTTAAATGAAATTAAAGCCACTAAAAACACCAGCGTTTTTAAATGGTTGAACTCCAGATTTACATGCTGTCAGGAATGCCAACATGCACAACAGTGTGGTTTTGCATTATAGTGGAAAGGATTAACAGAGTCCATGGTCTACTCAGAATACTGGGTCTCAAATTAGTTTCTTCCCCATATAAATTTAAAATCATAATTGATCACTCATTACAGTTATGCAATTTCAGCTTCTAAGAAACTTACTTCTAATTCAATTAGAGGACAATAACTAATGGGGGAGAGGTGGAGGGATAGCTCAGTGGTTTGAGCATTGGCCTGCTAAACCCAGGGTTGTGAGTTCAAGCCTTGAGGGGGCCATTTAGGGATCTGGGGCAAAAATCTGTCTGGGGATTGGTCCTGCTTTGAGCAGGGGGTTGGACTAGATGACCTCCTGAGGTCCCTGCCAATCCTGATAGTCTATGATTCTAATGGATCACTCAAACAGAGAGGTAAGCTAAGGGGATAATGCAACCCATATCATAGAATCAAAGAACTGGAAGGGACCTCGAGAGGTCATCTAGTTCAGTCCCCTGCACTCCTGGCAGCACTAAGTATCATCTACACCATTCCTGAGAGGTGTTTGTCTAACCTGCTCTTAAAAATCTCCAATGACAGAGATTCTACAATCTCCCCAGGCAATTTATTTATAATATCCAATGATGTAACAATGTTACAAATATTCCCTGTAAGATGTAACTTTAGACAATCACATTAGAGTGTATGAAAGAGACAGCATTCTCAAAAACCAACACAATTCACTAATATTAGCTATTGTGCATGTACACAATTCACTAATACTAGCTATTGTGCATGTGTGATGGCCGATTTTAAAACGGTACAAGTTTTCTTCTGTACCTCTGTTAAATAACCCACAGAACGGTTTATACAAAACTGAAGAAAAGGTGTCTCTTAGCCTGAGAAAGTACACAACTGCCCAAACTTAGAAAGGAAGTTTTGGCCAAATTATTATTGCTAATATGAAGCGCTTATAAGAACTATAGCATTGTAAATGACAACATAGAAAATGAATGTGTTTATGGCATCTTAGCAATAATTTTCAGAATATCCTTAAAGACAAAGTACAGTACAACCTTAAACCCACACTGCACTGAACCCCCACATTGTATTCAACTGCAAGCTATAATCCACACAAAATTTTGGTGGCCTCTCCCAGTCTCCAGGAAATATACAGACAAATCCACATTTTAGGGAAGTCTTGTTGGAATGGCCAAAGCCTCCGTAAAAATCAGTGTTTCATAGTATAAAATTCCAGCTCCTATACAAAATTCATACACAGGACCAGATAAAAATTTCAGATGGCAAGTACATTCATCTATTAAAGGTTCAGTTATCAGGGTTTTCTGTAATAGTAATGCTGTAATGCATTATTAGGATCTTATTTTTAAAAAAAGATAACAGATTTGCTAACAATGTATATAGCTATAGTTAAAAACATTTCAGCACACTTTGTGGTGCATTAGTCTTCCTTTTTGTGTTTGTTCGTTTACTAATTCATGAAACACACAGATTATGCAAAAGCCCAAATTTCTGCTACATTAAAGGAATAAATTCACATGCATTTCCTACCTGTATTAGTACCTCCTAGAGCAAGCCCAGTGGTAGATTTTGAACCAAAGAGTCCACTTCCAAAGCCCACTGATGGAGCTGATGTAGTTGCTGTAGCAGTCGAGGCGCCCAAGGTTCCAAAATTAAGCCCTCCGGTTGAGCTATTACAAGACAAAACTGACTATTAGCATCAATTATTTTGCAAACTAACCCATTTCATATGTCCATATTTGCAATTATTTCATCCCTGTTTCTTCCCCAAGCACAGCAAACAGGTCTCAGCCATTAAAACGCTAAGCCCTCTTTAAAAGTAAGTTCCAAAGTAATTGGCTTGTCAAGATATAGCTATCAAACTTTACTGCCAATAACCAAACCATCACAAAGGTGAATTTACTTTCAGTTGATCACTCACGGATTCTTAAACTCTAAAATCCTCACTTCCAAATTAAGCCTCCATTTTTGCAAGTCCAATTCTGAAACAAGTTGTGCCCCTAATTCCTTCATGTTTTTTTCCTGACAACTTACTGCACATCACTTGTGGGCATATTCACTGAGTCGTCAAAACTCAGTTTATAAATCAGGCCCTAATAAGCATGACAAAATAATACAGGATTTTTGGTATTTACATTTTAGAAAGTGTATTGTGAGGAGCAAAAAAATCCTTAATGTAAAACAATAAGCTGCAGTAAATGTCAAAAGCACCAATAAGCAGAGAGTATTTCAGTACATCATTAATAGTATATAATGTGTTACATGCTAGTTAGGACAGTAATATGCTTAAATTGTGTGAGACACCAAAGAAACTGTAAGGAGGTAGCACTGTTGGGTTCTCCAAAGGGCTATTCACAGTAATCCTTAGAAAGAGGGAAGGCCGCCACACACTGTGGAAAAGTGTACAAGCGCAGATATAGTCAAATGAAATTTGACTGCCATGTTCTCACTGAATCCTTAACTACACTAGGATGGTTTGTAAGCGATTTCCATATTAAGCCCCTCATTTCTACTGCATGTGGAGACCTATGGGACAATAATTCAACTCTCCTTAGAAACGTGCATTTTTTATTTTCACTCTGGATGAACACAGAATTCAGATCTTGGATTTTAAATGCCAAGCCTAGGCCTTTGGGGGGCAGACTTGTTTGTTGCAGTAGCAGGGTACACAGTAGAGCGGAAAGGGGATTTCCAGAATACAAATACTTGGTTACTGATTCCCACTTCTCCCTTTGGAGCATACGGCTGGACGGGACGTCGCCCCCGGCCCCCAAATGCAACCCCACACTTGCATTTGCGGACGCCACTTTCGATGAAGCCCGTTAGTCGCTCCTGCGCAAGCGGAGCCTGACGGCGACTGGGCAGAAAGGGGCGTTTCATCAACCCCCCAAAGCCCCGAGCTACGGGCCTGTCTCCCCCGGAGCGCTCTGCCGCCGCTGCAGAAGAAGCGGGCGGCGAAACCCCATCAGGCCCCCGAGTCACACACGACTCCCACCTAGGGACGGGGACACCCGGAGCGGAGCGGAGCAGCGCGGCGCTGGCGGCCGGGAGGGGAGGCACGTGAAGCGCAGATAAGGGCCGGGCCCGGACGCTGATGGGGAGGCGCTCCCGGGGCCCAGCTCCGCCTGCGGGGAAGCGGGGCCAGGCTCAGAGACGTGGGGCCGCAGCTAGCAGGGCCCGATCGGGCGCTCGTCGCCCCACGCGGGAAGGGCCCATCCCGGGCCGGAGCAGGCGGGCGGGCCGCGGTTACCTCGGCTGGACGGCTCCGAAGGAGAAGCCTCCCCCGCCGCCGCCTCCCGCCCCAGCAGCGGCGGCGGCCGCGGAGCCCAGCGTGCCGGCCCCGAAGGAGAATCCCGCAGACATGGCGGCGCCGGCGGCCTGTGTCTCCTCGGCCTCCCTCTCCTCAGCGCCGCATCGCTCCCGGGCGCCAACTTCAAACCGGGGCAGCAGGCGCGGCGAGTATCCCCGTCCCCACACGCAGCAGCGCAGCGACAATATCCCTTCCCCCCCTTCGCCGCAATGCACCCAGGGATAGTGGGGGAGCCGGCTGCGCGCGGACTTTACTTAAAGGGACAGTAACGCCGGCAGGCAGCCAGCTGAGCCCTTCGCTCCGGGCGGCCGGGGCTCTGCTCCCCGGGTCACCGCGCGGGGCGCCTAGGGCCGGGGCAGCAGCAGCAACCAGGCCCGAGCGCGCCCCGCCCGCCCCGGTACGTGGCCGGGCGTGAAATTCCAGCGGGATCCTGCGCTGAGGTAACAGTCCGGGGGGTCGCTGCGCCCCCCTCCCGTAGATTTTGCAGCATCCCGGTGCGATGTCACCCCCGTCTCCTAATTTGCCCCATGGGTTCTGACAAGCACGATGCCAAAATCAGGGCACTGCTGCGACGATGTGCCACCCAGCATATAACTGTCACCTTGGTTTCTTCTGTCCCATTTCTGACATCTTAATACCACTGATAACAGCAGTGTTGCCATCCTGTCCTGGGACACAGACTAGGGTTGCCAGACAGCAAATGTGAAAAATCAGGACGGGGATGGGGGGTAATAGGAGCCTATATAAGAAAAAGACCCCAGAATCGGGAGTGTCCCTATAAAATCTGGACATCTGGTCACCCTAACACAGACTGAGGTGACAAGTCCCTGTCTTCCGCAATTGCTCAACTTTAAGCATGTGAGTAGTTCTACTGAAATCAATTGGACTAGTCCCGAATTTAAAATTATGCATAATGACAGGTTTCAGAGTAGCAGCCATGTTAGTCTATATCTATTCAAGACTAAATTGATTGTATCTAGTTTGCATATCAATTCAAGCTCAGCCGTTTCTCATTGGAGTCTGTTTTTGAAGCTTTTCTGTTGCAAAATTGCCACCCGTAGGTCTGTCATTGAGTGAATTGATATGCAAACTAGATACAATCAGCTTAGGCTTGAATAGAGACTGGGAATGGCTGAGCCATTACAAACATTGAATCTATCTCCCCTTGTAAGTATTCTCACATTTCTTATCAAACTGTCTGTACTGGGCTATTTTGATTATCACTTCAAAAGTTTTTTTCTCTTACTTAATTGGCCTCTCAGAGTTGGTAAGACAACTCCCACCTTTTCATGCTCTCTGTATGTGTATATATATCTCCTCAATATATGTTCCATTCTATGCATTCGAAGAAGTGGGCTGTAGCCCACGAAAGCTTACGCTCAAATAAATTTGTTAGTCTCTAAGGTGCCACAAGTACTCCTGTTCTTTTTGCACATGCATAAGTGTTTGCAGGATTGGGGTCTTGGCCTAAACCACTTGGTGGAAAGTATATAAAGTTATTCATAATCTTGCAGTCCATGAAAAAGTCTACATAGGAAAATTCACCTTACAGCAAACTTTGAAATGTTAAAGAAGTTATTTATTACTTTGAGTTACAGTGGGAGTGAAAATCTGCATTAGATTGCAGCCTCAACAATCACTCCAATCTTGTAAACACAGAGATGCGTACTTCCATGATGGTATCCTTTTTTCTATAATTCACAGACATGGAGTTCCAAATAAACATGTGTACATATCTTAGTTTATGATCATGTATATCTATAGGTCCATAATACAAAGTATTGCAACAATTAAACATTGAAAAAAGTACTGTGTAATCAACAACCATGTGCCCTTTAAAAAAAGAAAGAAAGGATATTCAGTGCAAAAAAATATATTAATACAATGTTAGGGCTGAGATTCTATATGCATATAAGGCAGAGGTGAGAATCTTGGCTGGAACATTACTGCATACCTGTGGAAAGGGGGCTTAAACATGCCTCAGACAAGCAACTGAAGATTCCCTGTCTGCTGCAAAGTCTTTATTGCAAAGCAGAGTGTACTAGGTAGTTGCACTGGATAGTTGTGTTTTGGTTGGCCTGTGCTTATATTTACACCTGGATGCTTGAGGGATAGCTTTTTTATGGTTCCTGTGACACCAGCTTTCAGGGGCTCTGCCTGTATCCCCACAGCCTGTGGAATCCAAAAGACTACCCATGGACAAAGAAGATAGACTCCTCTTTTACACAGATGTTGTTCAACATCTAAGCTCAACAGAGTTTTCTTCCTGGCCTGTAGTGACCCACCATTAGGGCAGCTAACTGAAGAGGCCTGAACAAGACTGGTCAATGACACAAGAAGGCAAAATGCCATTGCCTGTTAGGTTCTTAATGACAATGGAGTTTGAAGTAATGTTTCTTACCTACTTGTGGAATCAGTCTGAGGGACACCCTTACAACATAGCCCCAGACAAAAGAGATCCTTCTTTCTTGACATGGCAGTGACTGTGACCCAGTCTCCCCCACAAGTAGTGCAGATGCAGTTTTTATCTGCCTGGATTTTGACCAGGCCAACTGTTTTTTAAAGGTTCTGTGTTGTCCCTTCAGCTTTTTAACCTTTACCCCTTTTTTCCTAGTTTGGTCTAGATGACATCGACATGATGATGCCTCTGAGCATTTCCATTGTTTGAAATTCACTTCTTGACTTGCCAACTGGATCATGATGTCACAAATGTTGCATTTGTACTTACCAGTCAGTAAGCAGTACATCAGCACAAAATCCAAACATCAGGGAAGCTTCATGTTAAAGTTCTAGCTGTGCTATGATTGACTCTGTGCTAGCAATCCCCAGACTTGGACAGACATGACTGTAATCTAGAACAGTTTTCATGACCAGTGTGGACAGATTTTTTTTTTTTTTTTGTAGAACTACTGTATTCTATAGACCACCAACATAGGCACCCCAAATAGTCTGTAGTATAATTTTATAAAGATGGTCCTCAGAGGGAAAATCCCAGTGCACACTGGTCAGGAAAACTGCACAGAAGCAAAACTTACCGTGTTCAAGTCAGGGGAGCTGGACAATCTCCATCCCAGTATATGGAAAGAGCTGACACATGAAACTGCAAGTCCAGTAGTAATGATTTTTAATAAATCTGTCAAATCAGGGATGGTACTGTATAACTGGAGAATAGCAAACATTGTACCTATATTTTAAAAGGGTAAGATTGATCCAGGCAACTACTGATGCATCAGTCTGACCTCAATGCAAGACATTGAACAAATTTTGAAAGAAAGAATAATTAAAAACATGGAGGTAAATGGAATAAAATGAAATTTGCGTTTACTGAAGGTAGATTGTGCCAGACTAACCTGATATCTTTCTGTGATAAGATAGCTGATTTTTTTAGACATGGAAAATGCAGTTGATCTAATCAACTGCATTTGATATGGTGCCACATGAAAAATTATTTGTTACAATGGGGATTAGCACAAGAATTGTAAGGTGGGTTAGGGACTGGCTAATTTGGTGGATGATAATGGTTGTGCAGAAAAGAGAACTATTAAGTGTGGGGGAAGGTTCTAGTGGATTGGAATATTATACAGGAAGCATTGGATGACCTTAAGGACTGTAGTAATAGAAATGGGATGAAATTTAATAGTACAAAGTGCAAGGTCATTGCACTTACTGACTAATAACAAGAAATTCTGATATGAGCTGAGGGTTCATCAGTGTATTAGTTGATCACAGGATGACTATGAACCACCAATGTAATGCAGCTGTTAAATAGAAATATGATCTTAGGATGTAACAGGCAGGGTATTTCCAATAAAAATAGGGAAGTATTAAATGCCATTGTACAAGGCACTGGTAAGACCTCTCTAGGATAAATATAAAATTAAGAATTAGAGTTAGTTTAAGTTTGGTAAAGGAAATACATATGTGTTGTAAAGAAAGGCCCTGACTAGCAATTAGAAGGAAAGGCCTTGAAAATAATTAATTATAAGGCCAGAAGGAATGAAGTAGGGAGGATGTCTGTTTCAAAGAATAACTAATGAGATAAGGGGAAGTTTCTAAAAAGAAGGACTCTGACTGATAGGGATGACTGCAGATGGTTTTAAATAAAGAGAATCTGTCCTAAAATGAGCCAACATGACCCTTCCCATCCCACACACTGGTGTTAACACTTATGTGAATCAAGGTGCAATGGAAAAATTGCTGGTCAGCAAGAAGGTGGGGAGGAAAGGCCTAGGGAAGGAAGGAGGTTGTAATTCTTATCGGGATAAAAGTGGAAATAAGGGTGATCTGACTCCAATTGGTTTTTAGGTGAAGTCAGTACTTGGCAATGACATCACTTGTTTGTTGAAGGGTATAAAAAGTAAACTCTGAAAGGGTTCATTGCTAATACCTGCCTGACCATGTTGGAGCTGACCAACGTGGATCTAAACCAGAGGTGGGCAAACTATGGCCCGCGGGCCACATCCAGCCCGCGGGACTGTCCTGCCCAGCCCGTGGCCCGGGAGGCTAGTCCCCGGCCCCTCCCCTGCTGTTCCCCCTCCCCCACAGCCTCAGCTCACTGCGCCGCTGGCGCAATGCTCCGGGCGGCGGGGCTGCGAGCTCTTGCCGGGCAGCACAGCTGCAGAGCTGCGCGCGGCCTGACTCGGTGCTCTGTGTTGCGCGACGGCGTGGCTGGCTCCAGCCGGGCGGCACGGCTGCCTGTCCTGGTGCTCTGGGTGGTGCGGCTGTAGCGCCGCCAGCCATCAGTGCTCCAGGCAGTGCGGTAAAGGGGCAGGGAGCAGGGGGGGTTGGATAGGGGGCAGGGCGCAGGGGGGTTGGATAGAGGGCAGGGGAGTTCGGGGTGTGGATAGGGGTCGGGGCAGTCAGAAGGTGGGGAACAGGGCGGTTGAATGGGGGCAGTGGTCCCGGGGGAACAGTCAGAAAGGAGGGGGGGTTTGGATAGGGCAGTGGGGGGCAGGGGTCCGGGGGCGGTCAGGGAGCAGGGGGGCATGGCTGGGGCAGGAGTCCCGGGGAGGCTGTCAGGGGACAGGCAACGGGGGGGTTGGATGGGGCAGGAGTCCCGGGGGGGGCCGTCAGGGGGCGAGAAGCAGGGGGGGGTCAGATAGGGGGCGGGGGCCGGGCCACGCCTGGCTGTTTGGGGAGGCACAGCCTCCCCTAACTGGTCCTCCATACAATTTCGGAAACCCAGTGTGGCCCTCGGGCCAAAAAGTTTGCCCACCCCTGATTTAAACACTCCTGGGATTAGCTCATTTGTAAGTATCTGATTTTTGATCAATCGTTGATAAATGTTTTGTTACTGCATTGGGTATAGTAAATTGCTTATTATTTAGGCTTGTTCAGAGCAATTGTATAAATACCATTTGGTCTTCAGATTTAATAAAGGAATTTATGGTTAAATTAGGGTTGTGGTAATACTCTGCATAAATATTAATAATTCCAACAACTTCATCTGGAATACTGTGTACAATTCTGATCACCCATGTTCAATAAAGATGAATTCAATCTAGAAAGCTGCACAGAAGGGCTGGTAGGATGATCATGGAAATGGAATAACTAATAGAAACAATAGAAAACTAAAAGAGCTTGGTTTGTTTAGCCTAGCAAAATGAAGGCTGAGTGGGAATGTATGTTTGTTTATGTTTCTGAACACAGCACGCTTCACAGGGTCTCCAATAGAATTATGCAATTATGCAGTTTTACAACTCATCAAAGCTGCAAGATCAGACAGTACAAAACCAGACAAACATAGTCATAACATGTTGGGGGTGGTCATTATAGTAATAAAATAGGAAAAGATGTTCCTAAATAGGAAAAGGAGGGAAGGAAGGGACCAGGGAGTGGGAGAAGAGCTAATTAACCCAAAGGACAATGTCAACACAAGGACAAATAGATATAAACTGGCCGAGAATAAATTTAGGCCAGAAATTAGAAGGTTTCTAACCATCAGAGGAGTGAGGTTCTGTGATAGCATTCCAATTGAAGTGAGGAGGAGGGGAGGGGGGGCAAACAACCTAAGTAGTTTTAAAATGTAGCTTGATAATTTTTGTGAATGGGATTATGTTGGGGTTGCCTGTAATAGCAGGGGACTGGACTTGACGACCCAGGAGGCCTTTTCAGTCCTGTGTCCTATGTTCTTTGATGATATTATGGTTTCAGACATAGTGTGGAAAGAGCTTAGGTAGCTGCTGTGTTCAGTAGCTGGATGACCGCTAGTGAACTGGTGAAGACCCCTAAACAAGTACATCTTCGTGAAGTTCCTGGTGTTCTGACCCCCCAAATAGAGCAGCAGGCTCTTCAATGGACAACTGTTGGTGGCCTGATCCCTCTTGAAGCAGTAACTTTGGAGGAGGTTTCTGGCAGCTCACTTCCCCTTGGGGACACCTGGATCTTTATAGAATGCAGAGCAGTGGATCAGCCTTTCCTCCAAAGCACTGGGATCATCAGAGATGATTCTGTCCCTTTTGTCCAGTGTCCCTCTTCCCTTTCTATGCACAAAATATCTGTAAGAGGGATGTCACTGGCAGGTTCAACATCCTTTTCCAGGGATAGTGGGATCTTCAGAAGGAGGCTGTTGATGGCCCATACATCTCTTTTAGTTTAAGAAGATCTTTGGGGAAGCCCATTGGTAGCTATTCCCCTCACATCTTCCAGAGCATCAAGGATATATATTTATATATTGTTTGTATATATGTGGGTATAGTATATACTTTGTGTATACATAGTGTTGCCCCTTTTCGATCTTAGCAGCTAGTCAAAATTTTAGGACCTGAGGTTGTTCCAGTTGAGAGTAGAAATTAATGATAGAGTCAGGTATTTTCTTTGATACAATCTTGATGAATTACAAGGAATGTATAAAGTCTTTCTTCTCTGAATGCAGGAGGAACCAAAAACAGGAAATAGCTTCTTTGCTTATAGACCCCAGCCTCTTTTGCCAATCCCTGACTCAGAAATCTAGATTTTTGCAGGGTCATACATTGTGCTTGTTCAGGTGGCCTCCTGAAAATCCATTGGGAAGTATACAAACAGGTATTTTGAGTATTAGTTGGTTCTGGAATAGTAAATTTTTTATTTTAAACTTTCTTTTACAAGTAAATATGAAGTCATAAGGCCTTTTGGTGGAAAGGCATCACACAGGAAGGAGACTTACAGGAAGTTGGTGATTCATGACACACACACACACACACACACACACACCAAAGATCCCGAGCAACTGGTTTGCTGAAGCCCATCTTTCTTGAAACAAGTCTTGAGATGGTTTGATTCAGGCTGTGATGTACTCCATATCTAGAATTTCAAGTACTTTTTCTTAGACACTGTTGAAGTCTGAGTTTTGATAACATGTATTACATGCCTTGGCTTACTGAGCTTCAAATGTTATTGATGGACATAAAATGATCTAATCTTAGTTTAAAATCCATCTGTAGTATTTGCCTCAGTCTGCAGCTGTGAAATCCTGTGTCATATCTGTGTGCATAACTATGTTTAAATAACTAATAAAATAATAATTTTATTGCACTTTTCATTCTCAAAAATCTTTAGAAACTTTGGTCCAAATTCACTCACTCTTGGGAGCAGGAAGGTACTGACTTGCTGTGCCAGATGGGTTGATTCATTGGGGAGGGGAGAGGTAGTGTTTCCACTGTTGACTTCCTCAGGGAGGTTCTGTCAGAGGAGAACAGCTTTATATTTCATAGAAGCCTCCTGGTAAGAGGTGGTCAGAGGATGCGCCAGGGGACCTTCAACACTGGGGTCTGTGGCTGAGAAATTTAACATTAAAACTGGTGAATTTAATAGATCAGTAACTATAACACTAATCGTGTGACACAAAGAGGAGATTTAAAGGTAGGGCTATCACCTGTGTTTCATGGGAGTGAAGGACAACTGTATATAGAAGATGAAGGCCAAAACTTATTTTTAAGAAGCAACACACCATGCTTTATTTGTGGTCCAAATGATATTATCTATCTATCTATCTATCTATCTATCTATCTATTACAGCCTTTCATTATCTGCATTATTATAATCATTATTATCAGCTTTGGAATTTGCTCCCTGAGTCACCACAGCCTGGACCTGTACACTGCAAAGCTCTCCACTTTCTTCAGTTGTTTGGGAAGAGGTAGGCTGGTGGATTGGGAATGTGGGCCATGATCCTACCCTGAGATCCACCTGGATAGATCCCTGCATCCACACAGAGCTTGTTGTAGGACTGGGGCCTTAATTCTTTCTTTAGATTTTCAAGATGTGTCTCATGCTCCAGATGCCTCCCATGAACAAATAAACAGTTATGTTGTGATGTTCAGCAACATAAAATGAAGTGATCTGTATGTTGACTTGCTATGTGATATGGCATGTAAAGCACCAAAACAGGGAGAAGTGGGTCAGGGGCATCTCTTAAAGGAGAAGGTGGGTTGGGGTGGCTAAGGCTCTTGTCTCCAAGGTGTCAGCCCCTGAGGGCTGGGTTATTTTATCTAGGGTGGATAACATGGGGGGGGGGGGTTCAGGTTTATTTGAGGTTTTGGGGAGAATCCCCAGTCTGAAGTGGGGTTAACTGGTACCTGCTAGGCCTTGCCCTGCACAGGGGCTAATCTCTCCATTAGTGTTAGCTGGGCAAAGGAGGAGTGACAGTTTTGTGTGGTTCCCACCGTGGTGACCGAGATGCTGCTGGGCAGGGCTGGGGGCTGGCTCACAGAGCTGCTGCCTTTAACGCAGGGGCGAGTTCAGCACCCACCACATCCAGCCTCCCACCGCAGCCGGGGGCCCTGTAAGAGCCCGATGAGTCCCCCAGCCGGCAGGGGGCGCTGCGCGGGCTCTTCCCAGGCAGTTCTGGGCCGCTCCCTCGCCGACTCGCCCCCTTGCCCGGAAATGTCTCCAGGTGACGGCGGCTCTGGCGAGGAGACGCTGCGCGTAGTGGGGCGGTGGCAGCTGTGAGCGGCGGCGGCGGGAGCTACCATGGAGCACATCCGCACCACCAAGGTACCCGCCGCCCCTCCCCGCGCTGCGGGGCAATCGGGGGCCGGGTGCGGGAGGGCGCTGCGGGCCATGGGGGGCGCTGGGGGGCCATAGGGGTGGTTGGGCCACTGGGGGAAGTGGGGGGCCGTGGAGGGTGCGGGGGTTACGGGGGGGCTGCAGGTAGTAGGGAGCTGGGTGGGGGGGCATAGGGGTGGTAGTATTGTGCGGGAGGCGTGGCGGCGCCATAGGGGAGGGGACCTTTGGGGAGATGCTGCCGGGAGGGTGGCAGGTGAGTCTCTGCTGCGTTGGGGGAGCTGTGAGAGACATTGGGTGCAGACAGGGGGCCGGGGCCGCTCTCCGCTGGCAGGATCTTCTGTCCCCCGCCCCCCTCCCCCGGTCACTCTTTGGAGTCGCGGCCGGTTTGGTGCAGCAGGTTTGTGAAATACAAACAAAACAGGGAGTGGTGAAAGTCTCTCTGCAAAGCCACCTCCCCCTCCCTGCCTGTGTCCTCCCCACTCTGCGCTAACATGGTTTCCGCGATGGGAGCGGTCACAGGACGCATTTTTCCTCCTGTGCCTCACGGATCACAGAAGGTAGGGATGGAGCAGACTTTCCAGATCAAGTCATCTCCTGTCTTCCCCAGCCAGAGCAGGATATAACCCCACCAAAGGAAAATATTCAGTGTACACACCATACATGTCAGCTGGAAATATAATTATGTTCAAAGGGAGTTAAAAATAGTTGCCAAGTTCCCCTGGAGTGTGTTTCTCTGTCAGTTCCTGTGGTTTTACAATCAAATTTTTTTTTTTATGTTTTCCTTTTGCTGGGTGAAAGACTCAAACAGAAGTCATGCAGAGGAAATGGTGCAAGTGGTTGTGCATCTGACAACATCTTGTGTACAAAGTAAACAGGCAAAGAAATGGAAACTCTCTTCCCCGTTCTGGTTTTATGATTTATTTTTATATGAATAGTAGGGAAAATTCATACAGAAATGTGATTTTTAAATTGATGATTCCTCTTTAAAGATGACCTGCAAAGGGAAAAAACTGGATTTGAACCAATTTTTAGTTCTTTATGGTTCCCAGTAGAGCTAGAACACAACTGATGGGGCCTGTAAACAGTCATCGTCCAAGCTGATTCATGCATGGCCATCTATGCGCCAGTGCAGAGCCCAGTTGACTTCAGTAGAGCCCTGCACGGGCATAAGGGACTGCCCATGCTGGATCATGGCTCTAGTGTAGACAGATTGCCAGCATCTTTAATACCATGTCAATTAGATCTGTTCTGAGCAAAGTCAATAAGTGAAGTGCTGACTGCTAGTCTACTCTAGTATTTCTAACATTGTAAGCACAAATTGACTTGAATTGTTGTTATGGTGGGAAATATTTAGAAAATGTCCCTAGTGTAGATGATGATGTCTGCAAAACTACTCCAATGATATCACGAATCAAGAGAGTGAAGGATGAGTGAGAGGATTTTTAGTAACTTTTTAAAACTTGTGTGCATCTGTTTTCTAACTTAGGTGGGTCATACTTTGGAGAAAGAATGCCTTTGTTAAAGATTCATCACCCTTGCCCCCTTCAGTTAGTGTGAGAGCTAATAGAATGCAGCTCTGAGACATCTCCAGAAAAACCACTTAGGCCAGAGTAGACATTCCTGATATTTTTCCTTTGATAAAGAAAAGAAGTAAGGGGAATTTAATATAAACAAAACTTTCAAGCCCTCTTTATATGTTTTAAAGAAGCAAATGGCAGAAGCAAAAATGTTCCTAGTTGAAACTACTTGATGTCTGTGTTTCTGTGTTGTCTGGTGTTTTTTTGATATGCTGAATGAGTTGCAGTTCAGCACTCCCTCTCTTCTTGCTGGAGGCTGCTGTCTGCAAAGGCTGCTGAAGACTGCATTATCTGCAGTTCCCCAGAAGCCATCACCTCACAAGCTATTCATTTAATGATCAGGCAGTCTGACCATAAAGATTTATAGACATATGGAGGAAGGGGATGATGTTACGTTCCAGTTTTAAAGTACTGTAGTTATAGCCAATATTTAATTAAGGGAGCAGGTTATCGGTTTTTAATTTTCTTTATGCATCAATATAAAACTCATTATGGCTGGGGAGGGTTTGATCAGTCAGCTGCTTGCCAACAAAGCTACATAAATTAAGACTTATTATGCTACACAAAACTAACATACTAGAGACAAGTGAATAGACTGAAAGAAACATTGTCATTTTTAAAGTAATGTTTGAGAATTTTGTTTTTACTACAGCAAATTTTAACTCCTGTAAATGAAAGTAGCAATCCAGAATATAGATATATGTTTTACTTTTAACTTTACATTTGACAGGAAACTGGGTTAGCTAGGTTCACCGATTTCCAAGTAGTTACTTCGGCACCAAACCTCCACCTAGCTCTGTGTAGGCCCAATCCCATAGGAATCAATGAGGCTCAGGATGGGTACAGGATTTGACTGTGCAGAGTTAATTGCAAGAATTGGGCCTTAGTTTCTCTTGTCAAAAAAATCCTTTATCTGTAAATATAATCAGATGAAGAGAGAAAAATGTAATTTTTTAAAAAGGAAATTTAAATGATATGTCCTGAATTTTTTGAGGGTGCTCTGTCAGAGACTAATATTATTTTTAAATCCTGCTAGAAACAATTCACATTAAAATGTGGGATTGAATTGTCAGGAATGACCAAGGTTGGTTATGCAAGGACTCTGTTCAATTATGAAACATGTCTACTAATGTGCTTGCTTTGTTTGTTTGGATTTTTTTTCAAATAAACTTTGGAGGATATAATGTGCATGGGAGTGGAGGAAGGCAGGCAAGCAGGCATATACCAGTTGATAATAAATGTAAGCAGATCTATCATGGGAAGTGGGGCAATTCAAATATAAATATCTTGCAAATCCCTTCTGCATAATAGTTTAGGCTGGACTTTGTTCTGACTGTTATGGGAGGCATATTTACTTTTTTAATCTGACTGCTCTTTGGAGATTTTGTTTTCCACGTGGATGGTATAGTAAATGGCTAAACAAACTATGAATGCTGCAAATGGAATCCTGGCTTGAAGGCAAAACTTATAGGGGGTTCTAGGGGCAACAGAGCAATGACACGCCGATCTAGACCAATGGGCTGGCAGTGAGAACATTAACCTGAAGAGGTAATCATGAAGTTCCTTCCCTTTCCTTTCCAGTCTCAGTAATGAGGCTATTTTATTGTGGATTGAGTTTGTAATTGAAAATTCTCTTTGGAACTTTGGAGTTGCCCTTAGTGTTCATTGCTGTTACAGCACATACTGAGTAAAATTTTCTAAAGCACCTAATTGACTTGGGAACGTAAATCCCATTCTCTTTCAATGAGATTTAAGCTTTGAAGTGCTTAAATTGCATTTGAAAATGGGACTTAAGCTCCTAAATCCTTACATACATTTCAAAATTTTATCCATTGTTCCTCTTCGAACTAAACATGCAAAA
Organism: Terrapene triunguis; assembly: GCF_002925995.2. Lineage (NCBI taxonomy): Eukaryota > Metazoa > Chordata > Testudines > Emydidae > Terrapene > Terrapene triunguis. The sequence goes on along the minus strand of NW_020664490.1, from coordinate 2,615,884 downwards.
TAAAGATAAAGGGCAGTGTGAGTGAGATGGATTCTATGTGAAGTGGGGTTAAGAGAGCCCAGTCCCTGTGCTTCTGCCTCAGTTCCCCTAGTAGTGCCACTTTAGTGCTCAGTGGAACCTTAGCAGTGGTGCACTAGAGCCTAACCACACAGTCACAGAATATTTAAAGAGCAGCAACTGTGGGCCCAGTATTCTACCAATGAGAACTGTTGACACGTGCATCCAGTCTTCTTATCACTGACTCTGTAATCTATAAAGCCATACACGTAACTGTGTTCAGCCTGTGGACGGACTTTCCGGATATGGTGCTCTTTACTTTTTTAAACAAATCTGAAATGAACTCTACAAGTGTCTGGCCAAGCTTTTGTAATGTACTTAGATGCTTACATTGTACAGGAGTGACAGTTTGTCAATTTTTTTTTTTTTTGGTTAGACTAAAGAAATAGTATGGTTATGCTCAGAAAAGAGCACCACAGATCTATTTCTTATGTGTATTCCAATTAAAATCTTCTTTTAGTGAAATAATTCAATTGTATTACTTTTAGCTTATTTACTATTGGAGAACAATACAGCTATGGGATTAATTTCTGCTTCAAAAATCATCACTACTTCTGAGTCCATTCCACTGAAGGGTCTTTTACTAGTAATACTTTTGTCAGAAGGAGTACAACTTGGCTGTTGGATCTCAGGATGAGTTTGCAGGCATGGTATTTAATAAGGGTTTTGGGGGCAGGAAATCTGTTTGTAACCTGAACAAATTTGATATGGAGTCATGGCAAGACAGTAAACCTGGAATGACAGAATACAGTTTTTAGTTACTTCTCAGAGTTTAATCGCTTTTTAAACACTTGCAAGGCAAGACTTAAGATTGTTGTATTTTTCTTCTGTGATATACTAGCCATCTTACTAGAGAACATTCAAGACATGTCCTTTGTCATGCAGTCTTTGATCATCACTACCAGTCCCAATCAAGTACTCAGTCCTCTCCTGTGACTCTGGTCACTGTAAATAGATTTCATATATTGTTGGGGTGACTGGTTTCCATCCTGCTATTGAACGCTCTCTACAATTCTTAGAGACAATGTTATTTTTTGTCAAAATATTGCTTCCAAACTACACCTCTACCCCGATATAACGCGACCTGATATAACACGAATTCGGATATAACGCGGTAAAGCAGTGCTCCGGTCATCTAGAATGATACCATTATCTGTGCCTGCATTATCGAGGTAATATCTAGGAAATGCAGATGCCTGCTTTGTTGATCCAGGGCTTTATCTATGCTGTCACAGCCACCTTTCCTGGGTGCTGATCCTGCTGCCATAGAAGTGATTGGGAGTTGTGCCATTGACTTTAATGGGAACAGCGTTGGGCCCCTAGTAACACAGCTCTAACTTGGCACTAATGAGACAGTCCTGCCAAGAAATAATGAGGACTGCACAGACCAGCCTTTCACTGTAGTCCTTTTGTGTTGTGGTGTTTCACATATAGGGTCATGTAACGTTTGTTTCTTGTAAAACAAACTGTGTGGAGTTTTTAAAGGGCTTTGTTCATGCCAGCTAAATTGTGGGCTATCTAAAATCCCTTTTTATGAAATATTCCTTTATTGGGGTTAAGAATGGGAAGATTTTTGGTTGGGTGCCAGCATGAGAGATCTCTCCCCGCAAGGGCTCTCTATTCTAAAAACAAGTCCTCTGCTATTTTAGGAGAATGTCTTTTTGCTGATAGTAGCCCTTGTTTCCATTTTACTGGGAGTTTCCAGTTCACTACCAGAGAGCAAGTCATTACACCATGACCTAGATTTTGGAGGGTGGGAACAGTACAAAGTGGGAGTGAAAATGAAGTCAGGACAGGTTGGTCCGTGGGCTCTGACAGGGATACAGAAAACCTCGGAAGAAAAAAAAAATTAATTCAATACTCGAGACTTCTACATAACAGGATAATATACTTACTGGTGTTTGAGGATTTGCTGCTATACTTCAGATAGACTTGGATGCTACATGTTTTCTACTTTAGCAAATTATACTTCTTGCTTTCAAAATGGTTCTTAAATGCACCGATCAACACCAGTGGAAAATAATCCCTAATACGTAGCAGAACAGAACGTGACTCTTTATTTGAAAAACTTTAACTTTACAGATGAGAATTGAATCTACTTATGATCCTAGCCTTGTGTATTTATTGTGCATTGTGTTGAATGGGATTACCTAGTTAATCTTCCTGGCAAATCAGATATGTTTGCTATTGCTTGCTTCCTAGTATTTGTCCGGTGTAGTTTTAAATGTGCAATGTATTTGAGCTTCCACCACTTTCAAGATTATTCCACAGGCTGATAGATCTCACTGTCAGGGAAGGTTTTTCCCTGCATTGTTCAGTCATTTTTTACTTCCCGTAAAATGTTTTTTTTTTTCCCTTCCTGCAGGTAGAGCAGGTGAAATTAATAGACCGTTTCAGCACCAGCAACAAATCGTTAATGGGAACTCTGTACCTTACAGCAACGCATCTGTTATTTATAGACTCTAGCCAGAAGGAGACTTGGGTAAGGATATCAAATGCATTACCTTGTAGCCTGAAAATGCATAGCTTCTCCAAATGTGTTTTCTTTCCTTTTTTTTTTTCTTCTTGTGCATGTCTAATTAAAGATAAATAATTAACTGGATATAGTTTCTCAAATATTTTCCCCTATTTCATGATGCACACAAACAATAAGCAGTAGATTCACAATCTAAACTCTTACTGTGCCAGTGACCAGGCTTAAGTGCTGCATCTTGTCATTATAGCTAATATTTTAAAACTTGGGAGTCTAAAGTAAATCCATATTATTTAAGCACTTAAATAGCTGCCTGATTTTCAAAGGTGGGAGCTGTGGGTGCTTGGTATCTCTGAAAATCAAGTCATTATGCAGCTAATTTCCATTTCTTGTCTATTAAAAGATGGTCATGCCAATTAGTTCTTCATTTGTGTGTGGTGACTTTGTGTAGATTTCTACCACTTTGACTTTCTGTGCTATCAGATAGGAGGAGATTGTTTAGTGTTCTAAGCATCAGGTTTAACATATCTAGATTACCTTGAACTTGAGGTTCAAATCCTTGTAGCCTTAAGTGAGACCGCAAAACCCAAGGGTGTCAGTTCTGCATGAACACTGACGATCTTGTAGGTTTTTAAAAAAGGTATGAGCATCTCAGCTATGACCTTAGTCCTGTATCCTGATTACCTGCTTGGCTAGCTGCTGCCTGCTGTCTCAGTGGAATCTGTACTTCAGTGTTTCTGTGGATACAGTACATAGTTTTTAAGAAGCTTTGGAATTCTTCAGAATGAAAGGTGCTGTATATGTTAACAAAAAAAAAAAAAGTTCAAAAGCACTGATTGTTCCCATTGTGCTTTACTTCATTTTAATATCCTTGAAGTCAGTCCAGTTGTATCCACAGTACAACTTGTACTGAAGTAAATTTATAGACAGAGTGTATATATAAGAGCATCTTTAATCATTGTTAGTATAGTAGAACCCCATTTATCTGAGCCTACAGTATCTGGCTCTCCGTATTAACTGAACCTCCGGGTGGCGGGGCTCAGCTCCTGCTCTCAGCCCTGGGCTTTGCTGCCAGCGGTTGAAGCTCTTTGCCCATTCTCCATATTATCTGGATTTTTGATTATCCGATTTGGCCCCAGTCCCAATTAGATTGGATAAACTGGGTTCCACTGTATAAAATTCTGTTGTTGAAATCTAGTCTCTTCCTCTCAAATACATGTCTTGCAAAATGCTTTCTTAAACTCCTGTCTAATTTTATTTGAGTCTTAAGAGGAGAAAACAACTGTGGTAGTAAGAGGGCTGAACAATATGCTCCTTTCAATGTCTCAGATGAAGCAGACTGTATCTGTGGCTTTCCTGCATAGGAAAACAACTGTTAAATCACACGTGCATTTTTCCATATTTGATCTGTTGTGTTTACATGTCTGTGTAAAAAACTTAGTAAAATTCCTATGTTAATTCTTTCTTCCCTCAAAGGACATGTATTGTGGTTGAGGTGGTGGTTTGGTGGGGGAGAAGTTGTATGGAACTGACTTTGGAGTCTGAGTATAACATCTAGATCATCCAGATGAGTAGCTGTAGAATAATTCATAGTAGATCTTTCTCATCTCTCTTTTCATCCTGTTCCCATGAACAGATTATGCTGCCTCCTAGCTCACACCTGTGTGGGTAAAGAGAGGCTGATTCTAGGAATTGATGTCAAAAGTAAAGAGCACTAACATAAACTACAGTTATAGGCATAAATGTAAGGTAACCTTCACATTCTTCATTAGAAAGTCCATCTTCTGCATGTCAAGTAGTGGTCCAACTGCTTAAAACTGAAGTTCGAGGATAGTAAAACTGAGTTGTGTTAAGATTAAAGCTGGCTGATAATGGAAATCCCTTCCTGCAAAAGATTCCATATTTTTCTCCTGACCTGAGGTGAAATGCTGTATTTTTTTTTTTTCACAAAAAGGGGTTTCAAGAAAAATTGTTTCTGGAGAACCAAAACATTTTAGCCTTCTCGGCTGCTGGCATGGAAGGATCTGGCAGAAAATGAAATTGACAATAGCCTCTCAGGCCTGCTGTCAAAGAGCAGGGTGCTCAGCCTTCCTGTCTCTCCCTCACTACCATCAGCTCTGGTGTTGGAGAGGCCGAAAGCTAAGGTGTTCAACCTAAGCAGCCCTCCTGGAAAATTTTGTGTCAATTTCACAGCCTACAGAAGGAAAGCAAAATTGACAAAAGCCTTCTAGACAGGGAGCTGAGAAACCCTCCTTTTGATTTTCAGGACAGAAAATTGAATTTTTTTTTTTTTTTTTTTAAATTTTATTTTTATTTTTTTAAAAAAGACTTTTTTTTTTTTTCCAGAAAATCATTTTGATGAAAAATGTTCAACTAAATCTAGTTAAGAGGTTAACTAAAAATAACTTTTTCTGTACTTTTAGCTGTTTTGTTTGGTTGCTATTTTTGATGCTTTGAACTTAAGAGCACTCCCAGACATGGAAAGCAACCAACTGCATATCTTCCCAACACCTAAATGGATACAGCTTTTCAGGCAACGGAGCTTTATAGAAAGTGATTGACCTGCCTTTCTGAAGATTTACCTTTGCATTATGTGTGAAGAAAGATATTCGCTTGAAGTTTGTGACATACTGGTAATCCTTTGAAGTTTAGCGGAAGAGAAGGAGCATAATTTCAAATAAATGGTTAGGATAGGTTGACCAAAATGCCAGTGTCAGAGATTTCTTTAACAAATTAAACCTATTGTATAAGGATTTTTGACTAGCTTGTTCAGTTATGTTTAACAATATACTTTGTGTCTCTTTTGAAAAGTATATTTTAAAGTGCTATTAACTAACATCTTACAGTAAGACTTGAATTATGAATTCTTGTGTGCCATAGATTCTACATCATCATATCGCTGCAGTGGAGAAACTTGCCTTGACTACTTCAGGCTGCCCTCTTGTGATCCAGTGCAAGAACTTCAGGGTAGTTCACTTTATTGTTCCCAGAGAAAGGGATTGTCATGACATTTACAACTCTTTGCTGCAACTGTCAAAACCAGGTATGGCTTTCAAGTGCACAAGACCTTGCAGTGTATGTTTGTGCCACCATTCTGCAAAACAACTCTGGGCTTTGTGCTATTTCTGTTGTTAAATGTGAGGCTTCTGTAAAGTCTCTGAAATTGAGCGGCATAAACACAGAAAGCATTGATCTGCTGTGCATAGTTTTGGTAACTGTTACTCTGCGTGTAGTTTTGAGTGTGCTGACGTACGGGTATGGGAGAGGGTGAGATCTTAAGTGATTGTGAAACCGCATTTATAAAAGTCACTGCTGGTTGTCACATCCCTTGGGGTACAACCTAGACTGCGGGGACCACTGAGTCCCCTTAAACTTTTCAGCCTGGGCTGTCTCTCACAATGTTATGCCAGTGACAAGCAGCAAACCCTTCCAAGTGCTGTGATCACTCAGCTATCAATTTGTGGAGAGACACGCCCAGCTGAGTTGCATGAATGCTCTCTAAGCCATTCATGGATTATACAGAGGGAGACTCTAACCAATTCCTCCAGCCCCCAAGCCTTGTACCCTAGAAATGTACTGTCTTACACTGCTGAAGATCTTCTCTTGAACAGTGCAAGCTCATTGATTAATTTGTCACTTTGTCAAAGGACAGAGGATTTGCACCAGCCTTTGTAATCTGAACAGATTACCCAAGCACTTTAGACAAACCCACTGGTAAGGATAAAACATTAAAATAAGTTTATTAACTAAAGAAAGATAGATTTTAAATTATAAGTGCTAGCCATAGAGGTCAAAGTAGGTTACATAAGGCAATAAAAATAAAATTGCAGTCTAAAGTCTAAACTTTAACAAACTAAGCAAGATTTGAATCCAGCAGCTTTTTCTCACCCCACTGGATGTTCCAGGCAGTTTACAGTTCTTAATACACAGGCTGAATTCCCTTCTCAGCCTGGGACCAATCTCCCAAGCTCAGAGTCTTTTGTCTTCCCAATAGTCTTCTAGGTGTTAAGATAGGGCAGGAGAGAGGCCAAGTGGTGATGTCACTGTCCCTCTTTTATACGTTCTTCCAGCTGCTAGAACAGGGGTGGGCAACTTTTTTAGCCCGGGGGCGACATGTGGGTATGGAAATTGTATGGCAGGCCATGAATGCTCACGAAATTCAGGTTGGGGTGCAGGAGGGGGTGAGAGCTCTGGCTGGGGGTGCGGGCTCTAGGGTGGGGCCAGAAATGAGGAATTCAGCGTGCGGGAGGGGGCTCCGGGCTGGGGCAGGGGGTTGGGTGGGGAGTTGAGGTGCAGGCTCTGGGGTGGGGCTGGGGATGAGGGATTGGGGTGCAGGAGGGTGCTCTGGGTTGGGATCGAGGGGTTTGGAGGGCAGGAAGGTGGATCAGGGCAGAGGGTTGGGGGGCGGGAGGGGCTCAGGGGTGCAGACTCTGTGCAGTGTTTACTTCAAGCAGCTCCCAGAAGCAGCGGCATGTCCACCTCCGGCTTCTGCATGACCAAACGGCTCTGCGCACTGCCCTGTCCGCAGGCATCGCCCCTGCAGCTCCCAGTGGCCACAGTTCCCACCGATGGGAGCTGCGGGGGCGGTGCTTGGGGCGATTTACATGGCCTGGGTCCCTGGCAGCACAGGAGAGCTGAGCGGCATCTGCCTGCTTGCTCCACATGTCTGCTTGCCCCTCCCTGTGGCCCCGGGGCGGGGCTGTGCCTCCGTGTGCTGCCCCCACCCGAGCACCCCTGTGGCCAATGGGAAGCTGCAGGGGTGGTGCCTGGGGGCAGCTGTGCGCATAGGCCCCCCCAGCCCGCCCCGCCTTGGAGCCCCAGGTAAGTGCTGCAGCCCCCAACCTCCTCCCCGAGCCTGTACCCCACCTCCTCCCCACATACTTCCTCCTGCCCCCAAACTCCCTCCCAGGGCCTGCACCCCTCCCCCTCCCATAGCCTGCACCCCCACCCCCTCCTCCTGCACCCCCACTCCCTGCCCCAGCCCAGAACCTGCACCCAGCACCCAAACTCCAGCCCAGAGCCTGCAACCCAGACCCTCTCCCCCTCCCAAACTCCCTCCCAGAGCCCAACCTCTCACCCCTTCTGCACCCAAACTCCCTCCCAGAGCCTGCAACCCAATCCCCTACTCCAGACCTCCTCCCCCACCCAAACTCCCTCCCAGAGCCTTAGGCGGGGGGGGGGGGGGGGTTTCTGGGTGGCATGAGTGACATTACTGGCCCGCTGGGAGGATTTGAGGACTGGCACTGGCCCTAAGGTAAATTGAGTTTGAGACCCCTGCTTTATCTCTAATCCACTCCTAACTTTGTGCTACTCTTAATGTTGCCCCTTAAACCTTGAAAATGTCCCAGTTGATGTATGGCTAGGAACCACCCTATTCTGCAGAAAATACTGAAACCTACATTCCACCAAACTTACCTGTGCTGATGTCCATTCATCTTTTTTTGTCAGTTAACTGTATGGTACCTGTGTGACTTCAGATTGTAAACTCTTTGGGGCGGAAGTTACATACTGAGTAAAATATTTCAAAAGCACCAAAGTCACTTAGTGACGTCGGCATTTTCGAAAAGTTTACCCACCATGAATATTTATAAAATATCTTGCCCAGTTACAGAACTACAAAGATAATCAGATGATGAATTCAACTATTCCTGCCCTTTTTCTGACACACAAGACTCTGGGATCTGACTCGGTGCATAATATCTTATTTTCTTGTTTCCTTTAGCAAGCTACGATGAACTGTATGCCTTCTCTTACAATCCAAAACAAAATGAGTCTAAGCGGCTGCAAGGCTGGCAGCTCATTGACCTAGCAGAAGAATACAAGCGGATGGGAGTGCCAAACTCTAACTGGCAGTTGTCCGATGCTAATCGTGATTATGAGGTAAAGGATAATAGAGAATCTGTTGCAGTGGAGGAAACGTGTTTATTTTTATGCCTGTTTGATTTTATAACCTCTGATTCCAGTCCAACACAATATCTGCAATGCCTTGCAAACCACATACCCTTTGAGTCATGAGTTTGCTGCCTAAAGTGAAAGGATGCAGAAGATGGGAGAGCCTACTTGTGAGACTCTCCCTCCCTGTTCGTTTTTTTGGTGTTGGGATAGTCTTTGATAGCATGGTTTCTTTCTCATTTTCCCTCAATGACAGCCCTATTTTGAGGGTAAGTCATGGAAATCCTGTTGTAAAGGAGCAGCAGAACAACTCTTTCAGTGAGGGAGAAACCTGCCCTTGCATTAGTGAAGTTGGGGATTGGTGCAAGGGGTGTGATCTTTCTATACTACTACTGTGGAATTATTCTCTGTGGTCTCATTTTGATAGACTGTACACTGGTGTCTCAGTCCCCTTCCACAGCGTATGATTTTCATTTCATCATTCTTTCATACCCTTTAATCCATGTATCACTTCTGGTGTGTGTACATTAGGAAGGATTATGGGCATATTTCTGTATGCCTGGTGCAAGTGTTTTTACCTCTGTGTCATCTAGCCCTGCTATAACCACCACCTTATCCACAAAGCTGTCATGATTCATGCAAGGACAGCAGTCCACTGTTAGAAATCTTGCACCAGATTTGATATAGTCTGTAAATGAAACACGTACATTGTACATTTATTTTGTCCTGCAGATTTGTGACTCCTATCCCAGAGAACTTTATGTTCCCAGAACTGCAAGCAAGCCCGTAATCGTTGGTAGCTCCAAATTTAGAAGCAAAGGAAGATTCCCAGTGTTATCATATTATCACAGAGATAAAGAGGTACAGTCTGATTTCCTTTCAGCGCAAGTGGGCTAAAACTATTTCTCAACAGATGCCACTGGTCCAGGAAAGATAGGGAGGTAAGTATAATAACCCAGGTACATAGAACAATGCTAGTTCCTTAATCTCTGACACTGCTGATGGCTAATGAGATGCGTAGGTCCTGCTTAGCCAACTGTAAAATTCTTCACTAGTCAATTGAATCTCTTAAAACTTCCAAAAATGGGCCTTTAAGGTCAGCTGATGATCAAATCCTCTGTGTTTTTGTACTTGTTGGAATATCAAGAATAAAATCCTTTTGTTCCAAAATGCTATGAACCGTGGAAATAATTTGTTAAAGAGGGAAGGAGGGCAGGAAGAGAGAAAATCAAGCCCTGTGGGACTCCATAGAGGAGGGTTGTTTCTGTGGAGCAGCAGCAATCCATCTCAATCCTGATATATATCTGAGGGAATAGCAGTTATATCAACTGCTCCTGTGAGTTCAGCAGTTTCTGAAGGGCCAGTATTGTAAAGCTACACATAGGCAACTGCCAGTTGTATCCACAGAGTGGATGTATTTGTGAGTGTTACCTGTCAGGGAATGTGTGTTACACCCCTCAAAGAATACTGCTGTCAAGGAGAGAACTACAGTTTTTATATTGGCCAGGCTGGAGTTTAAGGCCTGGTCTACACTACGGGGTTAGGTTGAATTTAGCCGCGTTAGGTCGATTTAAAAATGAATGCGTCCATACAACCAACCCCATTCCGTCAACCTAAAGGGCTCTTAAAATCGACTTCTGTACTCCTCCCCGGCGAGGGAAGTAATGCTAAAATTGACTTTGCTGGGTCGAATTTGGGGTAGTGTGGATGCAAATCGATGGTATTGGCCTCCAGGAGCTATCCCAGAGTGCTCCATTGTGACCGCTCTGGACCTCACTTTGAACTCCCATGCACTAGCCAGATACACAGGAAAAGCCCCGAGAACTTTTGAATTTCATTTCCTGTTTGGTCAGCGTGGCGAACTCAGCAGCACAGGTGACCATGCAGTCCCCCCAGAATCGTAGAGCATAGAATGTTTCTACGCTCCCCCTATCATCTCCGTCCCTGAGGTTATCGCAGATTAGAAGGCAAAAAAAACGCACTCGCGATGATGTGTTTTCTAAGCTCATGCAGTCTTCCCGCACTGATAGGGCACTGCTTAATGCATGGAGGCATTCAGTGGCAGAGGCCAGGAAAGAATTAAGTGCATGCGAAGAGCAGAGGCAGGACGTGATGCTGAGGCCAATGGGGAGCAAATGGACATGATGAAGTGTCTGTTGGAGCTGCAGGAAAGCCAACGAGCACAGACCCCCGCTGCATCCACTGTATAACCGCCTCCCCTCCTCCCCATGTTCCATACCCTCCTCACCCAGACACCCAAGAACGCAGGGGGGGAGGCTCCCGGCACCCAGCCACTCCACTCCAGAGGATGACCCAAGCAACAGAAGGCTGTCATTCAAACAGTTTGATTTTTAGTGTGGCTCCAATAAGCAATGTGGCCTTGTCCTTCCCTCCTCCCCCACCCCATCAGGGTTACCTTGTCTGTTCTCTCTTTTTTTTTTTTTTTAAATTAATAAAGAAAGAATGCATGGTTTCAAAACAATAGTTACTTTATTTCGAAGGGGGGAGGGTGTTGGCTTACAGGGAATTAAAATCAACAAAGGGGGTGGGTTTGCATCAAGGAGAAACACACACAACTGTCACACCGAAGCCTGCCCAGTCCTGAAACTGGTTTTCAAAGCCTCTCTGATGTGCAGCGCGCCTTGCTGTGCTCTTCTAATCGCCTTGGTGTCTGGCGCAAAACGATTGTCTGCTGTTCCTTTCACGGAGGGAGGGGCGACTGACGACATGTACCCAAAACCACCCGCGACAATGTTTTTGCCCCATCAGGCATTGGGAGGTCAACCCAGAATTCCAGTGGTCGGCAGAGACTGCAGGAACTGTGGGATAGCTATCCACAGTGCACCACTCTGTAAGTCGATGCTAGCCATGGTAGTGAGGACGCACTCCGCCGACTTAATGTGCTTAGTGTGGACATACGCAATCGACTGTATAAAATCAATTTCTAAAAATCGATTTCTATAAAATCGACCTACTTTCGTAGGGTAGACATACCCTAAATGATGTGTAGAAGAGCACAAAATGACTGTCTTCATTATAAATGTAGATTTATCTTGTATTTAGGGAGATAATAATTCAATAGAAAACATCCTGAGAGTGTAGAGACACGAGACAGGCATTTATTGTAAGAAAAATGGCTGTGTATTATAAACTTAAATTTTTTTAGGAAGTAAACTGAGATGTCTAAGATCTTTGGGCATATTTCCAAAATTTGGTAAACCTTTACACTATCAAAGTGCCACATGATCTTTAAAGTCCATGAACAGCAGTCAGGGACTTAAATTTAAGGTCTACTATAAAAGTGTACTTTGATTTAAAAAGTTAGAGCATCTTTGCTTTAGTTCTTCAGCTTATCTTTCACTTCATAGTCTGCAGAATAAAAGAATTAACTGTGTTTCAGCTCTATAGAATGCATATGTCTAAGCATTCTTTTAGAGGTGTTACTTATATACTGTTGCTACCTGATTCTTTTTCTGTACTAGGCTGCTATTTGCAGATGCAGTCAACCTCTCTCAGGTTTCAGTGCCAGGTGTCTGGAGGATGAAAATATGCTGCATGCGATCAGTATAGCCAACCCTGCTCATCACTATATGTATGTCATGGACACTCGACCTAAGGTATGTACCTTTATCAGGGCTGCAGCTTAGGGTTCAGCTTAAATTCCTTTACTTGATCACTTTATACATACGGAAGTGCTACTGGGGGCACTATGTGGCTCAGGTGCTGGGATTGTACTGTATCATGCTGTTTAATCTCTACAGCATCGGTTCTCAACCAGGGGTCCGAGGTCCCTAGAGGATCTGCGAGCAGGTTTCAGGGGGTCTGCCAAAATAAACCAGAGAGTAGGGCCGGCATTAGAGTTGCTGGGGCCCAGGGCAGAAAGCCCAAGCCCTGCCATGCGGGGCTGAAGCCAAAGCCTGAGCATCTTAGCTTCGCGGGGCCCCCTGTGGCATTTTGCCCAGGCAATTGCCCTGCTTGCTACCCCCTAATGCCGACACTGGCTTTTAATCAGCTGGATATGCAGAAAAACAGTTGTGGCACAGGTGGGCCGTGGAGTTTTTATTGGGTGGGCCTCATAAAGAGAGAGGTTGAGAACCCCTGCTCTAGATTCAGAATTGGATTCAGAATTGTCCCAGGTCAATGACCAAAAGTATTACTGTTTCATATGATGATCATGGTCTATGTGAGATGACTTTAGCTAACTCATTTTGGTTAGCTACCTGAATAAGAAGAAACACACATTTCACCTATGAACTTGGGTGAAGATTTTTAAAAATGGGTGCCTACAGTGCAAGACTCCATATTCAAGCAATAAATGTTATTTTAAAAGGTGCTGAGCACCCAGTAGCTCCCATTGAAGTCAATGAGAGCTGTTTGGGTGTTCTACGCTTGTGAAAATTAGGCCACTTATTTAGGTGCATAAACAGATTTAGGAGTCAAATTTGGGCACCCATTTCTTTAGACTCTTGAGTTTTAAAACTTCTTTTAACTATCTAACTGGGATGAAATGTGTAACATTGATCTGAACTTTATTATAGCATTGGATGCAGAGCTGGAGGGCTGTAGAATTATAGTGAGTATGCCTTAATGGAGCATGGAGAAATTAGGAGACAGAAATTGTAAAACCTAGAGAGAGCATCTGCAGGACAGTGTTCAAGCCCTAGAGTTTGTTTAGATACCACATTTTAATAAGCAATTTCACATTACTACATCTTTACTTCTTTGGTCACTGATCAGATTGAGGGGTGGACATATCAAGTGGTGATTATTTCCTAAACTCTACTTATAACCAAGTTCCATCCATATGTGATATCAAAATGAGATGTCACTTAAATTAGACTGTAGATCTCCTCTTTTTTACATGTTTTAGTCAGCAATAAAATAGTTAATTGTTCATATCTGATCAGCTATTAAAGTTCAGCATTAGCACTGCACTGCGAAGAGTGGTGCAGCTGATATTTATTGGAGCCATAGTTGCAGACTTTAGGAGATATTTGTTGGTTCCACTCAAAAGTTCTTATTTTTAAATTTATTTGATCATAAGGACTAGAAGATTAAATTTTAATTGTAAAACATTAGATTCTGGAGCACAAGAGGAAGCCTCCAGAAAAAAGTGCTGGCTTGTTGAGTGAAATGGAACCAGCCCAGCTGGATCTGTTTTTGGTACCTCATAATTTTGTAGATTTCATTTTACTTAGGATACACTGATCTTTTTTTTCCCTTCAAATTACGCACTTCAGGTATCTTAACACTTCATAGTACTAACTTTTTCTTTTAGGCTAATTACTGTGTGGCATCTTTCAAATAAGCAATTATAATTTGGGAAAAGGAGAATTAGGATATAGTATTCAGATTTGTCAGCTCTCAACATGTTTGTCAGCTCTCAACATCTGATTGTTTTTACTTTTCATAGTCTTCTACATATCACATCCCCCCACATGTTGTGTCATTCTCATGTCAGAGTAATCCTTTCAGATTAGTCTGCCACAAATCTGATATCCATAAGGATGTTTATGGTATGTGTGTGTTAGTTTTGTTTTTTAACTGAGTGTCCTGCTGAAGATGTTTGGTTACTTAATCTATATTTTGATTTTACAATTTACTTTTTAACTCTTGATTTTAAATATTTGCATTTTCTTTCACTAAGCTTAATGCAATGGCAAACAGAGCAGCAGGTAAAGGCTATGAAAATGAAGACAACTATGCTAACATTAGATTCCAGTTTGTTGGAATTGAAAACATTCACGTAATGAGATCCAGCCTGCAGAAACTTTTAGAAGGTATGTTTTATTGTTCTAACTCTGGTGTAACAGAATATGATTAAAAATAGGATAAGTGACCTTCTCATGTCATTGGTCTTTTAATGTTAGTCTATGCAAAACACCAAGGAACTTCCAAACTTTGTTACCGACAGCAGTGAATTTAGTGTCTGTTATGGAGTTCTGAGGGGCAGGTGCTAGTGTTAATCACAATTCCTGGGCAATGAGCTCTTATGAATTGTCAGTCATTTGTCTTAAGGAAAATAGTTTAACATGTAATGTGTCTTGGGTGGAAGTAGGCAAATTCTGTTAGCATGTCAGATGGTTTACAGGAAAAAACCATGGGGGTTTATAACATGCATGTATTACCCCTGATTTTTCAATAGGACTTAAATGTTGAAATGCTTGATTGCACTCACAGATAAAATACTCTGACATCTGAGTGCTATAAAATGTACCTGCACTTACTTTCAATCTCAGAAATCAGAGACCAGTTCTAAAAGGATTGATTTTGCACTAACTGCTACATCTTCACTCACTCTCTACTAAAAATTCTCTTAACTCACATGGTCATGTGATCTTGTGGCAGCCAAGTGGGTAGCTGTTTCATTTTGATGCCCAGACCTCTCAATCAGATAGGATCAATAGTGCAAAACTATTTTGATTTACTTGACCTGGTTCAACCAGACTGGTTGCTTGGCAGTCAGAGTAATGTGTGTGATTCAAAGTGAATTACAGGCAAAAAGCTATTACCATCTTATGATTACTTGATGTCCTAAGTCCTGTTTTTTGTGGACTGACAATTGTGCACATCACAAAAAAAAGAGCCCTTCATGTTCAACAGCAATGAAGCACCCACATTGATACTCTCAGAAGATGGGAGAAATTAGAATGATTGAGGGTGAACTACCCTCTCCTATTAATGATTTCCCCTTAATTTCCCTCCCCCACTGTATCGCATCTGAGGTACATTAGTGAGGCAATATGGAGGAACTTACGGTAAGGAAGCAGCAGCACATCTGTTCTGCAGATACACAGAGGGCCTCACTGTCCAAGGTTGTCAGTTCATTGCATATACAAGCACTACATTTACTTTATTATTTAAAGAAAGTGATTTACTGGAATAATCATTGATAACTGTTCAAAACTGTAAACATTGTCTGGTTATGTGATTTACTCCCCAGGTAAATATTTTTGATAGGCTGTTGGGATTGTGGCATGTTTATCTTGTGCTGTCCTTCTTCTGTTAAATCAGGTAGCTCTTCCTACTGGGCACCACTAATCCCATTTCCTTGAATGTTGTCCTTACATTTTGACCACAGTGGTGACTTAGTACAATAACTCCCCGCTTAACGTTGTTTCAATCTTACATCCCTGCTCAATTACAGAACATGCTCCATTTAAAGTTGTGCAATGCTTCGCTATAATGCTTTGTCCACAGCTGGCAACCCCCCTATCAGCTCCCTTACGCCCCCCCACCCCAGCGCCTCCCGCCCGCCGGCAGACCCTGCGGATCAGTGCCTCCCCCCTCCTCCTCCTGCCCGCGGCAATCAGCTGGCTTGAGGTGTTCAGGAGGGAGGGGGGAGCAGCGAGGATTTGGTGCGCAGGCTTCCCCCCCGCCCCCGAACGCCACAAACCAGCTGATTGCCGTGGGCGGGGGGAGGGAGGAGATGGCACGCTGTGTCCTCGCTCCTCCCCCCTCCCTCCCCTGCCTCCTGCCTGTGGCAATCAGCTGGCTTGCGGTGTTCAGGAGGGAGGGGGAGCCTGCGCACGGTGTCCTCACTCCTCCCCCCTCCCTCCTGCCTCCTGAATGCTGCAAGCCAGCTGATTGCTGTGGGCAGGAGGCAGAGGAGGGAGGGGGAGGAGCGAGGACCGATGTGCGGAGTAAAGGCGGAGGGGGGGAAGAAGAGGTGGGTTAAGGGTAGGGGCTTAGGGGAACGGGAGGCGTGGGCGGGCCGAGGGTTGAGCCCCCCCACCCCGGTGCTTGCAGAGTAGGGGAAGCTGCTGCTGTGCAACGTGCTTCTCCTAGCCTATCAGCCTCCATGCCTGCCTCATTGTCTCCAGTGCCAGTGGGCTATGCCTGTGTGGGGTAAGGCGAGGGCACCTCCCAACTATAGTACTGTACAGTATGGCAAAAAAATTTCCCCTGGAACCTAACCCCCCCATTTACATTCATTCTTATGGGGAAATTGGATTCGCTTAACATCATTTCACTTAGTCGCATTTTTCAGGAACATAACTACAACGTGAAGTGAGGAGTTATTGTATCTCTTCATTTCTGTAACTCGTGATCAGATACCTGCAAGATCTATATTAGCTGAAGGATTTTATTTATTACTCATGTTTGCATTTCTGAAACATTAGGAATCCGACACTTTTACCAAAAGAGGAGAATAATTCAAATAGATTTTTAAACTCGGAGGAATATCAGCCTATCCTGTAATTATTTTATTTTTCTCCACCTAGAGAGCTACAGCTCCATAGAAAGTTCTAACACCTTTTTTCTTTCTATTTCAGTCAGTGGTACAAAAGCTTTGTCTGTCAACAGTTTCTTGTCTGGTTTGGAGAACTCTGGCTGGCTGCGTCATATCAAAGCTGTATTGGATGCTGCTATCTTCTTAGCCAAAGTAATTCATATGCTCCTTCTTTCTCTGGGGGAGGGATGGTGATTGGTGACAGGCAGAACCATTCTGTCAGGTGTAAACTGGGGATGGCTGCTGCTATAATCTCAGTGCTTGATGTTTTGCTTCATTATTAATCTTAATTATGTTAGAAATAACTACACACCAAGTACATCAGCATGTAAACAGAACATGTTTCTGTATATTTAGAGAGAACAGATGTGCCTCCTAATATTTTAGGTTTCTTTGAAGGCTGCCCACCTACCAGTGTAAAGAAAGGATGTTAGGTTACCCAAGTTTTGTGGTATGTAGCCGTAGTTTAGAGATCACCTGACCTGTAAATATATGAATATGGGGATGGAGGAAGCTAAATGTTCTGAGTGTTCCACATAGCAGGGGTGAGCAGGGGACCAGTCCCACAACTCTAACTTTACTTCTTTCTTTCCTTTTAGTTCAAGTCTTTTCAGAATCAAATCAGCCAATTCCTACTCAGAGTCCCCCCCAACATACTCTGATACACAACTATCAAAGAACTGCACTGGCGCTGACCTATAGGTATAGGGTAAGCAACTTTTTTTATTACATGGCGTGGTTTGCAGTTTTAAAACAACTATTTTTGTTATATCTCTTGAGATATAAAATCTCTGCAAATCCACATCATATAATAATTAAAATCAGGGTGGATTTGATTTAAATCATGATTTAAATCACTAGTCAGGAAGACTCGATTTAATCATGGATTTCTACATAAAAGTGCATTCTTGTTGGTTGTTATAACCTTAATACATATTCTTCACAACTCAGAGATATAGGTTTCATTTTTAGAAGGTACACACTATACATTTTTTAAAGTGATTTATTTTGAAAACTTTTCAGATTTAGTTTTATAGCTATATCAGAAAATGAATGATTGTTTGGTTATTTCATTTACCAAAGGTAATTGAAGCAGATAGTTCACCTCCCAATGACTTCATAAATATCTCCAATTCAACAGGTTAATCATTAATATTTGGTGGATTTTCTTGCCATGCTGTATTAAGAGGAGAACATCACCAGACAGACATTTAAATTGTTTTATTTAACTAAAACAACAACGTTATGTATTCTGGATTTTTTTCTTCAGCAGCAAACATATAATATTTTCACAAAACAAGCATATGAATTTTTGCATTTAGTTAAACATTCAAATTTTTTAAAATCTGGTTTATTTTTGTTAAAATTGTTTTTAACTAAAATAGTTAAATGAAATATTTGAAAAAAAAATCGACTACATCAGCTAGGTCAACATGAGAAACTTGATATTGGCTTCTGCAGCTAACTCAGTTGTCTTCACCTTCATTTTCCTGTCTGTTCATAATCTGGAAAAGAAAAACAAGCTTTCCATCTTTTTCGGTTCCCAAATGATTTCTCAATTTGGAATGAATTAGTTCAAAGGAAGAAAATATTCTTTCTACACCGGCAGAAGAAGCTACTGCTGTTAAAAGTGAGATTATCACTTCAACAGTCTCTGAATCCAAGTGCTTAAATGACTTCCACCAGTTCACTGGTATGCCTTTCTTTAAAACATCATCAGCAAACGTATTTCTTGAATGGTTCACCCTTAGCTCTGAAGTTTATTATAGTTGGCATTATGGAGGGATGATTGCTGGATGTCCATGTCATAGCCAACTCCTCTTCTTCAGCAGTTAAGGTTTGACCCTGGTACAAAGTATTGAGAATATTTGCAAGAAAATAAGCTGGAGATAGTGCTTGTCCCATTCGTTTTTTTTAATGCTTGTAAGTTAACTCTGTCATTGCATATTTCTTTTTTTAAGATCATTCAGTTCCTTCCAAATTTCAACAGCATCAGCAATAAAGCAGCTATTTCTCTGCATTTTGTTCAAGGCTACAGAAATAGGCTTCAGGGTATTCAGTATGTGTTCAACATTTCTCTTAAGCCCAATGTTGAGAACTTTGGCTGTGACAGTGCCATCTATTTTTTCACATTTTGTTCACAAACTGTCATCAGATTAGGTCAGTTCTTGATATGGTGCTCAAAACAGCCCCCTACTGAGTTCCATCGCACGTCTTGTGGGAGAGTTAGCTTGTTTCACTTCTTTCAGAGCAGCTGGTGCAAAGTGATTGTTACGGAAGTATTTTGCAATTTCAGCAACATTAGCCTTTCTTTCTGGAACACTGAAGTCTTTGGCTAGGAGGTGCATCAAATGAACACTGCAACCGTACGTTATTAGCTTGGGACTCTCTTCTAAATTTCTTCTTATCTTGGATAAGTATTGTAAGTATTCTGCTGTGTGTGCATTTCCTGATGTATTAATTGTTTCTATAAGGAAGACATTCCCTTCCTCTGTTGTCACACAGGCACATACAACAGGATCATTGTGGACATTGCTTCACCCATCAAGACTCAGGTTAACAATTTCACCCTCTAGACGTTTTGCACACTGCTCAATTTCTCTTTCATACACTTTATCCAGCAATTTGCTTGCGACATCTGCTCTGTTGGGTGGACTGTATCCTGGTCTTAATGACTGAACCATGTTAATGAAGTGTGGGTTCTCAATCATACGGAAAGGAGAGTTTGTTGCATAAACAAACCAGGTAATTTTTTCATCAGTTACCTCTAATCTGCTGGTTTTTATCACAGACTTCTCTATGGTTGTTTCTAGATGATGGAGATTTTTTTTTTCTTTTTGCTACAGGTGATATACTGTGGTTATGTGACATACATGATGTGACTGAAACACTATCATTGGCAGATAACTCTGAAACTATAGAAAATGATGATGAGCTTGAAGGTGGATAGTCTTCAGAATCCTGTATGTTGAGGATGGATTCTCCTAAACAAAATAAGTCAATGCAGTTATTTAATTATTATTACATACTGCTCATTTAGTATTACTCATTGCATTTACTGACACTCAGTACTACGTTAAAGGTGAAATTGTAAAAGGAAGATCTGCCTATTTCAGCTATTTATTTTTTATCACAACTGCATCTAAAATGATAGTACCATAGAGTAACAACTATATTTTTTGCTCAAACATGAGAATTCAAGAACAGTCCAGAAGGAAGACAGGCAGTCCTTAAGAAAGAAGTATTAAATAAAAAAGTTTTCCAACCTGAAGATCCTGCATGTTCTGACATGTTCCTTTCATCATCTTCAATGCAGCTTCCTCCTGAGAGGGAACACTTCTCATGATATTTCATTCGGGCAACCAGGCCTTGCATTTCTTTGTTGCACTGTTTGCATTTTGCATGCATGCCTGTCTTACCCACAGGTAGAGGAACTTCATTAAAATATTCCCAAAGTGGGTCTCTCTTATGGCCTGCTGCCATTATAGGTTTTTCCTTCTAGTGAGAGAATGGTATGGTAGATCTCAAATCAATGAAGGCTACACTCAGAAAGACCTCAAGACTTCTGGAATATGCTGCTCAAACAGTTTCGCTTTTGTTTCTACTGCCTGTTCCTCCTTTCTCACATTTATCTCCAGACTTCTTCTCCTTGTCCAGATCTATTCCGCCCCCAACAATCTTCTATTCATTGAACTTTTTGAAACTTTGCACTTTTAGAGAGAGGTAAGGGATTGACTCTGTGTACACAGATTTGCAGAGGGACAATAGGGTTGATGTTTTATTTTTCACCTCTCTATATTATTTATTTAAAAACATTTTTGCTGATAACAAGCATGTTATCTCTGGAGACACAAATCCACAGTTTGAGAACTGCAAAACTAAGCATCTCTGATGGTATCTTCTAGACTGAGCACTGAGTCCCATTGGGTAGATAGAAAGATTAACCTAAATAATCTATACAGAAGCCCCTGGAACCCCATAAGATTGGGCCCCTAATCCATGAACTATTGAAATTCATTTACAAAACATTTCTTAAACATTACATGAAGTGGGCATTCACCCATGAAAGCTTATGCTCCAATACTTCTGTTAGTCTTAAAGGTGCCACAGGACCCTCTGTTGCTTTTTACGTGAATATATTGTCTCATACTATAGAAATAGAATTTATAATCCCCATTCCATGAGGAGATATCTTTGAGCTATAATGTTTCTTAATTAAAACTATCTTTAGATAGGTGTTTTCCTCAAAAAGCATTTTATCAAAAAAATCGATTTAAATAAAAAAAATCCGATATTTTTTTAATTAAAAAAAAATTGATTTCTATCCACCCTGATTAAAACCCTGACTCATTCATAGGCTACTACAAGTGATGTTCTGTGATAACTTTGTCACAGAACAACTTGTGTTAGGGTGACACTGAAGTAGATAGCTGATTGTGACGTCAGGGGACCTGAATTAGTGGGCAGGGAAAGGGTAGGTTGAAGTGGTTGTATACTGAGTGCCCTTGTTCATTAGAACAAATCTGTATGTACACCGCTCTCTTTGCAGCTAAATATTTGCAGGTCACGTTTTAAGAGGGGTATCAACCTGTAAGTAGGGATGTCCGTGTGTTGGGGCTCTTAATGTACCTGGTGCTTTTCTGAGGTGTTTACGCCTTGCAACCTTTGTCACCTTGAGGCACTCTTTACGTATGCTGTTTTGTCTCTTATCTGCTAAATCTAACATGCATGACTTCATCTATGGATGAATTCACTATGTGTGTACTTTTTTTGGCATGTTGGAAACCTATATTTATACTGTGGGATACTGCTGATAGAGCTCTGTGGAAAAACATGTCTCAGTGCATGTGAATCTGGCACAATCACATATACATGAGGCTCATAAAAAGTAGAAAATACTTTGTATTTTGTGAAGCACTAATTCTTGCCTCAGAACTTTCTCCTAGCTGAAGTAGTGCTTGAGGCGATTTAGAGGTTAGAATGCTGGCACATCTCTTAAATGTGACCTGCAAATGATTAGATGAATGAGGCATAAATTCCTATTTGACTGAGGGCTAGACTACTCTAGAAGTGTTACAGGGGTGCAGCTGTAGCGCCTTTGGTGAAGACAGTCTATGCCAATGGGAGAGAGCTCTCCTGTTGGCATAATAAAACCACCTCCTTGAGACGTGGTAGTTATGGCAGCAGGAGAAGGTTTCCCATTGACATAGCACTGTCCACACTGGCAGTTATGTTGGTGTAACTTACATCACTCGGGGGGGTGAGCAACATAAGTTATACTGACATAACTTGTAGTGTAGTCAATCCCTGAGTCCAAGCTACTTGCTCTACATGCTTCCATATTCTTGAGGGGTGGAGTAGACTGAGGATTTAAAAAAAAAAAAAAAAGCCAAGTAGTCCTTATTTGCTTTGGATTTCTGGGATGTGTAGTCAGGCTTTTTCCTAGCAGTCCATGGAGACTGTAGATGCTTCTGGGTACTTTAACTTCTTGGAAGTGGTGGAAGGTGGAAAATAAAATGAGAAGCCACCTTAGTAGTTCTTGCCCCTTCAATGGGCAAGCAGGAAACTGGATCTTGTGATCTTTATGGGGAGCATTATAGCATTGCAAAGGGGAGATCCCAGCTTTAATTGACTGCAGCACATTTTCACACACACAATAATTTCTGTGTGTATTGCCAGATGAGTTTCAAGTGCTGCCATTAAATATGGGCTATGCTAGGAACTTACCTCTTTTTGGAACACACATTACTAGACTTTGTTTTCCACTTTACAGGCAGTAGCAGTTGAAAATGCGACTGTGCTAGTTCATTGCTCTGATGGCTGGGACAGGACTTCCCAAGTTTGTTCCCTTGGATCTCTCTTGTTGGATGCGCATTATAGAACAATCAGAGGCTTCATGGTAAGCATCTACTCGGATAACTAGATGGTTCTTTTTGTTCTCACACGCTAAATCTAAGAGTCTTAAGCATGCAGTGTAACAGCATAAACGAATGCCTTTTGTAAAAAAACAAAACCAAACCAAAAATGATTAGATTGATGCACAGAAATCTTGCAGTTCTTTTCCATATAGTTTAATGTATTTCTAAAGG
Organism: Terrapene triunguis; assembly: GCF_002925995.2. Classification (NCBI taxonomy): domain Eukaryota; kingdom Metazoa; phylum Chordata; order Testudines; family Emydidae; genus Terrapene; species Terrapene triunguis. The sequence continues at coordinate 2,593,140 of NW_020664490.1, read as the reverse complement.
AGAGCTCTATACCCTTAATCAAAACAGTCAGTGAGCAGCAAAGTGTGTATTTAAAGTAATTATGTATTGAACCTATCTGAAGTATTTGGTATTGGCCACTAGCAGGCAGGATGCCAGTCTGATCTGATGGGGCAGTCCCTACATTCCTAACGTTACCAAGATTTTATTATTACAAATGTACTAAATTACATTGTACTCTGATACTGTTATGTATTATAAATTAAAACTACTGTTGATGAATTACATATGGTAATACATTCATCTTGCGTTTTTGTTCACCTACTCACTAATTTGCAAACATCAGCTACTAACAATCTGTTTCCCAGTCATTTATGTGAATTAATGAGGCTCTTTTTTACTCTAAAAAGTGCAGTTGGTTTAACATAGCCATTATAATGATTATCAGGCAGACAGTTGAGTCGATTAACAATAAAACTTTTTTTTTTTAAATGTAAACAAAGTTTTCAGAGTTGTTACAAATGTATTAGTTCAGCTGTCCTTTGAGAGGGTCCTTGAAGGTATTGAAGACTATGCCAAGAAACCAAAAGAAATGCAAAGTGGTGTAAAGTGCAGTAACACACAGTGAATAAATTTAAATCAAAACAAAACATATAGATAGATGATCTATCAGGATAAATGCACAGATCTAGAAGTTCATAATTTCTTTACATTTGATGCCTCTCTCTTCTAGGTTTTGATAGAGAAGGACTGGATCTCTTTTGGACACAAATTTTCTGACAGGTAGACAACATTTTTCAACTAAAGTAGAATTTTACAGATTTGCCAGTTAGTGCAAAGGTATATCACACAGTCAATTGAGTTGTAAATATGCTACTAAACAGGACTCAGTATTCTGCATCAATATTTTATGGAACCTCTAATACTTTTATTAACTACTGCTGCAGTGTTGCTAGGATTCTGTGACTCTGAGTAAACCAGCTCTGCAACAGGCTGTGTGTTTTGTTACCTGCTGCTTATTCAAATGCCCATGGGATAATTGTTTCCATATCCCAAATATAAACTTCAGGGCTACCAAGAATTGGCTGACAATAGAGAAAACCGATAAAAGTTAGCCAGTGAGGCTCCTATGGGTGTCCATCACTGTGGTGTCTGAGCCTCACTTTTGTTGCCCTAGAACTGTGAATCCTGCAGTAATTGGGCATCTAACTCATTGAGCTTGATGGCTTGGAGCTGCATGTGTGTGTTTAGAGACTGCAGCACTGATTTATCACTTTTCTTCAGCCATTCAGAATATATGAAACTGAGTTGTGCTGTAGGCTAAGGAAGCTGATGAGTTTGTTACAATGTATTTTTTTTTCTTGAAAAATACATTAATAAATTTGAAAATACCACTTAAATGATTGCTGTTAACTGTCAGATGTTCGGTTGATAAGCTCCATATACATTTAATAATTTATTATCGGTTCTGTAAATTCCCAATTCTTTTTGGTCTTTTTTTTATTCTTGGTGTTTTGGAGCAAAGTCCTGCTAGCTGTGGTAGTTCACATAGTAAACCTGTGGTATGGCTACACTGCATCTGGGAGTGAGCCTCCCAACCGAGGTCCACTGACTTGTGCTAGCGGGGCCTGTGCTAGCACACTAAATATAGCTGCATAGGTGGTGCTTTGACGTTGTGGCTTGGGCTGAAGCTCATGCTCTGAAGCCCCCCACCTACCCCCAGGCTTCAGAGCCCAAGTCACAATGTCAGAGCACCATCTACATAGCTATTTTTAGCATACTAGCACAGGCCCCACTTGCAGAAGTCACTGGACCTGGACTGGGATTCTCACTCCTAGATGCAGTGCAGGCATACCCTATCTGCTCTGACAAAGACAATGGGGAGACTACCAATTATTTCAAGTTGGTAGATTCTGAATGTGCAGTACTGAGGCCTATCACAATACCAGATGTTAAAGAGCTACTTAACTAGCCTTCTGTTGTATATTATTCACTACAAATATAATTGTATGTCCATAATGTGATGCTGAAAACTCAGGATGAAAAGGAAGTATTATCTCAACATGGATTTAGAAGCCAAATTTGACACCATTTTTCCTCTAAAACCAGGCCATTTACTCTTGAGCTGCGTAAACTGAGCCTGTTAGTTAAATTAAAAATTGAAAACAAAATTGTCTCTTTTGTGGCTCTGCTATTCTAGCCAGGTAAGTCCATGAAACATGGTGTTTTGTCCTGCAGTGTCCTTCCACATCATGACTTATCTGGGGTGGAGTTGCCCTACAGGTCTTAAATATGTACCTTATTGAAATGAATGTATTTCCTGATTGTCCAGTCAAAATAAATGCAGAAGATTTTGTCAGTGTTTTTTGTTTGTTTTTTAAAGCTTATTCACATTTTAAAACAATTTCTGGATTTCCCTGATGTCTTTGTGGAATTTTTTGTAGATGTGGTCAATTGGATGGTGACCCAAAGGAAATCTCTCCAGTGTTCACTCAGTTTTTAGAAGGTGTGTGGCATCTCACAGAGCAGTTTCCACAAGCCTTTGAATACAATGAAGCTTTTCTCCTTCAGATCCATGAACACGTCCATTCATGCCAATTTGGAAACTTCCTTGGAAACTGCCAAAAAGAACGAGAAGAACTAAAGTAAGCTGACTTATTGCAAATGTTCTTCATTTACTCCAGTAAACTAAGAACTTGTATAAATCTTCAGCTGGGACTCTCAATAAAAGCAACTAGACATGATCTATAATGGGGAAAGAATAGCTGAACTGCATTGGAAAGCAGCAATGATTCTCACACGTCTGATACTAAAGACCCTCTTTCTAATTTTGAAAGGAAAAAACATATACCCATATTTCATAAAGGAAAAAACTCAAGGCATTTTTAGACTTCCCACCCCCAGCATTTTTTTCAAAAACGATTTAAGTTAATGAGGGGTAAAAACTTAAGTCAGAGCCCATTCTCCTTCTATTTCAGAATTATTCCTCCTTGTACATTTAGTACTATTTTGTCCAGTAATCTGAAGTGCCCAAGTTTTTTGTTTTTCTTCCCCTCAGAGTCATTTCTTGCAACTATGCAAAGCATTGTTTCCTAAAGCACTATTTAGCTCTAAACCCAATAATAAAATTAGTATTTTTGTTTATTCCTGGGATATGGCTAAAACTGAGGTATAGGTGTTATTGAGCTCAAGATGTATGACAAAAGGCCTGGAGAGAGGTCCAAGGAGCCTTATATTAAGTCTTCTTTTAAAAGGGGGGAAGATTACACCCTGTAATGATACATCCTGTTACTATAAATCTCATAAAGAATATGGTGGTGGCTAAAATAATCACTCAGATTTATTACCTATATTGTATATAATAAGTTAAGTGTTCTCGAAGTAGTTGGTGACGTGAGAACTGTTTCAGAAATTCCATTATCCCAAGAATATTTGGTGCTTGGCCACCCGGGTGAAAGGGAGTTTTATAAATTCATGAGATGGACAGATAGAAGAACTGGGTAGTCTGTCTCATTCTAAATTCATGACTGCATTTCGGGCAATTGTGGAGGTGAAAAGCAACAGTCTAGTTTGGATTTGTTGTTTTGACTGAGGTGAACTGTAAGACTGAGAGCTAGTATTACTACTTTTCACCCAGTGTCTTGACTTTCATTTCTGCTTACCTTAAGATTGAAAGAGAAAACTTATTCCTTTTGGCCATTCCTTCTGGATGAACAAAAGAAGTATCTTAATCCTCTATACAATCGAGATTTTTCTCAGAAACTTGTCCTCTTGGAGCCTAACACAGCGTCCTTCAATTTTAAGTAAGTTTCATTAGGTACATTATATTTGCTTCACTTCTATTGTTAGACTAGCTTCTTAAAACAGTTTTATGTTTTGGTACACACAGGTTTTGGAGAAATATGTACCATCAGTTTGACCGAACTATGCACCCCAGGCAATCTGTATTTAATCTCATCATGACCATGAGTGAACAAAATAAACAACTGGAGAAAGACTTTAAAGAACTGGAAGCTGTGAGTATTGTAAAATAAGAAATAAACTTACTCTGAGATCTAAGTTCATTTTCATAGTCTTACAACAATGAAACTTATAGCCTTATTATATGACACAGCACTTATGTGTAGCTTTTTTAAAGTAAAGTTTAGTTTGCATTGATTTTGTTGTGTGTCTGGCATTGGGTAGTCATACAAGATTACGTAGGCTCCAAACATTTTGCTCTTAAACTGAAATCATTTTGTCCAGTTGTACTATGCATTGTCCTTTGTTAGCAGGAAAAGCTTCACACCAGAAGAGCAGTTCATTTAATACTGGTTAAATTCTCTCCAGATAGATATATACTGTGTGACTAATCACCCATCCTTACAATTGTGCATCCTTTCTCTATAATATCTACCAAGGAGGACAGAAATCTTTTAATTAGCTGAGCCATTGTTAATATGACACAGGTGCCTTTCCTCCCTCCTCTCTCCTGATCTTCCAACTGGGTAATCTAACTCATGCTCAACTGCTGCCTTTTGTTGGTCCTTTTCTTCTTTAGTTCCACCATTACAGTAACCTGAAGATCAGGGAGTTGGGGTGGGGGGGAGGATGTCTCTGGAAAGATGTCTCTTCAAAATATGGCTAGGATTTGTAAGGACTAGAATAGATCCAACTGGAGATGGGTCAGCCTACCACAGGCCACAACATGCCCATAGTGTGACCACCACCAGGCGCTTTTTGTGCAGCCCTTTAAATTGGTATCTGGCAAGTCTATTGTAGCTAAGTATTGTCACTTATTCTAGTACAAACTTGTGAAGCAGGATTTAGAGTTGATTGATTCTTAAGTTATATTTTACTAAACTTTTTTATAGTGATCAATTAAGATGCTGAAAACTTGAAACTAAAATGTCATTAACCATCCAAAGTTTTCAAAGGAACAAATCAGTGTTGCTATTTGTAGCAAAAATCTTGGAATGCCAAATTGAAGTTTCTCTCCTCCTATGTATGATACTTTGGGAAGCAAAGCTTTTTAATATAAGGATTGTTAGGATAATCCTGTCATAATGTCACAGATCCAGATTAAGTAATCTGAAAACCTCCTCTTTAAAGCCTGTAATTTAATCTAAAATCTTGATATTCTAAGACATAATCTCAAATATTTTATATGTCCTAACATCTTGATTGTTTTTTTAAGTAATTATCCACAGTTGCATGGAAATTCGCAACTGAATCTTGACCCATTTTAATTTATTATACTCTGCTTTGAAAGGGAGTGTTTTGGCTTCCTTATGTGGCCAGATTCTTGGGTTGAATGTTGAGAAATGGTTGGTTTGTTATAGTTTTTGTTATACATTTAGCAGGATTTTTACACAATCGGTATCTCTAGCGACTTTGAAAATTCCACTCTGCGTAGCTGGGAGTTGGTATACTGTTATGATACTGCTCAAAAGGCCAAACCAACCAGTCAGGACGAGGCTTTGGACAAGTGTGTTGAAAGTCATCTAATTAGCTTGGCTTTTAATTTTTATTTTTATCCCAGGTAATGATGGGTACTAGGAACAATAATTTTAATAGATCCTGTTATATTTCAGAAAATGAAACAAAGAAACAGGCAACCAGAAGAACTCCTCACTAAGGAACCATTGCAGTCTGTCCATCCTGCTTCACCAGCACTTAAAACTTCTCCAAGCTTTAAGAAGGAGCAGCCTCTGTTACCGATGAATGACTCCATTCGGACTATAGAGGGCAGCAACACAGCAGACAATCGCTACAGTGAATACATGGAGGAGTTGTCAAAAGCTGAGCCTGCTGTTGTCAGCTTGGAGTATGGAGTGGCAAGGATGACCTGTTAGTGAAACATTGAACAGTGCTTCTTTTTTCTAGACTGACTGAAATACAAGACAGATTATTGTGAGGATGGTCTATTGCTGCATGACCAAAATCTGATTTGTATAATAGTGAGCTTTGTTACTGTAGAATAGAACAGCATGCTAATTGTTAACGAAAGTGTTTGCTGTTCTCTTGAGAAATAATTGAATTTAGCTGTATTTAAGAAAAAAAACGTTGGGGCATTTAATGATCCTTAGTGACTTAACCAATTAAGGAGTGGCCTGTTTTGGATTTAACAAGTCACAGTTTGCTCTAGAGTGAGTAAAACAGTGACATTACTTTAAGATGTGTGCATGGCAGCCAAACACAAATGGGCTTTCAGAGCCAATTTTAGCTGTGCAGGAAAAACTTGACAAACATTCTATTTTAGAAACAAGTTATTTGTATATATAGCATACAGTATAAATATGTATACTCCTATTTAATTTTGTCTCTCACTGCTAACTTTTGGTGTTTTAAGTGCCATGAAAAAGTACAGTATACTTCAAACTATAAATAGCTGGCCTTAAATTTGTCAAATCAATTGCCTTCTTGTCCTTGACTATTGCAGCCTGTAACATGACTCTGTTTACATTTGTATTTGCTTGAATTGTTCTTGCTCCTTAAAATGGGATCAGATTTAGGAAATGTAAAAAAGCCTAAACAGTTATGCTATCAGCAAATGAAGCTATAAGAATGTTAAATCTTACGCTGAATATTATTCTTATATTTCCTATTCCTTTGTTGTTTAAAATTATAATAGATTGGCCAACTTTTGTCAACCTAGAGGATTAATGGATTGACAGCATAATTGAAACTGATTCATGTGTACAGTTTTTAAAATGTTGAATTGTGGCAAGATTTGTAACTTGGGCACCAGTGCAAAGGATTAAAAATGTGGAGAGGTTTTATTAAACTAGCACATTGCTAATAACTGAACAATGGTCATGTTCTCTTCAGGCTGTTTAGCTATTAGACCTGCTATGGAGTTTGCAACTGCATAAGATTCTCCGGGTTACAGTGGCAGAAGGGAAAGTTCTAGGAGCAGCATTTAGTGATTTGCATAGTTTTCAAACAAAATTGCTGATTTTTAACAGAATTCCAACATAGCACTAGAAGGGATCTCGAGAGGTCATCTAGTCCCCTTCACTCATGGCAGGACTAAGTATTATCTAGACCATCCTCTCATAAGAAATCTGTATCTCATGAGAAATCGAGGTATTTTTGTATTAAATTAGTCTTTCATTTCAATAAGTTTCAATTATTAGTGAAAGTCCCCTTTAAAGAGACTAACTTTACAAGACGACACAATCCCACTTACCTAAATCTGCAGATGGTCAGTTTTGGATGATTGTGGGGGGAGAGCCAAAAAACTGCTCTGGCCCATGAGTAGGGAGCACAGGAGAAAGTGCCAGGTTTACAAACCAGCTGGCTTTAAAAGGGTCATGGCATTTGAAGCACAGTCCCTTTGAAGCCACTTACTTTGGAAAGCCACTTAACAGCTTCATCTAGAGAATACAAGCCTTGGGACATAACTGTACTTTAGTTAACAGGAAGGTTTGGTAAGAAGGAACGTACTGTGTTTCTCACAGAGATAAAATAAAATGTGTCCCTAGATTGCCTTTCATGTTAACTTCCACTGAATTAAGAGGCTTTGCCTGGGTCTCTTGTTGTTTGCAACACTTTCTCAATTGTTTCTATTGCCCAGGTCAGGAGGAGAATTAGGTTTGAAAACAGTAGTAGAAGAAATGTGAGTGCCAGCTCTTAAGTAGAGGTATAAACATTACAAGCCAAGGTATTAAACTCCCTAGGTGGTATAGTAGGTTAATGCCACTGGCTTTGTACTTCTGGGTTCAAATCCCTTTTGGCTATAAGTGAAAATGAGTTTAGTCTCATCCTAATTCCTAAAGTCTCTCTTATTAAAATTGCCAGCACATCACACACCGCTTGCCACAATTGGCAGTCTCTCTCTGCCCCAAATGAGATCCAGGACTGTAATAACAAGGGCAGTGCAGGTCATGATCAAATTGCATTGGCAAAGCTGTCTAGAAAAATATGACCGTGTCTGCCTGCATCTAGCCAGAGTATAAATCAGCTGCTCATTTCACTCACCACATTACAAAACAAAACTTGGTGTGTAAATGAATGTTTGTCAGAATCTTTTTATCACTCAAACACCTTCCTGATGTCCATCACTTTTCAGTAAAAGGGGAAAAAAACATCCTTCTATATAAACAGTAAGACTGCACATTTTTTTCCATTTCAACCATTGGTTGAGTTTGTTTGCTGCAAACCTGTCAGACACCAATGTGCAAAGGAAGGCTTTTGTGCCTTACTGGCCAGCCCCATTTGCTATGTCATCTCAGACTTGTAGTTTCCCATTACAGATGATCTCTGGTATTAACCTTGTTTCTTATTACAGTCATAAAACGAAGACTTAGAAAATAACCAGGGTACGTGTATCACTTTGTACTGTTTGTCTTTACTTTCAGCTTTTATGGTGGCGTGTCACATAGGTTGCTTTTTATAGTTATTGCTTAGAGATAACAGACTCTAAAGTTTGCAGTTTACTAAACTCCTCTGTTTTGCAAAACATTGTGGGATGATATTTTTTAGTCAGGATCTTTAAATACATGTGTACTGATATGGCTGTCATGGAGCAAACCTGTTTCCTTTTGGTGATACTAAAATCAGCCTGTTACCAATTCTTCTTGGCCTTTTGTTGTCGAAGGGGCGCCTTTTGGAGCAGAAGGAATCAGTATGTCCCACTGTATTTTAGATCTTGGGGTAGGCATCTTAAGTCAGCCTTGAAATATAATTAAAAATTACATATTCTCTTGGTGAAGACTAATGATCTTTTACTTTCCTGTCCAAAACAAAAATTACTTTCCTCAAATGAGTAGATGAATAGAATTTTATTAGGCTGTTTTGAACAGAAGCTTTTTGCTCAGCCCAGATAGCCCTTTTGAACGCCCGCCAGCTCAGCCTCCAGAGTCACCAGTTGAAGAAGCCCATGGAGGGAGACAGTTGTCTCTTCCTCCTCTCACCATGTAGATTTATGCCAAAACCACCCAAAGCACATGGGACCTGTGATGAAGTAAACAGAACATGGCAAAGTAAGCTCCTGCATAAACTTTGGCACTATTCCCGTGAGCTAGCCAGTTAGCCTGGTGGGGCCATGCAGTGTCCTTCAGGAAGGTTAGAGAAGAAATTAAGGGAACTGGTGGTAGGAAGAGCTGTGACAGAAGCTTTCCAGGAGGAGCAAGGGAAAGGATTTTAATTCTACTATCTTACAGTATTCAAGAGGGTGGGCCCCTGGTGGGGCCATTCTGTTGCTAGTAGAAATGCTGCTCCAACAGGAAATGCTCAGGATAGAGAGCCCTGGATCTCTCCTTTTTTGGTCTCTGGTCCTGTGGGTTGGTGCATAGACCAATTCAGCATGCACACTTTAACTTGTCCCAGGTACTGTAAGGATGATCTGGCAGGTCCTGCTTCATCTGTCATGGAGCAACTGCAGCTGGAGTCTGTCAAGGCTGTGTTCCAATTTGGGAAGTTGTTAATAAGGATTTTAGATCTTCTAAGAAGTGGAGTGTGATTTTTTTGGGTGGGGGGGGGGGGGGGAGGGTGTCATACTTTGGCTGTGTAGAATAATGATAGTTAAACTGAGTGTGACTGAACTGTAGTGTCCTTTTTTGTTACTCAGAAATTCCACTTTGAAAATCTGTGAAGGAAATGCTTTCTGTCACGAGACACTGAGTTTAATTTTAAGTGGCCTCGGGTGGAAGGTATAGTTGTACGAAAAGAGCTTGGTTTATGGGGGTGGAAGTTAATTATAGTGGCGCTGTCCTTTTTATTACCATTTTAAATATCCAACTGTTCTGTTTTGTAGGACAACTGCCAAATCAGCATACTAAGAAATTAAGCAACACTGAGTTGAGCTTGTGCATTTTCCACACACGTCCAATTACTAGTGACCTAAATTTAGGGGGGAAACAGCCTGAAGTCTAGCATGTCCATTTACAAAATAAAATACGCAAAAGCAGACCTTCCACCAAGCTGTCCATCCCTGTATTTTCCATAGAACAGTCATCCTAATGTAAATGACTGTTTCAGATGAAAGACTAAAATTAAAGCAGAAGATAAGCTACTGCTTTAACTGCACAGGATAATGCATAGTAGAAAGTAATTGTAAGAAATGGCTATTATGTATCCTTTCTGTAGCAGTTTTCAAAGGCCTTTATATCACACTCTCACAGTGGTACACACATCTGTAAAGCTCTGAGATAACTCATTACTCTGACACTGGTACATTCTAACAACTGCGCATCCATTATGGACTTAACAAAAGACCCCACAGCTGTCTTATCAAGAGAGGGAATGAGGCCAGGACACCAAGGCTTATCCACTATCCTCTTATGAAAAGTGCCATAAATAATCTGAAGAAATTCCATGTAGTTGTGGGATATATATATATACAAGCATTCACTTAAAAAAAAAATTATATAATTTTTTTTTTTAAGTGAATGCTTGTGGAAAGTATGGGGCTGGCCCTAATGGATGATGAAGGCCTCACTGCACAGAACAAGGATAGCATAGGCAGTAGAGCTACTCGTGGAAGATAAACCCATGGGGTTTCTATTAAATTATTCAGATTCTTATTTTCAAAGTGGATAGTTGCTCACTCTAATGCTAACTTGTCTAAAGCTCGGTGACGATCTGAGTGCTTATTCAAGTTTTGTGCTCAGGGCTTTAAGGATCTTCTATGCAGTCCATTCAGATCTGCACAAATGGAAGACCATGGACCAAGTGTGGTCTCCTTTGTACTTTATTCCAGCTTTCAGGGCTGGGTCCTGGCATTCTGCAGAATCCCACCGTGACCCATAATATGACTAGGAAAGAAGGGAGGAGAGTGCTGCCCAAAGCATAACTTACTGCAGTGCTTGGTATTTGTGTATCATTCAAGCACAGTGGGCATCCCAGTACTTGGGGGCTTGGCACAAGGTCACAGAAGCACTGCAGTTATGCACTCTAGCACTCTTAATGCCTTGTCTAAACACACAGTTGCACTAATTCAAACTGTTTGGACACTTTAACATGCTTAAGCCTGGCTTTATCTTTGTAGTTTTCCCTGTTCAAATACAATCTACACATAGAGTTGCACCAGTTTCGTTAAATCACCACTTCAGGCAAATCCATGACACTTTTGTGTATAGACCAGACCTAAGTAAAGAGGCTTGACCAGGGCACTCGTTATGCCCCCTAACTACATAGTGAGAGAGCAGGAAAATGCTGGGACCTTACTTGAAATGTGAGCAAGGGACGCCACTACTTAAATATCCACCACAACCTGTAGCCCAGGGATGGAGGAGAATGGGTTAGAAGTCCAGATTGGACCCCAGAGCACGTCAGGCATCCTTGAGGTTGAGTACTTTATATTCCAAGTCTATATGGAGCTGTTTTTTTCACCTACTAGCTTCAGGTAGAAAATGACTTAAATCTTTTGGTATGTTCTGGTGGTGGCAGCATTCAAAATAGTGTAGTATTTTCTGAAATCTTGCTGTCAGTTTCACTATCCTGGTCATTTATGCAACATTTATAAACAAAGGGGGTTACAATTTTGATACCTACTATGAAAGTCTTTTCCATTTTGACAAAGGGGATGCTTATACAATGTATTCTAATCTCTAGCTAACTTTCCAGCCACATGAATATATTTACTCCCCTTTATCTTCATATCGGGTTTTTTTTTTCTTTTGCACATAAGCAGACAATGTTGGTAAATGTTTTGTTTTTTGTGGTAAGAGCACTTATGTTTTTCAAGAGCAGCAACCCTGACTAGCTTGTTTGCTTTATCTATCTATCTGTCTGATCCTTTTCAACAGCTTGCCTGTAACCTCTTTAACAAACATGTTTCCCTCTAGGAAAACTTGACTTAGTGTCTCTTTTCCAGTTCTCAGGGATCTTACTCTGAACTAGTGAACTTGAAAAACATTTGCTTTGCCTTTTCTTTTCAGGGCTTGGAGTTTAAAGGAGCTAGTGCCTCTAGACTTTAATGTCAGATGCAGCTGATTAAAGGAAAAATATTCAACAAATACTGCATGTGGTTAAGGAGGAGAAAACTATCTTCATATGTAGGATCCCATGCAAACAGACAGGCTACTTTATTTATTGCACTATATATCACATCCTGTAAAAGTCTCTTATACCTCTGTCCTGGAACCACGCTTTGATGTAGACCAGTTGAAAAAATTTAGCAAGCAGAATTTTGTAATGAATATTTTATTTGTATGTACTTTAAAAATCATAAACAAGGTCTAAAATAAAAAAAACATGATCTTGCAAATCTGACAGTGGGATTACGAGTTCATTTACTTCCAAATCCACACACACAATGGCAGTGAATAGTCTTAAGTGTTGATCAAAATTACTTTATGGAAAAATCTTATAGCAGATGACAATACAGAACATCAGTAGTCTATCCAATCATTATAGGTTGGTTCAACGACTTTTAGCTGCAGGAGACCACATTTGTATTACAGGGTCTGTTACATTGGTAGCATAATCTTGGTCAAGTTAGCTATGGCGAAACAGTTTAATCTAGTGAGTTGAACACAGGCTCAGAAGAGGAGAGCTTCTAGGTGCACACCCAACATCACACCGTGACTCCGTGTGTCACTTGGCCTGAATTTTCAAAAGTGGCCTCGAATTTTCTGTTTCAAATTTTGGGTGCTCAAATTAGACACAAAGAGTTTGTTTTTCAGAGGCCATTTCTGAAAAGTGGGCCTTGCTCCTTAGAATATTGATTTCCAGTGTTGTGAGAATTCATTCATTAAATGTTTGTACGGTGCTTTGAGGCTATATAGAAGTGAAAATGTTGTTGTCCATTTAATGAACATAGTTGAATTCATTACTTCATAATGTGTTTTGTTGAGGAAATTGAAGTGCAACTCCACCTGTGATAACCATTTTATTTGTTTGGCAATACTCACACCGACTTCTGGCAGTGGCAGCTGTTCGCGTTTGCTTGTCGCCCATATAATTCTCTTTCTTAAGCCCCGTCTACATCTCTAAGGGACCTATTTACAACATGGCTTCATTTTGTAGTGCAGATGGGGAAACTAATATGCTGAAGCCTTGAACTATCCAAGGCTTTAGTAACACAATTAATGTCCTAAGCTATGCCACAAAATAGAACTCTGTTGTAATCAGCCCATAGTCACCACCATAGATGGGACATAAGGAGATTTCTGTGGCCAGATTTGAAACATTAAAGGTGGTGGTTTATTTTAAAACCCTTATTTGAGCATTTCCCCTGCCTCACCCTTGGATGGCGCTGCTCTGTGGTAGAGCCCCAGAACAATGCCAATTCCTAAAGCTTGTCTCATGTCCCATCATCCCTTGCAGGGGATGATGCTATGGTGACTCATTTTAAAAACAAACAAAAAAATAATTTTAACTAAAGATTCCAAAAAGATGTAATAGGCATTGATTGGATTCTCTGTATGGCAACAGTAACTAAAATGAATAGTAAAGTCAATGAGCATGTTCACTGATTGCTGGAGTTTTAGCACATGCCCACTATTCTTGAATTGGGCACAGAATGTGGCATCAGCACATTTGTCTACAACTGAATCAAATTCAATAGTGCGTGGGGGAAAATTGATTTTAGTGAGTTATCCAATAACGTTTTTCTGTTTAAAGGTTGTGGGGAAAAATAGTTCTCACTTCAAAAATTAATGCTGTATTTTCCTTTATAGTTTATCACAATCTATTCTAATGCTAGTTGTGCAAATGGTGGGAAAGGATAAACATCTCCACTATTTCTGTTTTGTTTTGGTCTGTGCTGGTTTAATTTAGTCTTAGTCCAGGCCAATCAAATAGAATTATTGCCTTAGCTTCAAGCTGCCTACATTTAGGAAATAATATACATGTCCCTTACCTGAAGTTGCCTAGGGCATTGGTGCTACACTTGGTAGAGAGACAAAATTTCAACCATCTGTGAGAATACATAAGACACCATGTCCACCTGCTTAGAGAGTGGGACATAAAACACATGCCTCAGTCCCATCAAGACAAAAATAGAAACATGTTATGAAAATCTATATATCCCTTATGTTTTACCTGTTCTGCAGTTGCAACTTGTGCCCAGGAGGTCTGATACTGCAACTCTGATTCAGGGCTTTGGCACCACTTGCCGCTAGTGTAGAATTCAATGGATATTCTCACAGGATTGAGCAGTTACAACAATATTCCACCCATCCTGTGTATTTTCTGCACCACCCGCAGAAAACTAGCTGCCTATATGTAATATGGCAGACTTGATTTTCGAGATGGCCCTGTTTTTAAAAGTCTGGCCCAGTGTAAGCCTTGGCTCTGTTACAGATTACTTCCTTGAGCCTTGTCTTTACATTATTCTTGGTTTGATACCAGCTACCATCATTGAGTTCTGCTATGATGGTTAGGTAAGTGTGATTGTACATTTGCTATGGAGGCTCACAGAGTTTGGAACACCCTCCTCTGGGGGCCATCTGCAGCACGTGCCGTGCCCTGCCTGCCTGCTTTTGAAAAGCAGCTGGGAACACTTGTCAGATGCAGTGTAGTTTTAGCCGTGTCAGTCCCAGGATATTAGAGAGCAGTGGTCCCCAAACTTTTTATGCCCAAGATCACATTTTGAATTTAAGGGCAACCCAGGATCTACCCCGCCCCTTCCCCAAAGCCCCGCCCAACTCACTCTACCCCACCTCCCCCAGCACGCGCTCTCACTCACTTTTACCGGGCTGGGTTACAGGGTTGAGGTGCGGGAGGGGATGCAGGCTCTGGGCTTGGGCTGAGGTGTTTGCAATGTGGGAACTGAGCCTGGAGTAGGGGGTTGGGGTGCAGGAGGGGGTGAGGGGTGCAAGCTCTGGGAGGGAGTTTGGGTGCAGGAGAGGGCTCTGGGCTGGAGCAGGGGGTTGGGGTGCAAGAGGCAGTATGGGGTGCTGGCTCAGGGAGGGGGGTCAGGGCTGGGGCTTGGGGTGCTGGAGGGGGTTCAGGGTGCAGGAGGGGGTATGGGGTGCTGGCTCCAGGAGGGGGCACAGGGCTAGGGATTGGGATGCAGGAGGGGGGTTGGGGTGCTAGCTCCAGGAGGGGGCTCAGGGCTAGGGGTTGGGGTATGGCATCCCTCCAGGCAGCACTTACCTCTGGCAGCTCCCGGTTGGTGATGCAGCATTGCTGACGCTAAGGCAGGCTCCCTGCCTACCCTGACCCCACACCGCTCCCGGAAGGGGCCAATGCTCCCTTGGGGGTGGGGGCAGGTGGCACGTGGCTCCGCGCACTGCCCCTCTCTGAAAGCACCACCCCCGCAGCTCCCCGTTCCCAGTCAATGGGAGCTGCGGGGGCAGTGCTTGCAGGCAGGAGCAGCACGCGGAGGGAGACCCCTGGCCCCCGTCCGCGGAACCATGCTGGTCGCTTCCAGGAGCAGTGTGGGGCCGGGGCAGGCAGGCAGGGAGCCTGTCTTAGCGGCAGCCCCTCTGTGCCGCCAGAGATCACGATTGACCGGTTGGTGACCACTGTATTAGAGAGACAAAGTGGGTGAGGTAATATCTTGTATTGGACCAACTTCTGTCAGTGAGAGAGACAAGCTTTTGAGCCATACAGATCTGAAGAAGAGCTCTGTGTGGCTCGAAAGCTTGTCTCTCTCACCAACAGAAGTTGGTCCAATACAAGATCTTACCTCACCCACCTTGTGTCTGTAACACTTGTCATAGGCATTTCCAATGTTAATCTATGACCCTTCCTCCTCTTTTACTTTGATCCCATATTATTTAGCTATTTTATCTGTTCCAGTAATCTGTTATTACTTTAATTATACAGTGGTGGAAGAGGAGATTGTATAGTATAAATGGAATATTTGTTTTATTTCTTGACTTATGGGGACAGCAAACTCATTTACTGTTACCCTGTTCCTTGGCTCATCTGGCCCACAGGTAAATGCAGCATTGGTCTGCAGTATACTTAACAGGCAGATCACAAAAAGGAAGTTAATGTGTGATTATCAAGCTGGTGTAGGATGTTTAATAACTGGTTATTTTAGGATCTTGAGTGCCGTAAGGACTGCGTAAGAACAGGAAAAATGGACCAGTTACTACTTAAAATATTTATGTGAATGACTTTTAAAAAGCTCATTGTGGGTATAGGAAGGGATTTCAAAGGAGACTACTGACAGCTTGTATGAAGGCATGCTGGAAAGTAAATGTTTAGTGGAAGAAAAATGACTACTGTTTATACATGAGGGAAGATTTTTATTCAGTAATTATTTCATAAGCAGCATGAAAGTCATAAATATATATATAAACACCCACCAGTGTTGTCTCAAATCACACCTGCAGCAAGTTCAAGTTCCGTTAGCACTATGCATGTTTCGTTATTAAGGTAGAGCCCAGGAGTGTTAACCCAATTGGTCTTTTAAACAATTTAAAGAATTAAAATAAATGTTCAACTTCACTGGAAACATTCTTTCTTAGGTAGCTCTGCTCGCTAAACACCAATTATAAGGAGTGATGACAGAATGGTAATCTAAAAATGGTTTTTAAAAGGAGGATGGAAGGCCTAATAACAAGCAGTGTGGAATAGCTTGACATCCTGTTTTAGGGATGATGATACGTAGCACTTTAGTGCTTTTCATCTACAGATCTCCATGTCTATACAGAAGGGTGGGTAAGTACTATCAGTGTCATTTTATAGAGGGAACTGAGAACAAAAGTGATGGTTGAGTAACTTGCCAGACGTCACACAGCTAGTCAATGCCAGAGATGGGAATAATCTCCTGATTCAGAATCTGATGTTCTATCTACTGGGCCATGCTTTCCCTTAACATCATGTATATTTAATATCTTTACTGGTATTGTGATGGGTTGGACGGACCCTCCTTCTGCTGTACCACCTGATGTACTGGGATTTCACTGAGCCTCTCTTACTCAATCAGCCTGGGTTCCCTCTCCCTGTTTTGCTGAATTAGTCTCTCCGGCCTCTTGCAACGCAACACACACACACACGACCACACCCAGCTGCAGCCACAGACTGAAGTCAGCTCTTTGTGAGAGGACTCCCCCAGCACTCAGGTGTATATCCCTTTTGAGAGAGAAACCCAAAATAATACTGTCTTGCGCTGTATAGAAAAATCTGCACAGCGCAAGCTCATAAAAATCCACCTTCTTCCTCAGTGTGAAGAGAGATATGCACAACTTCTTGCCCCATCAGAAATTACAAACTGTTTTATGATAAACAAGAAATAAAATTCATCTTTTGTAGTTAATAAACTTAAGTGGCTAAGGCGATAGCAAATAGAACAAAGCAGATTATCTTAGTAAATAAAAGCCACAAACTGAGTTTAACGTGCTAGATAGGTAAGATACAAATTCTCACCCAGAGTGATAAACAGGCTGGCAGATTCTTAAAGCACCAGTTGCTTTGGCTTTCCCAGGTTTTCTTACACACGCTAAAGAACTTAGCCTGGAACCATCACTTCTCACCATTCAGTTTTTGCTCCTCAGGTGTTTTCAGATGTGTTGTTGTAGAGACAGTGAGGCCCCTTCATGTTGTCATTGTCTCTCTTTTATATCTTCCCCACACTTGCTGGAAAGCTTTTTTGCTGTGATCTGGGTCAAACACTCCCCATTGTGTAGTGCTATCTCTGAGAGGTTTCTATTGCATACAGTTTCTGGGTTAATCCTTATGCTTGTATGCATTTCTTCATTAAGCCACTAACATTATTTGGCCTCATCCAACATGGCACATTTGAAATACAGAGACATAGTCAATATTCCCAGCTTCAGATACAAAAATGATACATACATACAAATTGGATAAACACATTGAGTAAATCATAACCTTTCCAATGATACTGAACATGAGCCATCTTGCATAAAGTACATCTCAGTTATGTCATTCATATTGTAAGCCTATATTCATAAAGAATATGGAGTGAAACATCACACGTATTATTTATTTGGATTTTTTTGGTAGCATCTAGGAGCCCCCATCATGGACCAGGGCCCCATGGTACTATCTGTTGTACCAACTCAGAACAAAAGGAGGCTTCCTGTCCCAAAGAACTTAAGCGAGGAATTGAAGATGTGAAAGTTTTATCCAATAAGAGCTGTATTGAGAAAGTGTGTTTGCAAGCAAATCTACCACTCATACCATCATTTCTCACCTTGCTAATAAAATCCATTTGATTTATATAGCACCTTTTCATTCTGAAGGATCCCAAAGTGCTTTGCAAACTGTCCATGCAGCAATTATTTCTCTCACCACGGAACCCTGCGAACTGTTGAGAAGCGCCCAGTAACACTATACAATATCTAAGGCAGGAAGTCATGTGTGCTGTGTCCATTTGAAATTAACACCTACCAATATAGAAAAAAGTGCTATGGTGTTTTTAAACCCCACTTGTCAGCATCTTATGTTTGAGTATCTACTCTGCCTGAGTTGTCACTTAATGGATCAGAACTCTTCCTGCAGTGCTGGATATCCTTTGGGGTTCTCCCATCCAGGTATAGCCTCCGCTTCGCTCATAAGATTTTATAAAATTAGAGCCAGAGGAGTTGCAGCTGTGGGGTATATCAGTCTTTCATTTTACTAAGTTAAAGCTTGGGCACTTAGTCTCACTTTAAAAAACAAAGAATCTGTGAATGGGAACCCTGCTCTTGTTGCACTACACACTAGATTCTGTGCAGTGGGTCATCGCTATCTAATCCCCTGGAAAGTTTATGTTCACAGCTTGGCAATAATGTGGATTCATGAAAAACACATGCAGGTGAGGATCAGGTCTCTGATTTGCTTTTTCAGACCTCCCCATGCTGTCAGAAGAACACAGAAGGTCAGTACCATTCAGAGTTGTCTGAGGCCATCTCCAGTCTGCTGATGTTCATTTTTAACCAATCTTGGAATACCAGGGAAATTCCAGATGACTGGGTAAGTGCCAATCTTGTGCCAATAATCAAAAAAGGCAAGTGGGATGACCTGGGATAGCCTGACATCAGTGCTGGAAGAACTAATGAAAAAAATGATAGGAATTCAATTGTTAAAGAATTAAAGGTACTAATCCAGGAGTGGCCAACCTGTGGCTCTGGAGCCACATGCGGCTCTTCAGAAGTTAATATGCAGCTCTTTGTATAGGCAAAAACAACAAGGAGTCCGGTGGCACCTTAAAGACTAACAGATTTATTTGGGCATAAGCTTTCGTGGGTAAAAACCTCACTTCTTTGTATAGGCACCGACTCCAGGGCTGGAGCTACAGGCGCCAACTTTCCTATGCGCCAGAGGTGCTCACTGTTCAACCCCTGGCTCTGCCAAAGGCCCTGCCCCCACTCCACCCTTCCCTCCCCCTCCCCTGAACCTGCTGTGCCTTCGCTACCCCACCCCCCACCCCCCTGCATGCCATGAAACAGCTGATCAAGAGGTAGAGGGAGGCACGGGGAGCTGATGGGGGCACTGCTGACGTATTACTGTGGCTCTTTGGCAACGTACATTGATAAATTCTGGCTCCTTCTCAGGCTGGCCACCCCTGTACTAATATAATTGATGCCAGACAGTCAACAACATAGTTGTATGGAAAATAGGTCATGCCAAATCTGATTTTGTCCTTTGATAAGAATACAAGTTTGGTTGATAAAGGTAACTGCGTAGATTTAATATACTTTTGTAAGGTGTTTGCCAATTTTTCAGTCAGAATGTTGTGTGGTATTAACTCATTCTAGAACAGCAGAGCCCTGATAAATGGGTTAAGGGCTGGCTTCCTGACGGATCTCAAAAAGCAGTTATCAATAGGGAATAATCATTGAATAGGGGTGTTAGGAGGAGGGTTCTGCGGGGATCAGTACTAGGCTGGATGCTATTCAACATTTCATCAATGATCTGGAAGTAAATATAAAATCACTGCTGATGAAATTTGTGGATGACACAAAGTTTGATAAATAGGGATGAGGACAAGGCAGGCACATAGAGCTATCTAGATTGATTTTGTTTGAATGGGCCCAGGTTACCAATGTGTTTTAACATAACCAAATGCAGAGTTACACATTTAGGAACAAGAAAGTCAGGCCATACCTAGGGGTGCTGGAACAATTTGTATAGTGAGGGTGCTGAGAGCCATTAAACCAAACAGTAAACCTTGCATATGATGGAAACCACTTCAAGCCAGGGGGTGTGACAGCACCCCTAGTTCCAGCATCTATGGCCATACCTACAGAATGGGGGGCTATATCCTGGAAGATTTAGAGATCATAGTGGACAAGCTCACAATGAGCTCCTAATGTGATGCTATAGCAAAAAAGGGCTAATGTAATATAATGTTATAGATAAACAGGGAATAGTGAGTAGGTCACTCATTTTGCCACTCAACCAATCTCGATCTGTGTCAAGGACAGCTACTATCATTCCACCCAGTTGTCACATCTTGGGAGTAAAACTCAACTGTAGTCTGACATACTAGAACACCTGAATCAGATGGATAATGCCCTCCTTCCCTCTAGCTGTTTCTTCAAAGCATTCCTGAGCATGGTCTCATAGCATAGCAGCCAACAGGAAGCACAAGAGAGATGGTCAGTAGCAGTCCACAGGAGAGAAAAGAAACTACAGGATGGAGTGGGAGGGCCTTGCAAGGAGGGTATATAATCCCCACAAAGATCCTTCCAGCTCTTTGTTTAGTCTCCCTGTGTAACCTAGGCTGTAAGCTCCTTGGGGTAGGGAGCTGTGCCTGTAAAGTGCCAGGCAGACTTATAGCATTGAATCATCAACAGTAATGATGAGGTAACCTGGGAGGAAATCTCATGTAAAATCCCAATCCCTACCCTCTGGATGGTTGGATTTGGCAGCACACTTTTTTAAAAGGCATGATAGCCAGCTCTGACCTGCTGACAAAGATAACATAGGCTACATGAAGGTATAGTATTCAGTGCTGAAAGCAGAAGGAAAGTGCAGTGCATGGCCAGACCCTTGTGTATAGAGGATATGGTCCTGGTCGGTCACAGCATGTAGTTATTCAGAATTACGTGTACTGGGAGTATAATTCACCTGGAAATGCTTAGCACTATTAATTAGGAATTGGCAAACAGGTTCAGATAAAACAAGAATCAGCTGGAGGTGGAAATCTTTTTTGAGACCCTAAAAGGTTTGTGTCTCCACCTAGTCTAGTTTTCTTTCTGAGCTGCAGATTTTGAAACCAAATTAAGAATACCTACAAAGTGCCAGGATACAAAGGTTTGGGTTTGCTTTAGCCTAATACATAGATAAAAGGCCTGGTAAAATCCTGCTCAGCTAGTTCAGCGCCTTCCATGACCCTTACTTAGGATGGAGGATTTGGCCCATAGAGTATAATCCCTCACTCAATAGAATGGCTATTGCAGTATAGTCCCGTGCTCGGAAAGGCAGGATCTCCTATCTGCAGACTTCATGCAGGCCCCATATTCTTCCCAAAGGCTAAGGGTTTTGTGATTTTCCAGTTTCAGTCCATCTTTGCTTCTTTGGCTGCCTCTCTCTCTAACCATCTGAATTTTGAATAGCTTGACAAGCAGTAGTACTTGTAAGGAACTGCAGGACACTTTCTGTGAAGTATGAGACAGTTGAACCAAGAAAGAGGAGCTACCAGAGTAGCTGTAGAGGCAAGTGAGGGAGCAGTGGAGTACAGGGAGTCAGTCATCTCATGAGCCCCAAACACCCACCCGGGAATCTGATAGCCAGCAAAACAATCCATATTTCCACAAACAGTGCACCACATTTGTCTTTAGGTCCCATCATGGTCACCAAGATTGGAGACTGACACTGTACACCATGGGCGGCTGGTCACATAGGCTGGGGGCAGCTGTACCTCCCCAAACAGCCAGGCATGGCCCCCTACTTACCACCACTCCCTGTATGTGGCTCCAGTCCTCCTACCCCCAGTGCTCTGGCTGGGGCCACGTGCCACCCACCTTCCCAGTGCTCTAGAGCTGGGGAGGCTGCAGCCACATGCTACCCACTTTCCTGGCACTCCTAGGCTGGGGAGGCTGCAACCAAGTGCCACCTGCCCTCCCAGTGCTCCTTTGGGGCTGGGGTGGCCTAGCCTGGGGTGGCCATGGGGCTCTAAGGGGCGGGGGGAGAAGAGAAGAAGAAGGACAGCAGAAGGGGTAGGGCTGGGGGCTAGCCTCCCCCAGCCAGCAGTTCATATGCCACCCATGTTACACCCCACATTCTTCACAGTAATATTATGATAGGATTAGAACATAATGTGGCAAGGCACCTTCTTGGTCTCACCAGCCTCCACTGCTTTTAGCCTTGGTGAGACAGGATTGGGTAAAACAGTCCCTCTTGGCTGTGCAGGGGCAGTCCATTCCTTCTCTCGACCAGTCTTTTGGGCTTGTTTTATTCCCTTATGCGAGAGAATGCAGCCTCCCCTCCTGGTGTCTTATTGCTCCTAGCCTACTGGTAGAGGTAGACTGTCTGTCACTCTCTCTCTCTTCTCCCAACAGGGGAGGGTTTAAAAAGGTCTCAGGAAGCCCTTAGTTGGAATCAGCTGATCGTAATTGAGCTCAGGTAACTCCCTCTCAGCTGAGCCTAATTGAGCTCAGGTAACTCCCTCTCAGCTGAGCCTGATTGACCTGTAGTTACCCCTCCTCAGTTGATAGGGAGGAGGGCCTTTTAATCTTCTGGGACTGTTTTCTACCCTCCCCTCCTGCAGATGTCTGTCCTGAGTTTATCACAATAATCATGTATTTTATGCAAAATAGATCATGTGAGATATCATTGGAAAGGTTATGATTTACTGAATATGATTATCCTATTTGTATGCATGTATCATATTTGTATCTGAAGTTAGGAATATTGACTATATAGCTGTATTACAAATGTGTTTACACCTGGGGAACACCCACTAGGCAAAAGTTGCTCAGTCTATATGGCTGGCTGGGAAGGGCCCATTCAGGTTGATGAGCCATTAGCAGAAAACAATAGGTCTTAGAAAAAACTAATCTCCAACCGGGGAGTCTTCCTGAGGACGCTACAAATGGCCTCCGAGCAATGGCTGCTGTGGCACTACAGGGACTACACTACAGGCCCTACATGGTTACATGTAGCATTTACAAAGTGACTGTTTGTGGAGAGCCAGGGGATTGTTGGGCTGTTGGCCCATAAAGAGCCATATTGGTGGCTGCTCTGACCTCACAATTCCTGTCGATAGTCAATAAAGAGAAGGAATGTGGATACTGTTTCCCATCTGTGGAACCCAGCTACTGGTGGACTGGGGAAGCCTGCTCAAATCACAGCCCAGCCCCAAGAGGGAGGTCTGTGAAACCCCTTAATCAAGGTGAAGTAATTCTGAGACTATGGCAGACTAAGACTGAGACCTATCCTCAGAGGTATTTAGGTGCCTAATTCCTATGGATTTCAATGGGATTTAGGTGCCTAAATACCCTTGGGGATCTGGGCTAAAGAGACTTGTGGGAAAGACTTTCCAGAGAGGCCATGGTCTACAGTGGGACAAGGAGAGTTTCCTGGATCAGAGGGAACTGGAGGGAAAGGGCACCCAAAGCTTTGGAACCAGGGTGAATTGGGAGCCCCACAGGAGAAGAGGTAGGGCCTCAAGGGCCAAGGGAGACCCCATTTTATAAAGGCTTTACAAATGGGACCCCAAGCAGTGGCATGTTACTGTAAGTACTCTGGTCTGTGAATGAGTTATTGGGAGAACCTTGCCCAGCACTCCAGGGCCACATTGTGCCGTGAGAGGGCCTGGTCTGAGATGGGGCTCTGTCAAACCCTCAACATCCTTTTGGGAAAACTTCTTGCCTGTGGAGGGCTTTCTGTTCTGCCAGTGAGACATGGCACTGAAGTAAGCCTTTAGTATTTTCAGCAAGTTGCCAAGATAAATGTGACTTAATACAAACAAGATCCGAGTATAGGAAATGACTCCTGTATTTAAATAAATTCCACTGGGAAGTAGAAAAGCAGAGTTTGTGTTTTGTAATAGAGCAGGTAAATGAGACTCTGTTGAGGTGCTGACTCCATTAGAATGTATAATGAGTTCCTCATGTATTCTTGTATTCCCTCAGCTATGAAAATGCCTCTTCTGTTGTAGAAAATGAGGGTGATTTTTAGCCCCTTGAGTACATAAGAAACGACCCCCCTTCTCTTTTCTCCCCACTCCACATACAGAGTCTGAGGCATGCAGATATAAATCAACATTTCTCTGATGGCCAACAATAATGCAACGTACATGGAATTTTAATTTGTTATGCATTAATTTCAGCTATCATGAAAGAGACTCAATTCAAGATAATTGTGGAATAATTTAATGAACAGTACACAAAGTGGTGTTTCCTATGGCCTGTCTAATGAAGCAGATGATGACATGCTTATGACCTATGTGCTTCACTTTCAACAAAGTATCTTAAGTAGTCCATAAATATTCCTTTATACCAGAGCCTTTAGGTTGAGTATACTTTATTAGTAACCCCGATCTCTGGAAAGCTGTTACATTATCATGTGATGTCTGATTTAGAGGAAGATTTGTGGATTCTTTTAGCAGCAATACAGTAGTTCCCAGATTATAGCGAGGGGTAATTCTATATTCCTTTATCTATCTTTAATTCTCTTTTATTATTGTATGAGCAGGAGGATGGTCTCAGGGTTAAGGCACAAGGCTCAGGAGGTCTGGTTAAATTCCTGGGCCAGCTACAGGCTTTAAGTGACTTGCCTAAGATCACACAGACTCTCTTTGTGCCTCGCATTCCCGTGTGTAAAATGGAGATGCTATTTCCTGATTAGATTGCAAACACTTCAGGGCAGGGACTGTCTCTCACATTTGGGTACAGTGAGGTCCTGATTTTGATGGGGGCCTCAAGGCAGTACTATAGGGTAGTTTGGATAATGAGAAATTATTAAATGTAAACATACCAAAATTCACAATGAATATTATTCCTGTGGAATTATTTGACAAGCTCTGTCAAGGACTTTATGAAGATGCAGCTGTGTAGTATCATCAGATTAACTGGCAACATTACTATGCATCTGGCAAACTATTGTTTCCATATCTACATAATCAGAATTTAGAAATGTCAGAGCACTATTTCGTTCTAGGGATGGCTGTTAATTTGTTATGTTACATTATTTTTGAAAGGAGATTATAGGGAAAAGTCAGTTTATGTAGAAACTAGGTTGTAATGTTCTATGGTATTACATGTACCAACAGAAACTATTTTTTAAGAAAAACAATAAAGATGAAATATTTAATACCTTGATGTTCACTGGTCCTTTCTCTTTGAGTGAAATTTTCTGAGGTAAGTTTCAGATGCAATAGAAACAACTTTTCATAAAAAGAAAATGAAAATGGCTAGAAAATCAATTAATTATGTTTAACACAGTAAGTGGTTTTTTTAATCAAGAAAGATTTAGATTGTTCCATTCAGAGATCTGGGGGGGGGGGGAGGACAAAAACATCTAAATGTCAAAACTAATCACCAGTTGATGAAAGGGGAAAAACTTGCCATGAATCTGTTCAACGTCACTCTTAATCATACAGTAACTACTGGAGGATGACTTATGCCTTTGACCTCTGGAAGTTTGACTGTCTCATTCTTTGTTTTAGTAGGTACTGAGGCTTTTTTCCCTACCTCTTATACTAGACATGGGAACTGCCACCATTTTGAGGGACAAGGTGGATGAGATCTTTTATTGGACCAGCTTCTGTTGTTGAGGAAGACAAGCTTACACTGAGCTTTTCTTCAGGTCTCAGAAACTAACTCAGAGTGCCACAGCTAAATACAAGGTGAGCAGATTGTTTAGTGTAAGTATTGAACAGGTATCTCAAGGTGAAGTGGCCCGTTAACACTCTCCAGTCTTAGGGAGGAAAGGTGGTGGGGAAGAAGGGAAACAGCTGGGGGGAGTTGTTAGTGGGTTATAGATTGTTGTAATAAGCCATAAATCCAGTGTCTCTATTCAATGATTTTTAGTGTCTAGAAAAATTATGAATTTAAGCTCCCGGGCTCATGTTTTGAAAGTGTTGTGCAGGTTTCTTTTGAGGATGAGAACTGGTAGATCAGGTACAGAGTAATTGCTTTGTGAAAAATTTTCACCCACAGGTGATGCGGTGTTTTTGTCTTTTATCATTTTCCTGGGTGAGTTCATTTGAGAGTGTAGTGATTGTCTGGTTTTACCCACATAGTTGCTATTGGGGCATTTAGTGCACTGGATGAGGTACACCCCATGTTGTGATAGGCATGTGTTGGACCCATGGATCTTTAAAGGTGTGGTATGGGGGGGTATTGTAGCAGTGGAGATATGTCTGCAGGTTTTGCATCTCTTTTTCTGGCAGGTCTGGTGCTGCTTTGAGTTGGTGTGCCCTGATCTGTGAGGAGCTTGCTTCTGATGATCTTGCAGAGGCTGAGGGATCGGTTTGAAGGCTAGAAGAGGGAGTTCAGGAAAGATTTCTTTCAGGATGGAGTCCCTATTAGGTATGGGTTGTAGTTGTTTGATAACCTGTATAGGTTCCAGTGTGGGGTGGTGGTAAGTGACAACTAGGGGTGTGTGGTCTGAAAGGTTTTTATTTCTGTATTGAAGCAGGTTCTCTCAGGGTATTTAGGTGGTCCATTCCATGTGCAATCTATTTCTCTGATGGAGTGTCCTTGTTTGGTGAAGGTAGATTTGTGTGTGTTAAAGTGTACTGTATATCCTGGACTTTCTCCTTGGATCATATTCTGTGGGTATCTGAGTGCCTGGCTGTAGATAACTGATTTCTTGGTGTGATTGGGGTGGTTACTGGATCTATGAAGGTAGGTGTGGTGATTTGTGGGTTTCTTGTATATAACTATCCGAAGGGTTCTATTGTTGAAGCTGACTGGTGTCCAGGAAGTTGATGCTGGTGTAGGAATGTTCCAGAGAGAGTTTAATGGAGGGGTGGTGACTATTGAAGTTGTGGTTGAAATCTATGAGGGAGTTTAAGTTGTTGTATCTGTGCCTCAGTGGGTCACAACTGAGGATGCCAAATTCAGGACAAACTGTTGAGAAATAGGGCAAACACAACCCAAAACTGGTGGTTATTCTTTCATAAGATATACCAAACCAGCCACAAACGTAAACTTCTTTTTCATCACACTGGCTAACAAGAAGTCCTAAAAGCAGTTTCCTTGGGCATTCCAGTTCTTATCTCTGAATCCAGTGGTTTTGGTGTTGATATGAGTGGTTCTTTACCACCAGTCTTATCAAATGAAAGGTTCTTCTGATCCCAAAGGACCAGGCATACAACCAGGTCAATATATAACTCAGATCTTACCCAAAAATCATGCTGATGCCAATCCTTTAGTATCTAAAATCTACAGCCTTATTCGCAAAAGAAAGAAAGGTGAGAGTTAGAATTGGTTAAAGGAATCAAATACATACAGTAATTGCAAAGTTCTTGGTTCAGGCTTGTAGCAGTGATGTAATAAACTGCTGGCTTAATAAGTCTCTGGTTGCTTCCAGATCACTGGAAGGACCTCAGTTCCTTGGTTAGAATGCTCCCATTAGTATAAGTCCACAGTCCAGAGATTTGAGCATGACAGAGGCAAAATGGAGGGGTTTCCAGGGCCATTTATATCCTCTGCCATGTGGAGGAAAACCCATTGTTTCAAACAAAAACCTCAGTACAGGTAGTGGAAAATTGCAGGTGACCAGATAGTGTTTGGAGTCACATGGGCAAGTCACATGTCTGTGCCCAGTTTCGCTCAGTCACTACAGGAAGCCATTACCTATATTCCCGACAGCATGTTTATACGACAGTCCATTCAGTGTAGATGGGCGTCTCCCATGGTCCATTGTGAGTTAAGTGTACTTTTGATGGGCCACTCAATTTGAATAGTCCTTCCAAGATGTGCTGCCTAACTACTTTGTGGGTGTTACCCTCGGAGCAAACATTTGAAATCCAGGTATAGAGACAATATTCATAACTTCAAATACAAAAATGATACATGCATACAGATAGCATAATCATAATCAGCAAATCATAATCTTTTTATAGATATCTTACATGCCACATTTTGTACAAGATTCGTTGCAAATATATTATAGTGGTTGCAACAATGATCTATATAGGCATATTTTAATCAGGTAACGTCATAGTTGTCTGTCCAAAGGAGGAAAATATCATCAATGTATCTCAGGTATGTCACTGGTTTTGTGGCACATTTGCATTTCACCCCTTTCCCTTCTTTTCCTCCCTATGACTGGAGAGGTGTTAACTTCACCTTGAATGATTCCTTGAACTATGTGTTAACTATTTATGTTAAACAATCTGTTCCACCTTGTATTTAGCTATGACACTCTGAGTTAGTTTCTCAGACCCGAATTAATTAATTAATTTATTTAGTGTATGCAGCCTGGTCAAGCCAATCCACAGCGTTCTTATCAACAATGTTCAAGGCACGAAGACCTCCAGGAAGTTGAGTCATTTTGCAGTCCTCAACAATGTGTATCATGTGTACAATGTGTATCAACATAGTCAACTGTCTCTAAAACACCACTGAAATTCTGCTACAGCACAAATTCCATGTCCTGTACGAAACCATTTGAGAAGGCTCCGTTGCCTTCATGGTAAATCAAATCCGGGTTGATATATAAAATAAGATAATTATTTGTCACTTTTTCTGTGGGCCATGAAGTTCGCCATGCATCCTCTATTGTAAATCCCTCACCCGGTAAACTTATCCACAATGAGCGCCGTGAGGGAAGACGACCATGTAGCGGATTAAATAAGTCTTTAATAGTAGATACGGCATATTACACAATTTCATCACAAGCTTTGCTATACTTTCCTCTCTGCAAACACTGGGTGGAACAATATTGCAGAGAATCGGTAGGTAGAGGAGTAGATTTAAGTGTGCCTGAAATAATATGCATGGTGGAATTAAGTTGTACGTCGATCATCCTTGTGTGAGATGAGCGAGCCTATACTGGAGTGCAATAGTCCGCTGCTGAATAACAGAGTGCCAAGGCTGAAGTGTGTAACATTTGAGCATTAACATCCCATGTCATACCAGCCAGATTGCTGGGCAGGTTGTTGCATGTTTTGACCTTAGTCACTGTCTTTGTAAGATGGTCACGATATGTGAGAGTTTTATCCAATGTGACGCCTAGATAGACTGGGTGTGAATCATGCTTTATTTACCAGACCCAAAGAAGAGCTAGCTCTGTGTAAGCTTGAAAGCTTGTCTCTCTCATCAACTTCTGTTGATCCAATAAAAGATATCACCTCACCCGCCTTGTCTCTCTAATATCCTGGGACTGACATGGCTACAGCAACACTGCATGCAACTATTTTGAGGGACCTTTATTTACTGATGCTTCATGAGGAACTTTCTGTGTAGACAGAGGGGAAGGCAGTCTGATGATGGAGGGGGATTGTAGCTCCTTGGTCTGCTCCTTTTTAAAAGATTTGAAAGGTTTGTTTTTTGTTAATATTGGTATCACAGCTACCTCTCTGACACGCTCATCCAAATGAAGCAACAAACCACCTTCCTCTGAGCTCATTTAGAATAATCCAGCAGCATCAACACCTGTTAGCAGGGTGAGGAATTTCAGGCAAACAATGCCAGCCAGTTAAATGCAATGAAACTAGTTTATTAAGTTTTGGCATATTCCAAACTCCTTGCAGCAAAATATTAGCTACTCCCCAGTTTCCAGGAGTCTTTCCTGAAATTGTGAAATGATATTTTAAAAAAATCTTAGTTAAATCTTCTCCCCTCTCTGTCCTCGCTTCCTCGTCTGATTCTGAGGCATTATGCATTTTAAGAACTTCTAATCTTTAAATCCTCACTTAGACCACCAAACTCATTTCTATTTGTGACCTCACATCCTACTGACCACTCACACAAGCTTTGCTCTCTTTTTGACACAATTGGCAGCCTATGGCCTTGGGAGGCTCAATCTGGAAGAGCAGGGATGATGCAGAGATCTGTCAGCATACCAGTCTGGGGAGGCTAACCCAGCTGTGGCTCAGTGTTTGTAGCCAATGCTACTGTTCCTTCACCTTTATAAGGACCAAAGTCCTACAAAAATATTTACTGTGGCGGAGAGGGATGAAATTCCAAGATTTCAACTACCACCTTTTATTTACATATGTAATTCCTGTTTATGCTAATGAGAGTTGTGTACAAATTCTCCATGCATTATACAGATGCACTGTATAATTTGTGCATACGTTAATTAACTGATTTCTTCTCAGTGAAAATCTCCTTAATCCTCATTTGTAGTTGAAATAAGCATTTTTCCATTGTCTTATTTTCCTTATTGAATTTTCCTGCCACATTTAATGGGACCAATCTTAAATAATGTTCTCTCCCTGCTTGTTGGACTAGAAATGCCTTAACAGTTTAGTGGTATAATTATCATTTCAGTATATAGAGAGAGATAGGCAAAATGCCCCATGTTCTGAGGATAAGATAATGCTTGTTACATCCAATGAATATGAATTTCTAGAAGCTGTTCTCTAAACACTCCATTCATGATTTTGAAGAGCTGATTGGCATGGCTTCTAAATGCACTGACCTCCTATTGACTTCAATAGAATTTGTGAATGCCTAACACCTCAAATCAGACCACATTTGTTTAAAGTTAACAAAGGTCTATTGCCTCCTCTTGTCCTCTGTTGCAGCCCGTCCCATTCTACTTCATCCTCCAGTTTTTGTGAGCTAGGTGTCTGACATCTTCAGTTTGATACCACCTAATTAACAAATCATGTCTCCCTAGAACTCTGCTCACGTACTCAGCAAACCTGACATCTCAGTCCACATGACATCTCCTTTTCTTTTAGCATACAGATGAGATGCCTACATTTCATGTTCAACACTCCAGCTTTTTTGTGTCCTGCATGTTGAATCCTCAGCTGCCTCCTGAACAGCATAGCATACATGCATCCGACGAAGTGGACATTCACCCACGAAAGCTTATGCTCCAATACATCTGTTAGTCTTAAAGGTGCCACAGGACTCTCTGTTGCTTTTTTACAGATCCAGACTAACACGGCTAGCCCTCTGATACTTGATAGCATACACTGTACACCTTTTCCTTAACGTTCTTAATCAGAGCCTCTGGCAAATGAAATAGTGACCTATTTCTCCCCCCCCCCCGTCTTTGGGGGAAAAAAAACAAAAACAAAATGTGTTATGGAGTAACAGCCAGCATTTCTTGACTATTAGTAAGATCCGTAGCTCCTACATTTCACAGGCTCCCTAAAACTATCCCATCTAACACCGTCTCTTGTCCTACCATATCTAATATCAATAGCACATTTCTACATACTATTGGCTGGTTTCCATTGCCTTGTGCCTCATGTAATTGATTGTACCTATGTAGAAGTGCATGTAAATTGCTGCCAAACTGGGCCGATAGGACCTGGTTGTGATCTCCCCTCCAGTTTTACACCTGTATGACTCTATTGAGTTTGTTAGGATTACTACTGATTTGTAACAGGGTAAGTGTGAGGGGAATCAGGACTGTTAGGTCTTATATCACTTTGTACAGCTGTGAATGATGACATGAGATGCAAGGCAGTGGAGAACCTGGTCTTTTGTGTTTCTAGGTGCTTAAGGACCCTCATGTTAGCACTGGATGGCATTTGTTACAGTCACTCCCCTTCTGTCAGTCTCCTCTTGGTCTCTTTCCTCTCTTCTTCCAGTACTTTAGGGGGAGATTTTTTTCAAAGGTACAAACTGTAGTTATGCACCCATCTCCCAGCAAAAATCAATAGTCTTTAGATGCCCAGCTCCTATTTATGCCTCTGAAAAGCTCCCTACCACAACCTTTTGCATCAACACTAACCAGATTTCACCCAGAAATCTGCTGCACTTAATTCTCCTGAGTACCTCACCAGGGCTCACATCTTAAGACTCCGTATTGACAATACACACACAATCAGTGGTATTCTCCCAATCCTCCATTGTTCAGAAATAACATATGAGGACAACTCCGGCAGGGCTGTTTCTGAATCATTTGAGCTAAGAGAACTAACAGCCCCAAACTGGAAGACAAAAACAGGGCAAAGTCAGTGCAGGCAAACCAAACTCAGCATAGGGAAACAAGGAAAATGAACACTGTGAAAGGGCCACTATGTGGGGGTAATTGGTAAACTAAATTAACTTCTGTAGTAGGGGAAGCTAAATAATTGCCAATCCATAGTCAGAATGATAATCACTCAGGTTTCATCTGGGACACACAAACACCATTTTATTAGCAAGCCATAACTATGAAGGGTAGCGTACAAAACAGGGCCAAATTCTGCTTATCTTACCCATTGGCTTTAACGAGAATACCCATGAGAGTAAGACCAACAGAATTTGGTCCTCTCATTTGGAATCTCAAACGCCTGTGCAGTTTCCATGAGTAGTCATGTCATGTGCCGATATAACTGTGCTGTATCTGCTGTACGTTTTACCCTTGGCTGGCCTTAATTCTGTTTTCAAGTTTTTGTTTCAAAGCTGCCTGATGCAACATCAAAGCAGCAGCCCTGACAAAGAACATTGAAGCTGGGAGCTGGGGTGGAAAGAGGAAAATTTGCAGCAGAGTAAGCGTGCAGCTTTTTCTTTTGCTTCAATGGAAGCAAAGGACATGCAGGAG
Organism: Terrapene triunguis; assembly: GCF_002925995.2. Taxonomy (NCBI): domain Eukaryota; kingdom Metazoa; phylum Chordata; order Testudines; family Emydidae; genus Terrapene; species Terrapene triunguis. Next base: position 2,560,737 of record NW_020664490.1, on the reverse strand, counting down.
ACCCCGTGGCTGAAGGGAGATTTTTTTTCTGCGGTGACTCTTCCCAGATGGCAAATAATGCGGAAAGAAAATCCAACCCATTTCTGAGTGCTTTAACATTTTTCCTTCTGTTTGCTCAGCCTTTTGAATAGATATCGGTAGGGAGTAATTGGAACAGAGGGACAACATGCAGGGTTGAGATAACAATAAATTAAGAATGGATGCCTGTTTCCTAGCTTTGTCTATGAAGAAAAAGAATACTAGTAAATTGAGGTTTATAATGAGGCTTATTCTCCATTTCACACCTTGTTTATAGAATATGCTGAGCCCTGACTAATCAGATATAAATCAGTGAACAAATGTGCTGGTTGTCATATCAAACCTTAGGAATATGGCAGCTGTGGTACTAGCAGTTATTATATTTGCAAACACAGAGTGAGAAATCTGCTTGAGAGAGAGATTCATATATACATGCATAAACTTCAGTCTAAAATGGCTTTTGTTTTAGATTAAAGAAATGGCAACAAGAAAGAACAAAAATAACAGTTCTGAGTACAACATGGCTGCTGTCTCTTGCAGGCACGCTGAGTTCTCAGAAATGCTAAAGGAAAATGGAAAAAAATCTATATACACAACTTCAGTAAGTTTTGTCCGCACAAAGCGTTTCCATACTAATTATGCTTTCCCTTATATAACAAATTTTAACCTAAGGAATTTTAAATCCTTTAAAAGTGTTAACTAAGCCTTAGAGAGGTAGCCGTGTTAGTCTGGATCTGTAAAAAGCGACAGACTCCAACTAAGCCTTGTTACTATTCTATTTTGCAGTTGGAGAAACTGAGGTACAGGAAAGTTAAATGATTTGCCTAACATCACACATCAAGTCAGTGGGGGAAAATGGGAACATAAGACAGATAAATGTCAAGACTTCTGATTTATTTAGTGTTTCCTGTTAAGAGAAAGTTGTTTACTTACCATGTAAACATATAAGATCACATTGGGCAAGCAACAAAACACCAATCTGATTAACTAAGTCAAATCTATTCAAGCCAATTTTTTTGTTATGGTTGCTTGTCTTTCTAGTGGGTGCTTTGCATTCCCATTTTAGTTCTCAGAGTCATTGCCATTTAGAAAATTCTGAGCTTTCATCTTTTCCAGTAGTCTGTTTCCCTTTTATTTTCCAGATATTCCATTCTGGCCCTCTGCACTCTATTCCAGACTGCTTATGGTACTAATATCACTGATATATAGGATGTTTAATTTCATTGTCTCTTTAATAACATGTCCTCAGATCTGAAAACAAGTGTCTTGTTAGCTACACTGCAGTATTGTGAAGGCATCAGTTTTGAAATCGGCATGCATGCTGGCCGGGCTGCTGATTTCACTTGCAATTTTCCCACAGTCCACCACACATGCATCAAATTCCCTGGTGTCAGTGAAGTTACACCAGGGATTAATTTGATCAATCATGATCACTCTCAAAGTCAGGGCGAGATCCTCACCTTGCCTAAATCAGTATATTTCTGATTATTCTAATAGAGCTATGTCAATTTACAGCAGTTGTGGATCTGGCCAATAGATAGCTAGTGGAATATTAATAAATGGCTGGGTGAAGAACAAAATAAACCTGCCAGTTGCTTAAAGAAAAGAAATGCCCCCCTTCCTCCCCCCGGAAATTAATATTGTATGCCGTGTTGCGTATGGCACCTATCTGTCTACACTGGGCTCCTGATCATGCTATCTGAGTGCTTAGTTTGTGTTCCAAACTATTTGCTTTGTTCATCTGTTCTGCTCTCAAAATGCACTCCATGTCTAGTGAGTCTTTCTTTGGCACAATGGTGGTTCCAAAGGACAGAGCTTGCCCCAGTATTTGTCTAATTGAGCCCTTCTAAGCTTTGTCTATGCTGTATGGGTCATCCTAGGTACTGGTATCTTGTAAGGAGGGGGGATTTAGAATTTAAGTCTAGCTAGTTCGTTATTTTTAGCCTCAAACTCTGGCTTTCCACCTGGTTTCCTAACTCTTCTGTTTATTGGTCTGTCCCTCTCAACAGCCCTTTTTAAATGCTGCTTTGTTCTACTTTGTAGCTTCTTGTTCATAGCACTGCTGTCCCTCCACATGCAGTTGCACTTTGTCCATTTGGCCCTCAAGGAAAACCTGTGGGGTGTGTGTGTGTGTGTGTGTTTTAACATTCCTTTTGTTTTCTCTTTACTGCAAGTCAAACAGTACCTAGCTACCTGCCACTTTTGGGGGCAAGGATGTCAAACTTTGTGTTTTTAAAGTAATTTCTTCCATCAAGATGTGTGGGAGGAGAAGTGATGATAGCATCTTTGTTCCACGTGCATCCTTGAAGAGGATCAAAGATAGTTCTAATTTTACAGGTTTATTTTTCCTTAGGAATTTTTAAAGGAGACAACTGAGAAGTGGCTGTAAACAACCAATGAACTGATCAGAAACAAAAATCACATGGGGGTTTTAGCTGGGATTTCTTTGAAGCATCTCCCCTTCCCATGCTATCAGATGCATGTCCTGATTCTGTTGCCTTTATGATAGCAATAGAAAACAAAGATCCTGTAAGGAGTGACTGTACGTCTCAGGGTATTGGTAATAGGTGATTTGGTCTAGCTCACGTTGGCAATGATACCTGTAGAGTTAGGAATGGAACTATTTTTTTGGTTTAGCAAAGTACACTGAACTACAGTAGTTTTAGTTTGGGAACTGCATGTCTCCTAATTTAAATATTTCCTCTTTCCACAGGGGATTCAATGAAAGCACTATGACCAGACTCTGGCTGGGCCTTGCATAGAAATCACAAGGGGGAAGGATGCAAGAAGTCTTCCCCCCACCCATCCCCATGTAGGGGCCAGCCATGAGGGCAGGGATTGCTAGTACTTCCTGGCTTGCTAACCACTCGAAAAAGGAGTCATGAGCTTGCATCCTCCTCACTTGCTATCCAGCTACGGTAGGGAATGTATTTGTACCCTCCTACAGGGTGGGGCACAAAGCATGCTCCCTTTCTGCTCCCCAGCACTGGTGGATTCAAGCAATCTAGGGCCCTAGGCATGCCAGGGTATGGAGCCTCCCATGGCCCTGCCTGCACTGTGGCGCCAGCCCCTACTTGCAGTGGCAGGAGCTATCTGCACGGGAGCCATCTGTTGGGTCTGCCACCACTTCTCTGTGGGAAGGCTGGGACTCCTCTCCCCTCCTAGAAAGGCAAGGGCAGCAATGGAGCCTTCTATTCTTCTCCCCCCCCCCCCCCCCCCCCTTTTTTTTTTTTTTTTTTTCACTCTGCCCTTTCTCTGCTCCCTTTTTCCTTCCCTTAGCCAGACTCTCAGTGGTGTAAATTAGCATGGAGCCCCTGAACTCCATGGATCTTCCTTTTCTCTCCTTTCTCCCCTCTCAAGTGTGCAAACCTAATTGGCTGAGGGTGTGTGTGTGTTTGGATTTCCACTCTATCCCTGGGGTGTCCAGTTTATCCCCAGTGAGGCTCAGGAATTGACACGTTAACTGAAAAAGCCTTTATTAATTAAAAGGCTGATCAGCCCAATAGCATAGACATAGAACAATCAATTTAATATCCCCACTTCACCACTATAAGTGGTGATCAATCACTTACAGAAGGGCAGGAAGTACAACCCACCACATATCAAGGTGCTCTACAGACCTTCTGAGTAACATGTAATTTTTTTTTTTAAATATACCTGGTACAGAGCAAACAGAACTGGTTTTAATCAGATCTTGATTCTGTCCCAGCATAAGGACCCATAAGACTAGAACCTGGGTCTGTAGAACTAGAGACAGCTGACATGCCCCTATCACCACCAGAAGGGCATAGAGAGCCCCCTCCAAAGAGCACTGTGGAGGTTAGGCACTGCAGGATGTACTGCCCAACAAGCGTAGGTGTTGGAGCTGGAGGTGCTGCCGCACCCACTGACTTGAAGTTGTAATAACCCAAATACGTGGCTTCTGCCTTCAGCACCCCCACTATAAAAATTGTTCCAACACTACTGCCAAAGGGTCTAGACTCTGGAGTGACAGCACCCTCTGGCCCTCTAATTGGCTAAGTGCACTGTTTAACCCTGGCAGGTGCCCCAGGAAGTTGTCTGGGCACTCTCATAGACTTCTGGCCTGCTGTGACTCCAGACCACACACAGCTTCTGATTTTAGTCTCTGACCCCAGCCTGACTCTGACTCTTGTGTATTGATCCCAACCCTAGCAATTACTCTGATCCCTGCTTGCCAACTACTGCCTCATGACTATCCTGGACTTCTGGATACCAGCCCAGTTGTGACCACTAGGCCAGACTGCCTATGCCCCAGTCCTTTTGCCCAGACCAACTTTTGACCCCTCCATGGAAGCCCCTTAGCAGGGACACGGAACGGGGTGGGTCTACCACCACCCAGTGGAACCCATTGGGTACCAGATCCGCAAAAGTGGGTTGCTCAACTCCAAACCAAGAGCCATGTGCTGTGGTTGTCCCAAGTGGATGGCTCCTAGCAGAAAATCAGATACTGTATGAGCAACTAGCATGGTCCCAAGAAAAGAAGTCCATGCTCCAGGATCGGGTTGGGCCACTGCCCTCCAAATAGGGTCTGATGGTAATAGGATATTTCCATTAATTCTAATTCTATCTCCTAGAACTGGAAGGGACCTTGAAAAGGTCATCAAGTCCAGCCCCCTGCCTTCACTAGCAGGACCAAGTACTGATTTTGTCCCAGATCCCTAAGTGGCCCCCTCAAGGATTGAACTCACAACCTTGGGTTTAGCAAGCCAATGCTCAAACCACTGAGCTATCCCTCCCCCTGAATGTTTTGGTGGGACCTGCCAGAAGTTCAGGGGGTTCCTGAATCAACGCCATCTCCTTTTCCTGTTCTGCCTTTAATGTATCCCACTGACCACGCCAGGGTGGGACTAGTGATCAGTTTGCTAACCACCATCATCGGCGATCCCTCAATTCGAGAATGATCTCAACCCCAGATTTAGTTATGGGTCCTGAGATGACTCAGGAATCCGATCCTGCAACCACAGATCCACCCGCAGTAGGTACAGACATTTCCTGATGGGTCAGCTGCCTGCTGGGAGAAAGTTCTTTCTTTTTCCTTCCTTCTCTCCCTCTTTTCAGCTTTGAGGGCAAGGCACTTCTCCTCATAAAATCATATAATATTAGGGTTGGAAGAGACCTCAGGAGGTCATCTAGTCCAATCCCCTGCTCAAAGCAGGACCAACACCAACTAAATCATCCCAGCCAAGGCTTTGTCAAGCTGGGCCTTAAAAACCTCTAAGGATGGAAATGCCACCACCTCCCTAGGTAACCCATTCCAGTGCTTCACCACCCTCCTAGTGAAATAGTGTTCCCTAATATCCAACCTAAACCTCCCCCACTGCAACTTGAACCATTGTTCCTTGTTCTGTCATCTGCCACCACTGAGAACAGCCTAGCTTCATCCTCTTTGGAACCCCCCTTCAGGTAGTTGAAGGCTGGTATCAAATCCCCCCTCACTCTTCTTTTCTGCAGTCTAAATAACCCTATCTCCCTCAGCCTCTCCTCGTAAGTCATGTGCCCCAGCCCCCTAATCATTTTTGTTGCCCTCGACTGGACTCTCTCCAATTTGTCCACATCCCTTCTGTAGTGGGGGGACCAAAACTGGATGCAATACTCCAGTGTTGAATAGAAGGGAATGATCACTTCCCTTGATCTGCTGGCAATGCTCCTACTAATACAGCCCAATATGCCGTTGGCCTTCTTGGCAACGAAGGCAAACTGCTGACTCATATCCAGCTTCTCATCCACTGTAATCCCCAGGTCCTTTTCTGCAGAACTGCTGCTTAGCCAGTCGGTCCCCAGCCTGTGCGTGGGATTCTTCCGTCCTAAGTGCAGGACTCTGCACTTGTCCTTGTTGAACCTCATCAGATTTCTTTTGGCTCAATCCTCCAATTTGTCTAGGTCTCTCTGGACCCTATCCCTACCCTTCAGCATATCTACCTCTCCCCCCAGTTTAGTGTCATCTGCGAACTTGCTGAGGGTGCAATTAAGCCCATCATTCAGTTCATTAATAAAGATGTTGAACAAAACCGGTCCCAGGACCGACCCCTGGGGCACTCCGCTTGATACCGGCTGCCACTTAGACATTGAGCCGTTGATCACTACCCGTTGAGCCCGACAATCTAGCCAGCTTTCTAGCCAGCTTATAGTCCACTCATCCAATCCATACTTTTTTAACTTGCTGGCAAGAATACTGTGGGAGACCGTATCAAAAGCTTTGCTAAAGTCAAGATATATAACATCCACCGCATATTTAATCCGATCAATACGCAGAGTGATCAGTAGCCCAGCAGGTGATAGAACAGCTTGAGCAAATGAAAGCTAGAACCAAAATACAAAACTGGTTAGAACTGGTCTTAACCAGATCTTGATCACTCCCTGGTGCCCCCTATTTCCTGGTTAGGTCAATCAGAGACCAAACAAATCGAGCCTAGCAACTACAGCACATAAGCATTACTTATAATATAGTAGCCATCTTACTTATGTAATGACCTATTCCTTTAGAGTGCCCCTACAAAACAAGGACACAGAATTAAGTATGGACCACCTGGGAGGGTTTGAGCCAATGAACAGATGGGGGGAAGGTGGGATGGAGAACAGAACCCAGGAAGTTTTGGGGAGAGAACAAACAAAAGAGCTGAGAAGCAGCAGCGCTGCGCTGGGGCAGAGAGACAGCAGAGGTGCAGAGTTGGAACTAGAGCTGTTTGGATGAGAGCCAGCTGCAAAAGAGGAGTCTCACTGGAGCACGGGCTTGGAGCTGACAGGACAGCTGAGACCACTCAGCAGGACCCATCATTCTGAGTTCATACTGCTCACCAGCAAGAGTGCACGGATAGGTTGGACTGACTCTAAGGTCTGTGGAGGGGTGCATTGGCATGGGGCAGAGAGTCTGTGTGTGTCTAACCAGGTGTGGGGATGCTGCACACTGCATCCTGTAGGAGGAGCAAGAGAGTTTGTGTAAGACCCTGACTTGGGTGTACTCCTGACTTTGCCTGGCTTAGATAAAAGTGTTCTGTTGTTAAGTTTGGTGCCTTCTAGGAGGGGGAGTTGGTGTTTGTGCAGAGGTGCGTAGCTGGGACCTGAGATCCCATCCCTAACCCTGGGGTTCCCCTACCTGACTGAGCTATGACAATTTGTCAGCTGAAGATTCCACTGTGTGGTTTTTTTCCTTCTGTGCCCCCTCGTGCTTTTTTCCCCCTCTTTCAGTTTCTTCTAAGTGGAATGCAAAGCCAACAACATTCAGGTCTAAGCTTTCAAACCTCCCATGTTCAACTAGATTCAAAATGAGGCAAACTGAGTTTCTGCATTTCTGATTTTAACAACACCAACCCAATGAAAGTAGATTGATTTGCAGTGTCAGATACAGAAGTTCCTCTACAGCAATACCACTATGAATAGGCATAAAAACAAATGTCTGCAAAGTATGTGTATTCACTCCTCTGCAACTAGTGATCATTTTGTTTTGAAAAGCCGGGTGGTGATTGCTGCAGTAATAATTCACATTACAAGCTATGGGTTTGCCCAACATTAGAAGAAATCTAAAGAGAACGGAACCTCTTTGGTTGTTAAAATAAGAGAAATAATTGAAGTAGCTGCTTTTTACCCCTAGCTAAATTCACTAGAAAATAGATGTATTTTCAGGGGCAGCTGTAGCCTCCGATTCAATGGGTGCCCTACACTAAACTTCCAAGGGGGGCAGTGACCACCCGTGGCAGCACCCTCTGCCCTGGCACTGCAACCCTAATCCCAGCCCAGTATGGAGGGGAGGCCCTGTTGGTGTGGGGCAGGCTCACTCTCCAGCTTCACATTCAACCTGAAGCAGCAGCTCCTGTCTGTGGGGCTGTGCCTGGCTCCAAAGTCCAGGCATCATGACCTGGCACCAGAGCTGACGAGAGGGGGGGGAAGCCGGTAAAAATTACCGGGGCCCGGCGGTCTGGAAGGGGGCCCGGCTTCCCCCCCGTCGGCCCTGTTTAGCTGGTCCACCCTTGCTGGGGGGCCCGAAATTTTTTTTTTCACCGGGGCCTGAACCCGCTCTCGGCGGCCCTGCCTGGCACATGGGGGTTGCACTGAAGCACCACTCAGGTTTGGCCCAGCCATTGCTTTGTCATGGCAAGAGCTGCCACTGTGGGGTGAGTGTGGAGCGGGCTCTCTCTCCAACCCCTACTCCCCCCCCCCCCCCCCCCCGTCCATATGGGTGGGAGAAGTGTATGTTTGCCTGATTTTGCATCCTTGGTGTCATGATTTCTGTGGGTGCAGTTGAACCCATGAATCCACGCTAAAGCCACTCCCGTGTTTTTGGTTGTTGCTAATAAAATTGACCAAGATTTTCAAACGTGACTAGAGATTTTGGATGTCCAACATAGATTCCTTAAAGAGGACTGGTCTTCAGAGAGTGGGTGCTTAGTCCTTTCTGAAAATCAGGCCCCTTTAAGGTGTCTGAAATAGGATAGTCAAAAATTAAGGCACCCAAAATTACTATTCACTTTCAAAAACCTCAGCCATTATTTTAGGTTACATTTTTCAAAAGTGCCTATGTGACTTAGGCTCCTAAGTCTTATTGACTTTCTCTTGGTCGTTAGACTCCTAAGTCATGTAGGTACTTTTGAAAATGTTACTCATAATCTATTCACCAAAAGTAGGTATGGTCCTTTTCAAAGCAAATAATGAGCCTATGGCCCATTGAGGGATGGTAGTTGCCTCAATGAGTGCCTTAGGCTCATAGCAGGGAGAGCCCCCCCTCCCCCAATGAGTCTAAGGCCCAGTTGAGCCCCTGGAGAGTCTAAGGCCTGGTCTACACTAACCCCCCAAGTCGAACTAAGGTACGCAACTTCAGCTACGTGAATAACGTAGCTGAAGTCGACATACCTTAGTTCGAACTTACCGCGGTTCAGACGCGGTCCACACGCGGCAGGCAGGCTCCCCGTCGACTCCGCGGTACTCCTCTCGCCGAGCTGGAGTACCGCAGTCGACGGCGATCACTTCCTGGTTCGACTTATCGCGTCCAGACCAGACGCGATAAGTCGAACCCAGAACTTCGATTCCCAGCCGCCGAACTAGCGGCTGGGTGTAGACAAGCCCTACGTTTTGGAATATGGGGGAGGCCTCCAGTGAATTCCTAAATCTTGCTGATGGGGCTGAGGAGGGCTAACTGGAAGGTTTTCTGCTCCTGCAGCTCTCATAAGGTCCACCGGAAGGGAGAATCCCACCCTGCATTGAAGCCTCCTACTCCTCCCAGGCCTCCCCGTCCTCTAATCTTCTAGGGTCTGCAAGAAAATGCCCCTTCCTATAGATATAAGAAGGTCCACAGGGAAGGGGGACTGGACGAGAATAAGAGATGTAGAAGGTGATGAGGTCGGGGCCATTCCTGTCTTCCTGTGGCCCTCTTAAAGTCTGCAAGAGGGAAGAAATGAGCCTCCTGAAGTTCACTGTTTCCCTCAACAACCCTGGTGAACATAAAGGGACTCATCACCCTTCCTGTGGGCTTTTTGACTGGGGGGAAAAAACCCTTAATTTACCTGGTGACAGGCCTCCTTAAGATAGGGATTGCATCCTCCAGGGTTTTTTCCCTACACAGTAGCAAAAAAAAAAAAAAAATGAATTCTGCAATTGTGTTAATTGCTACAGCCCCTCACCCACAGGGTGTACAATCAGAAAAGGAAAAAGACAGATGAAGGATAGGGGAAAGGGAGGAAATAAACAAATGCCATGATCTTGGCCTTTGAAAGGGCAAGAATAGAGGATTTCAGTAGAAAAAAATTCTATGGCTTGTGCTATGCAAGAGATCAGACAAAATGGTGATAATGGTCCCTTCTGGCCTTAACATTTCTGAATATTTATGAATCTATGAAAATTAACATCAGCCACTTTCATTTTATATCTCTTTAATAGATATCTCATGATTCCCGATGCTGTGTATACTATGGAGGTATTTGAGGAACAGAATGAGAATGTGCAGGAATACCGGTCTGTAGTTCCATAGAAAACCCTTTTCTAGGTGAATAGTGGAGAAAAGTTCCTGGATTATATGAACTTTTAAAAAATTCTAGAACAATCATTTGTCAAACTAAATGCACTGAGGCATGGCTAAAGCAAATCAGTTTTCCAACCATTTTTTATAATCAGATTAAAAAAATCTTTAGGTTAATAGGTCAGTAATCTGTCTATGCTATAATACTGGTTACTAATTAAATCATTCTGAGACTCAGAAATACAGATAAAGCAAGCATGGATTAAACTGGTTTGGTGGGATTAGTCTCTTTAGGAAATTCCAAATTGAATTTTTACAGATTAAATACTTCAAATGAACATGGAGGCCATCTGTTGTTGATGGTGAAACACCTTTACAATGAGGAGTATTCAGTCCTGTACAATGAACACTATACACTATGTACATCTCTGATGTTGATCTCTCTGTATATGTTAAGAAAAAGAAATTTGATTAGTACATGTTGGTGCAGTACTTACTGTTGATAGATGTTACTAGCTGATGGCTGTGTGTGGGTTTTCTCTGTGTGCTGTCCCACCTCTGTGCAGATAGTTGGCACAGCAGACCTCCATCGAACTGCCCCATAACCACAGACTCAGTTTGTAGCAAAGGCGTTTGGTCAGGTTTATTGTCAATGAAGAACAGTCCTAATGCCCTGGCTCAATGGTTACAGGCAGAGGCGGATTTACCATGAAACAAACTGTGCAGTGGCATGGGGCCCCCAATGATAGGGGGCCCCCACAAAATGCAGGACAAATCTCATCTGATGACCTGCCCCAGAGTCCCAGCCAGCAGCGCAGCAGGGCTCAGGCTGGCAGGATGCCTGCATTCTGTGGCCGGTGGCCCCTTGCTGCTCCTAGAAGTGGCCGCCTGCTGGCACGTCTCTACATGCCCCTGGTAGGGGGGGAGGCGGATCCGCGCGCTGCCCCCGCCCCAGGCAGCGCACGGAGACCTGCTCCCCGCTCCCCACAAGGGCACGCATAGACGTGCCAGCAGCAGTGCAGCAGGACTAGGGTGGCTCCCTGACCATGCTGCCTCCCTCCCTCCGCGCCATGCCGCTCCTGGAAGCAGCCGCCATGTCCCTGCAGTCCCTGGGGGGAGGGGTGTCTCCGTGCGTTGCCCCCACCCCGAGCGCCAACTGCGCAGCTCCCATTGGCCGGGAACTGTGGCCAATGGGAGCTGTGGGGGCAGTGCCTGCGGGCAGCAGCGCACAGAGACCCCCTGGCTCCTCCCCACCTAGGAGCCATTGCCAGAGGGGTGTGCCGGTTGCTTTGGGAGCCGCGCTGCCCCCCCGACCCCTCCTGCACCCTAGCCCCCTGCCCCAGCCCAGAGCCCGCACCCAGCACCCAAACTCCCTCCCAGAGCCTGACCCCTGCACCCCCTCCTGCACCCCAACCCTCTGCCCCAATCAAAGTACCTCACTTTATTTTCATTTACTTCCTATTACTTATAGGATGAGGATGAAGGAAAAAAAGAATGAAAAATGGGGGGTGGGGGGGAATAAGATAATGTTCTTTTTCTTGGCTGGGTCCCAAGGGGGGGAGCCCTGAAAATGAAGGTGTGCACTGGGCCCCACTAACTCTAAATCTGCCACTGGTTACAGGTATATCACACATGTATGCCTGTTGCAATGGACTAGTTCAGTTAATGGTGGGACTTTCCATTATCCCCTAGGCCAGCCAAAGACACTCCCTCTGAGATATCTTTTTATACACCAATACAAACAAGTTGTATATTGCCCCTCTGACATATCTGAGTGCCACCCATTGCCTTGTATCTGTTGGTTTGATCAAAACATCTCTTTCTATCTTGCTGTCATCCTGACCTTATCTTTAGGTGGGTCAATATGTTCCTGTTGTCTCTGGGGAATGTGCTGGTATCAGGGTGTTCTGGTACCATCCTTCTGGAATGTGTGTGTGTGTGTATTCTTGTTCCTAGGACTACTTAGGAATATGTGTTCCTGCAATATCCGCCCTGTTCTTGCCAGATTCTGTGAGCAGGCCTTACCTTTTGCTCACAACTTAACTTAGCTTTATAGCAGCAAAGTTTTGACCACTACTTTAATTCAGGCCTCAGGCCCCATAGAAGGCCCCTAATCCAAGGCCTTATATCTCAGGCTCTCTTTCTACTACACTTACTATAATATAGTAGAGTCCTAATCTTTTTTTACGTAAGTTCTATGGCAGACAAACCATTTCTCCTTTACTCCCCACATGTTATTGATCTAAGATATTAATTAATATTAGGGCAAGTCTAGGTAATGTAAACTACTGTCTATGCTGATGGTGAGTTGGATCCCTATTACACAAGGTGTAGGAGGCTACTGGACGTATTATGCGTGACTCAGGCATAATACTTCCAGGATGCCATCAAAGTGGACCCTACTACACTGAAGCTTGCTCATTTTCACCGTGCTGGCTCAGGGGCCTGAGGTGTGGGAGGGGATGAAGGCTCTGGGGGCGGGGGGCTGCAGGCTCTGGGATGGGGCCAGAAATGAGGAGTTCAGGATGCGGGAGGGGGCTCCAGGCTGAGGCAGTGGGTTGGGATGCGGGAGGGAGGGGGAGGCGTTGGCTCCGGCTGGTGATGCGGGCTCTGATGTGGGGCTAGGGATGAGGGATTTGGGATGCAGGAGTGGGATCAGGGCTGGGGCAGGGGGTTGGGGGGAGTGAGGGCTCCGACTGGGGTGGGGCTGGGGATGAGGGGTTTGGGGTGCAGGAGGGTGCTCCGGGCTGGGATCGAGGGGTTCAGAGGGCAGGAGGGGGATCAGGGCTGGGGCAGAGGCCCGGGAGGGGGTCAGGAGTGCAGGCTCCAAGTGGCACTTACCTCACGCAGCTCCCAGAAGCAGCGACATGTCCACCCTCTGGCTCCTATGCGGAGGCACGGCCAGGCTGCTCTGCGCGCTGCCCTGTCCACTGGCGTTTCCCCTGCAGCTCCCATTGGCTGCAGTTCCTGGCCAAAGGGATCGGTGGAGTTGGCGCTTGGGGCAGATGCAGTGTGCAGAGCCCCCTGGCTGCCCCTACATGTAGGAGCCAGAGGGGGAACATGCCAGCTACTTCCCAGGAGCCTAGCAGGGAGCCTGCCAGCCCCACTGTGTGGTGCCGCCAACCGGACAGTCAACAGCCCGGTCAGCACTGCTGACCGGAGCTGCCAGGATCCCTTTTTGACTGGGTGTTCTGGTCAAAAACCTAGGTCCTCTTCCTGCGCTTTCCTTTCTCGGTCATTGGACTCTGTCCCCTCCTCCGAGCAGGCATGTCTGCAATCCTCCCCCCAAACCAACAGGGCCCCTGTTGTACTAGTGACTCTCCTCTCTTCCTCTGGGTTGCCGAGCAGACTCTGAGTCTGCCCTTGGCTCCCCTTCCCTACCAGGGACAGTGTATCTCTTCCAGAGCTACCAGCACACAGAGTCCCAGGAATCTAGGTAATCACCTTGGGGGTTACACACAGAGGGAGCATAACCATGGCTCTGCCTTCTCCTTTCCCCTTTGGGGAGGCTAGTCCCATGGTTGGCACTAGTCTTTCACACTCCCTGTGCTGAAGGACTTCAAAGGACTTGGATTGTACAGGCTGTCTCCTCCTGCAGACCAAGAGGGAAACCCCTCTGCCACAAGCCTGTTGGTCTCTCTAGCTGCCGCCTTCCGATCTCCTGAACATCTGTAGAAAAGGAACCACTTCCCTATAGTCCTCGGGAGGTCTGCAGGGAAGAGAGATTGGGTGAGAACATGAGGTTTGGGAGAAGAGGTCAGGTGCATTACTTCTTTATGCATCCATGAAGGGTTAGTCACCACCTATCCTTTATGCTGTATCCAGCGTGTCTTCTACAATACAATCTCATTCACTTGAACATTCACTCTCTCTGACTTACCTTGTCTCTGAAAGATGGCTTCATGGGGCCTGATCTAACACCCAATTACGTTGATGGGAGCCATGAGTGCTGAGCATTTTGACAATGAGGCCATTTATTTAAGTGCTTAAATGTGAATGTAGGTACCTAGATTCAGGCATCTAAGTAGACTAGGTACTTTGTGCCTGTGATTTTGAAAACCCTCTATGTAAATTACCAGAATATATAGCTTTCTATGCCTCTTTTAAGACTTCTCTGTATAGACTTTAATCCGCTCCCAAATGTTTTGTTTGACCTTTGTGTGTCAGACGACATATAAAAACAGTTGGATTTTACTCTCTTACAATTGTGCTTTTGTAATTTAACACACCCATTACTACGTTGTTGTAACTTATACTGGGAAACCCTCAGTTGGGAGAAAAGTGAGAATTATACAGGGGTTCTAAATAGCATTTGCTACAATTGTCTCTCTTTCAAATGTGATGAGGAAATGAAATGTGCTACTAATTTGAAACAATGGAGGATTAAGACATTTGATTGCTGCTTTTTAACGCTTGGAGGTTAATATACATCATTAATTGGAAGCAAGTTAATACATTTCTTCAAGCTAAATGACACTTCATTTTTCAGGGAAACTACTCCAGAAACCGAATACTTTGTAACAGTTTGTCACAGTCAAAGAGCCATATAGTTTAGTGCAAAAACAAAATCTACAGCAAATACTCCCTATAAAAGCTATAAATGATTAATAAAAATCCTAATTCTCTTAAAGTGCTTCACCTTGTTTATGGAGGGGGTTCAAAAGACAGCAGAATTGTAATGGAGCACTCCAGTTTACACTGTTTTTCCATTCTATACAGCATTAAGCATCTTGACTAACATCCATCATATGTGGTTTATTTTCTGTCATCAGGGCAGAATTATGTGCGCAGTGAAGTGTTTTGTTTTCATAGGGTTGTTTTTAAAGAGTGTATATGCTGCTACATGTTGATGTTAGAGAAGGCAGGTCACAGAAATGTGCCTTGTACTTGGAGCAGAAGGTGCTGAGGTTTGTTATGGTCCTTGGTTCCTTGCACAGCCTTGGACTGGCCCCCAACAAGGCTTTGTCTACTGTCCAGATAAGCTTTTATCTTTACAGAAGAAAGTTCCATTTACTTCTGGGGGCATTCTGTGCCAAAAAAATAAAAATTCTGCCTACAATATTTTAAAATTCTTCAAAATTCTGCAAATTTTATTTATCAATAAATAAATGAGGAGGGTGAGGCTGCTCCTGACACTGACACAGCACAAGGACTGGGCCTGCCCCACAAACATCCAACAGCCCTGTCCCTCGACACCACGTGCACCAGGTGTGGGCAGACAGGCTCAGCCCAGCAAGATCCAAGTGTAGATGGGCTTAGTGTGGGGGAATCCTGGTGTGGGGTAAGAGGGTTCTGTGGGGGGCAATCTGGGTGCGGATGGCTCAGTAGAGGGTCTGGGTGTGTATGGGATCTGGATGCATAGGGGCTCGTTGTGGGGTTCCGATTGCAGGGGCAATGGGACTCTGCAGGGGGGGGTCCATGTGAAGGTGGTTGGGCTCAGCAGGGGGGTCTGGATGTGAGGGTCTGGGGCTCAGTGGGGGGGTATAGGTGTGCGGGGCTCATCAGGCTGGTCTGGGTGCTGGGGATCTGGGGCATAGTGGGGTGGGGGTCTGGAAGCAGCTGTTTGGGGTTCAATGGGGTGGAGGTATGGGTGCAGGGAGGCTTATTGGGGTGGTCCAGGTGCAAGGGGGGCTCATCCGTGAGGGTTTGATGGGCCTGCTCAATGGGGAAGCCCCAGCTGCTGCTGCTGCTGCCAAGTGGATGCAACATGCTGGGCTCTGCTTCTCCCCCCCCTCAATTCCCCTATTCCCTTCTTTTTCCCCCATCCCCCTTCTCCACTGTCCCCTGACACATTCCCTCCCCTTTCCTCTTCCCACTATCCTCCTCCCCACTGCCCCTATCCTCCTCCCCTCACTTCCAAATCCCCTCCAGCGGCATGTGATCCCACGTGCCCCTCCCCACACCTCACCTCTGTTGTTTGGAGGGCAATACCCCCCCAAACTATGCCTACGAACATCCTCAGCTCCATGCCACTCTGCGCAGCTTCCCTTTTCTTCCCCATCATTTTATGCAGGGAAGCAAATAAATCTGCAGAGGGCATGAATTCTGCATGTGTGCAATAGCTCAGAATTTCCCCAGGAGTATTCCATTGTACCAGAGGAGTGGGGTTCTTGACCACCAATCCTCATCCACAAGGTTTTGGTGATACTTTAGATATCCCTGGCACAGGTCATTGAGCGTATTGAAGATAAAGACTGAGACCTTGAACTTGACTCCTTCATTCTTAATTACATTCCTATAACAGTGTAAAGGCATCCAAAATGGGCATAATTTACACTGCCAGAGAAGTGTAAAGAGGCCTTTGAGTAAATAAGAATCAAGCTCATTGACTTCAATGGACATTGGCTTTTGTGAGAGCGGAATCTGGGCCAGTGTATTTAGGTTCCACATGTACCCAATAATTAACCAACCAAAGAAGTAATATGTTTAACAGCATCCTATATCTCAATTTAAAATCTGCTCAGTATTGTCATAGTAAACTGCATGCCACCAAGATCGAGGGGCAGCTGACAGAGTACAGATTTAAACCGATTCTCAATAAATTTAATTAAAACTTGATTTGAATTATTCAGATTCAAATATTGTTCTGGAATTACATGCACTCTCCATATAAGCAGGATCTGAAGGAGCTCTCCCCTGACAGCTAGTGATGAGTTGGGGAGGGGAAAAGGCTTCAGGACCAGACTGTATTTACATGAACACACCCACTCTGCGTAGGTATCCAACAGACAGAGCTGTGTTGCCAAAGTGACCAATTTTTGTTGGTGTTGGGTTACAAATCACTATTGAATGCTGGGGTAATGAAATGTTGTTATCCTTATCGTACAAGTAAAGGGTAGCAGAACTGTGCTTAGCCTGTCCTGATTGAGGGGGTCACCCTCAACTGCACTGAACTTGCTAAGCAGGGTGCTCAGATGCCAGACCCCCGTGAAGGGCAAGAGTGGGTGGGGATAGGTGTTCCTGCTTAGGCTCTACTTAAGAGTCCTAGGCATGGTTTAACCTTCCCTTCTCTGCTGTTCAAAGATAGACCTAATTAGGGCTCTGTTTTTGTTTTGTTAAGTGATCACTAGAGTTGAAATCATCTGTTGTGGGACAGCATTTCTGCCCAGCCTGCTTCAGCAGTGAGGTTCTCCCACTGAGAACTGATAATCACTGAGAGCTGGGTGGATCCTCAAGAGATCGACCCAGAGGTCATTGCAGAGAAGCAGAAGGTGATGGTGTGCAGTGGTGATGGTCGGCAGGGCAGTCAGCAGAGCTGCTGATGCCAGGGCCAGGGCCTGGACAGTGGAGCGAGGAAGATGCACCTATGAACTCTGGGTCTTCACTAACCAAGGACAACCACTGTGAGTGGTGTGGTGGAGGGACAAGGGAGGGGCACGTTAAAGGAACTTTTGGGTGTTGGACTCAAGAACCTGAGGCAAAAGACACTGCCCAACATACTCTAGGGTGAGTGTTTTGCTCGTGGTTTTATGTTTATGAATCCTGCTTGCGGCATTTTCCCAAATTCTTGCCTTGTTACTTCCCTCCTTCTAGTAAAAATTTCTTTTTTACACTCAGACTTGTGAGAGGGGAAGTATTGCCCTCAAGTCTGGTACTGAACATAAGCCACTCAGACCAGAGAATCCACCCTAAAGAGTGCTATAAAGAGGTGAAGATTGTTATTAATAGGAGAGACATTACCCAGTTGCATAGGCCTGGGAGCCAAGAACTGAGCCAACTGAACTAATTCTGCCTCTGATACAGACTCTCCTCTGTATGATCTTGGGGAGGACATGTAACTTATCAGCCTCAATTTCTGGGGTATAAGGTCAATAATAAATATCTGCTTTCCCCGAGGTGCTATGAGGATTAATTTGTTAATATTTGCTGTGAAGCTGAAAAATGCTAAATATAATTTTATTATTTAGCTTGGAGCTAGGGTACTTAACCTGCTCATCCTGATGTTAGAAAGAGACTATTTGTGTTAATAAGAGCTCATTATAATTCATTCTATTGCTCAGAAGCAGAGTTAAAAAACATAAATTTGCTAAAGCAAATGGCTGCATCTGTGTAGATTTTACATGACAATCCAGCACACAGCAGGGTATCTCCATCTCCTGCCTCGTATACAGCATGACACAAGGGTGATGTGCTTCTTTGGTCTTCATTGCCAGGAGCCAGTTATGCTTCTCTTACAGTAATGCTCTAGGCTCATTTCCAGAATGGCCTTGGCAAATGACTGCAGAGAAAATTACTGATCCCCTGTCCTCTGAGCTAAAAAGTGTGAGTGTCTGTTGCCAACTGTCAGGGAAGTAAAAGGATGGGGGTGGGGGAACCACCTTTGATGACAGGATGTAGAAAAACCTTTAAAACTCCTGGGGGGGAAAAGAAGTCGGATTCCATTCAGATCCAGATTTAGAGTCTATGAATTGTCTCTGAGAGCACAAAGGTTGCCAGAATAGCCTAAAGCTTAAGGCAAAATGGGATGGTGTGTGTGTGTGTGGTACCCTCATTCTGCAGGCAAGGCGGGGTTGTGTGTGTACTGTATATAAGCCAAACGTTGTGGCCGGAACGTGGGCACCTGTCATGGATTGTTAGACCTGGATACGACATTCAGTCAGAGACCAAAAAAGGTTCCTTTGTATTGTCAGCACAATATTTGAGTTTATATTATTATTTTGTTGTTCTTATCGTGTCATTTACAGACAAATTAAAGAGGACAATTTATGTCCCAAGACAAACTGGCTTTGATATGGTGTTCTTCCTTTTTCTCTATGCTTAATTGGGCTAACAGGGAAAGACGACAGCTGTGATAGTGGGAATGATAAATGCCTTTGCCTGTCCTGGTTTTGACAGCAATCAGCCTGACAAAGGATTACCAATTGATTTGAGATCAGTGTTAGCACTGGATGCAGCTCGGTTACCCCTCCTGCGTTCTAGTGTGCTATAGAAACAGTTGTCCTTTAAAAAATGTGGAAAATTCTTTTTTATTTGAAGGGGGAGAATTCCTCTTCAGAGATGGGGGGAAGAGACAAAAACGTGGAAGGGAGAGAGGGATCCCTGTCAAACAATGCTTCAGGGCTTATTTGTGTGTGAGTGTGTGTATGCGTGGGGGTTGGTAAAAATGGAAAAGTTGCTCATGGACACGTGCTGTGGAAAAAAGCAGACCATCTTCTAGACAATCTTATATCACCTGCTAATGTTGCCTATTTACATATTTTTGTAGGGTATTCTGGGTAGAATCCATGACTAAGCCTAGCTATGTAGGGTCATCCCATTTAGTACAGGACAGAGGTGACATCCTTATACCTTTTGGATCAGTAGAGCACTTGGACTTCAGAGTTTATTGTTTTTGTTTTTGCTGACTGCAGGGGACTCTAAGCAAAAGGCAGGAATTTATGTTAAGAGAGCCCCTCATTCACTGTGGGAAGCGGCCTTCCCAAGAAGCCACTGGTACCAAGAGCGAGAATGCAAAAACCTGATTTCTGTGTTAGTTTGCCTTCCTCTGGAGCCCAGTCCAGTACCATTGGAGTCAGTGGGAGCTTTGCAGTTGACTTAAAAGGAAGCAGGATCTGGCTTTGGTGGATACGAACATCGCCATCATGGCATCCCGGGCTCCAAATCACCTAGGAAATGATTGTTCCAAGGTCTATCCTGACCCTGGGTATCCCACATGCCAATACATAGGGCCTGGTAAATAGAGTTCTTAATCACTCCTTACTTGGGCAAAGCCTCTATTGAAGCCAATGGAGTTTTGACTGAGGCTAGGTCTACACTACAGCGGGGGGTCGACCTAAGATACGCAACTTCAGCTACGTGAATAGCGTAGCTGAAGTGGCGTATTTTAGGTCGACTTACCTGGCTGTGAGGACGGCGGCAAGTCGACTGCTGCCGCGCCGCCGTCGACTCCGCTACCGCCTCTTGCCACGGTGGATTTCCAGAGTCGACGGTAGAGCCATCAGGGATCGATTTTATCGCGTCTTCACTAGACGCGGTAAGTCGATCCCCGATAGACCGATTGCTACCCGCCAGATCGGCGGGTAGTGAAGACGTGCCCTCAGTAAGGAGTGGAAGAGGAGTACAGGATCAGGCCCATTGGCCAGCCTTTTAGTGCTAATCGCTTCCTAATCTGAATTGAAATCAATGAGTATTTAAGCAAGACTATCAAAAATCAAAGTCCACTGCTTTCATTTTTCTTACGGGGGACGGAGGGAGGCACAAGGTAGCTGTCCTTTGGCTCACATTCAGTTCTAACTGATTTAGCAATCTGCTGTCAGAGCAGCAGCCCTTGTCATAAGAACATAAGAACGGCCATACTGGGTCAGACCAAAGGTCCATCCAGTCCAGTATCCTGTCTTCTGACAGTGACCAATGCCAGGTGTCCCAGAGGGAGTGAACCTAATAGGTAATGATCTCTCTCCTGCCATCCATCTCCACCCTGTGACAAACAGAGGCTAGGGACACCATTCCTTATCCATCCTGGCTAATAGGCATTAATGGACTTAACCTCCATGAATTTATGTAGTTCTCTTTTAAACGCTGTTATAGTTCTAGCCTTCAAGGAGTTCCACAGGTTGACTGCGCGCTGTGTGAAGAAGAACGTCCTTTTATTTGTTTTAAACCTCCTGCCCATTAATTTCATTTTGTGGTATTTTGTGTATACCACTTACTGCACAGCGCTCTTTACCAAGTGCATAGTGTCAGAGATCAATATTAAACAGAGATCAATGATAATGGCTGGGTGCGCAATGAGTCATGCTCTTCACTACAAGATACCAGGTCTCCTATGATTATATCAAGCTAATGAGTTCACTGGTGTGTATCTAGGAATCATTTTAGAATGAATAAATCATGTGAGCGTTTCTAAAGAAATCAGACAGCTTTAAATGACTGATAAAAACAAAAGGCAGGCTGTATGAAGCCACACTGGTGGCTTAACTCAAAACCACAGACCCAATCCTGCAAACCCTTGCTCATGTGAGCAGACACTGTCCCACTGAAATCAAAGCTAAAATAAATGCTGTCAAATGTAGATAGAGAGAACAATGTGAATTTGTATATAAGAGATGGTTGGAAAAGGTTTGATTTCTGTGGGAAATTTTGATTTTTTTTTGTAAAAAAAAGAAAAAGAAAAATTTGAAAATGAAAAATGTTGGTCAAAAACTGGCAAACACCAAAACACTTTGGTATTAATTCTATTGAAATCAATCGTCCCTAAGGTTTATTTGCAGGATTGGGGTCGAATTTTTTACAGCATCTCACACTCAACTCTGATAGGGGTTGCTAAGTGGTACTTTAAACATGAAATCCTACTAGCATTAGTAATAATACGTGTGTGAGTAAGAACTACTGACGTTAGTCAGGGTTGCAGTTTCGGGACATAACTGAGAAAAACCCAGATGGTGAGTCATATCATTAGTATTGGTAATTCATCGTAATTGGCACAGTCTTTTTCCCCTGTTTCCCCAGACATATATTTCTAATCAATGCTTCTAATTTATATTTGCAGCTTGAGTGTCCTCCCTGTGATAGGGATTTACTGCCCCTCTAATGAACCTGGAAGCTGCACTGGGCCATATTTACAAAGCAGCTTAAAAAGAATCTGCATGTTGCCTTAGCCTCTACTGAGTCAGATGGCTTCCGTATGTACAACCATTACCACAATGCTGGGGAAGCTGTCTGGGTTCAGTATATATCCACAAGCTATTTCCTTTACAGTGGGAAAGGCATATAAAAATGGGTATGGGGGGAGGAGATAGGTGAAAGTGGGATGAAAGTCCCCAAATCCTGGCTAACCAGGTATTCATTAGCAGCCATCATGAAAGGAGGATTTATCTATGCCTAGCAGTTGCTTCTAGCAATATTCTTGACAAAGGAATTGGGAAGCACTGCTTGTAAAAATAAAAAAGCATGGTCTGATCGGTCTGGGTGTTCTATTTAAAAAGATTGGATTTTTAATTAGGGCTCTGATTCTGATCTCACTTGCACCAGTGTTAATAGGAATAATTCCACTGAAGTTAATGGAGATGCACTATGTAAAACTGATGTGAGAGGAAACTCAGCCCCTAGCTAGCTGTAAAACAAATGTGAATATTTAACTTGTACTAGTAAAAATGCCCTACCTCCTCAAAAAGCATTCTGATCTGTTTGATAAAGACATTCGGTCCTTATATTCCCCAGGGTCCCAGCATCCTATTTACCTTATTAGTTGGGATTTCTAATCAAAAGCTGTGGGTAAGACCCATCCTTCTGGCGATATTATTGTTCTGCTGTCTGCAGGGATTTCATATCCTGGGTTTTCTTTTCATTAATTTTTGAAATGGAAAGTCTGTCTAGCACAGTTAGAGGCAAAGGGGCTTCTTTACCTCTTGGGATCTGTGAACATACAAAGAACCAGATTAATTATTGGATATTCATTTAAAAAATGGTATTTACAGTTCTTTTTGGCAATTTCTCTTTTCCATCCAGTAGATGGAAGAAATTAAATCCCAAACATTTCCAGTAATCACTGTGGAAGTAAATCTGGGATTGAACTTCAGTAGTTCTTAGGGGGGCTAACCACAACATAAACAGTGCTATAGCAGGATTAATCTAGAAGGTTTTTAAATGCAGTGGACCAGTGTATCAGCATATTATTAATTAGAAGTAAATATCTCCCTTTGGTAACTACACGAACTGCACATCTTTTTAATTTGTATTTAGCTTTCAGACAAGTAATGATCCAAATTACTGTTGGGAGAAAAAAATATCCAGAATTACCCTTGTTTTCTGTCCACACAAATAAATATTTAATGGGACATACTCTGTGTATACTTTAAAGACGTTTAAGATATGTTTTTTTTATGGGGTGAGTGGTAGTAAGGAGGTGGCATCAGATTCTCATTAGAGCTGGATTTTTGTTTTTAATTTCCAGTCCC
Organism: Terrapene triunguis; assembly: GCF_002925995.2. Taxonomy (NCBI): domain Eukaryota; kingdom Metazoa; phylum Chordata; order Testudines; family Emydidae; genus Terrapene; species Terrapene triunguis. Next base: position 2,537,856 of record NW_020664490.1, on the reverse strand, counting down.
AGCTCAATGACAGTCTGCCAGGAGGGGTGCTTGGGAGTCAGGACTCCCCACGCTCCTGTCCGCATCAGCCCATCAGGTGGACTACTGAGGAACTGATGAGGCAGGCAGGCAGTGGGTGAGCTGGCAGGAAACCACACCTAGTTCCCACCAGAAGTTTCCATGGAATCATTATGTTCCAGAGGAATGTTTTGATTTTGTCAAATCAGCATTTTCCAAAGGAAAACCGTTCCACTGGAAAATTTTCAAGCAGCTGTAGTGCTGCTATGGATATATCAAGTTGTCAGGCTTTCTATTCAGGCAACAGATATTGGCCATTGCTGAAGGCAAGATCACGGACTTGGTGGGTGAGTGGTCTTATCTGGTATGACAAACACTAGTAGTTCTTTAGTTGCACAAGCTTTAGTCACCATTGGTGATCCTTTGTATCTCCATGTTTATAATTTTTCGTTGGTTTTACATTTGGAAGAAAATTATGTAGAGACTAGAAAGGGAGTTAGAGACTGACTAGGGAATCGGGCCTCGTTCTGTAGTGCCCCTTTGGGTAGGGAGCAGAGGCACTGGAACCAGGGCCGGCTCCAGGCACCAGGCACCCAAGCTGGTGCTCTGGCCGCCGGGGGGGGGGAGAGCCGAGCCCCAGCCGGGGCTCACTGCCCTGCCCCCGGCGCTCTGGCCGCCAGGGGGAGAGCCGAGCCCCCGACGGGGCTCGCTGCCCTCCCCCCGGGGCTCCGGCCGCCCCCCCCCCCGGGGGGGGGGGGGCGGCCGGAGGCTTTTTCGCCTGGGGCGGCGAAAAAGCCAGAGCCGGCCCTGACTGGAACATAGGAATTGCCGTGGTGCAAGAAACTCATGGTCTGTTTATGCCCTGATCCTGCAGCTCTTATTCATGTGAGAGTAACCCCTCCGGGAGTTTCCAGCTCCTGGAGCTCCAGACAGCCTCTAGGGGGCCTTATTAAAAGGACTACAAGTCAGAGGCCACCAGAATCCTTTGACCTCATTTCCCAGCGTGCCTGGCGCTAGGAGTGGGAACAGAAAGGACTAGAAATCCCTACTGGGGCCAATCAGGAGGCTTCTGCATAGGGTGAGCTGGAGGAGCAGTCCACTGGACCTGTGACAAGCCAGGGTTGCAGGGCTCCCAGCAAGGGGACAACCTGACTCTACACAGAGAGTTTAGTTTCAGGTTTCAATTTGGAAGCTGAGAGAGAACCTGCTCAGCTCATGGAGTCTGCCGAACCCCACCCCCTGCCCAGGGAGTTCTTGCACCACTGTGAGATCTAGCTGCATGGATCAGGCAGCTCCAGTACTGCAATGACCCACATAGAGCAGAGAGAAATTTGACCTGGCTCTGGATAAAGAGACCCAGCTGAGACCCCAGAAGGATTCCAGACTAGAACCAGTGAGCCCAGTTGAAGCTGGGAAAGGACCTTTCCCCGCCCGGGGATGAAGATAAAGTAATGTGGCTTTTGTTGAAGACAGCCAACACCACAGTGCTGCAACACTCCATCTCAGGACACACTATCTTGGCCATGCCATTTGCCTTGGGGAGGTGTCAGGGAGGAGGGGTTTGTGAGTGTTAGGAGATGGGGAATTGGCTTATTTATAAGTGTTTATTAATTATTAGTTAACTTGAACCCCTTCCTTCCTCAGATCCTATTTTCTTGTTTTCAGTTAAGTCACCTTCTCTGTTACACTATTATTTTTGGTGTAATTCCTTTGCTGGCATTAGTTTTATTTACCTTATTGACCCCTGTGTAATGTTTTATTTACTTTATTGTCCCCTGTTTACTCTCTTAGATAGCTAGTAGAATTGTCATTGATGTCTCAAGGGAAAGCACCCCTGGGTATATAACACGGTGAGGCATCAGTTTGAGTGGAGGCACCAGGTGCCAAAAAAGAACCCATGACCTGACCCATATGAGGATAGGGGAGAAGCCTCTCCAAATATTGGTGATAGCAAACACCTGGGAGAGAAAAAGGAGGAGGCTTAAGCCATACCTCAGACGAGGGGCTTCATGAGTAAACCCAATGGTTTCAAAGAGACTATTTATATGAGCAAGGGCTTGCAGGGTTTGGGTTTCAGTGATGCTACAAGGCTTACTCAGTAAAGTTTTTAGAATGGGTTTTTGGTCTAATATACTGCATTCAGTGCTATGTCATTTCAGATAACTGAACCATTGGTAATCTAACATTTTGGTCAGCACCAGTGTACCAGTGGTTTAGTGTCACCAGTCTTGCAGTGCTGGTTTGGATGCAATTTTGTGTCTCATCACATTTGTACTGTACAATGCTGCTGCAGTTGCTCTGCCCCCTTATTATCATTTCCACACTTTCTGATATATGTCTCTGAAGCAGTGGTTCCTGGGAGATTTATAAAATTCTTCTAGGTGCACTGGGGAATTCTCTGAGAAGAGGCCAACCTCCCATAAGTTGCTGGGAGCTGGCATAATTTCCAAGTTCTTTTCTAAAAAAGGAGTCCAAGATGAATGCTCAGCTCTTGCATAGGCTTGTGCTGGACAGAGCAGAGAACCAAATACTGAGATGAGTATTTAATGGAATTATTGCTGCAATGATGGCACATATCTCGCCACTGGAGGAGCTAGCTCAGTGCTTTAATATGATGTTCAGCAGGTGGAGTGCTGCTTTTGGTTTCTAACCATCCAAAGACTGGTTGGAACGAATCATTCTTGAGACCTGGGATGAGAAGCAGTGGGTCCATAAGTTCAGAAGGAGGAGAGAGACTTTTCTTTACCTGGTGAGCTAGCTGCATGCCAAACAGAGCCTCATGAAGAGAGCACCACTCACCAAGGAGGAGATTGCTCTGTAGCTGGCTACCCTGGATTAATTGATATCTTCACTTGTGGGTTTACATGCAATAGATCTGAGTTCTAGTCCCAGATCAGTCACTCACGTGACCTTGGGCAAGTCATTTCACCTCTTTTTATGCCCCCTCCCACTTTGTCTGTCTTGTTCATTTAGATTATAAGCTTTCTGGGGAAGGAACTGCTCATTACTATATGTTTGTACAGTATCTACCACAGTAGAGCACAGATCAAATAAATAATAATAATTTGTTGTCTCTCGGCAGACTGGAAGGACATGTTTTTATTATTCCCTAACTTCCATAGCCTGAGTTATTTATATATTACATTGCTATAAAAGTATGCCAGTGACAGATTTTCATGTATTAAATAAAAGCTAGAATGAAATGGTGATTGGAGGTAGATGAAAACATGTTGCTAATGATGGTGCAATGAATAGAGTGACAGTGTAATGTACATCAGTGGCTGTAATGCCCAATATGTCATTTCTTATTTGATATATTTTTGGCTGCCTTTAAAAACATTTCCCCCTGCTTGTCCACCATTTTGAGTCTGGTCACGTGGCATAGTTCAACCAACTGCTGCACAGACTGAGCTGGGCAGCTGATTTTGGAGCTTAGGTTGCAGAGGGGGATGCCAAATCTGTGGAATTATGGGGGCGGTGGAACAAACCAGGTGGTCCAGGGAGGGTATCAACAGCTTCTGCAGATGTAGAGAAGAGGGGAACTGGTGGAGCCCAACGGGAGAGGGCCGCTTCCATCTTTCTGTGAGGCTGCATGTGCACTAGTGGTGGCATATATTAGAACCCAGGAAACTCTTCCCTCATCCCCCTCACCTGCAAAATCAGCCCCATTGGTACATATTCCAGTCATAGAGTCATGAAGTTTAGCACTGCATACATGGTACAGAGGGCCCTTCATCCCCTGATTTCTCTTCCTGACTTGGCCACGGTCTCAGCTGACATGTCAGTGACTCCCTGAGCATATCTTGAGATCCTGGCAAAATCCTGGGCATCTCCTGGTCTGGCCTTTTCCTTCTGATCCAGCCAATGCTCTCCTCTTGCCTCTCAAATCCCCTAGTGTTTTGAAGTCTCTTATCTGTCCAGTAGCACGTCTGACTGCATGTAGGGGGAGTACACAGGATTTGATCCAGCTTTTCAAATAATGAACATGTTTTCCTTTGTGAACCTGTTATTATTGCCCTGGACTTCATTGTATTGGATCTTAAATCCCTGATTATTTCATGCTTATGCTTTATAACTTTTAAAAAGTCTGCAGACCATACCACTCAACCTACCAGGATCCAAATGCAGGGCACAATGCTTGCCAAAGTCCTCAAATGTCCAGGCACAGGAAAAATCATAATGTAGGAAAATGTTCATATGATGTGGGATTCACTTCTCTGACATATACAACATGTTCTGCAACCTCAGATTCACTGTTTTGTTCTGGAAATACAGGGTCTGCTTCTGGCATCAGTTATTGCTGGGTTTTTTTGGGGGGAGGGGCACTCCACTGAACTCAGTGGATTTGTCCCAGATTTACGCTGATGTAAATGAGAACAGAATCAGGACTGTAAATAATTTACCACAGAAAAAGCAAGACAACACCCAGCTTGAGCAGAAAGGGGGTACATTTTGGTTTGAAACTACGCACATTCTTGGTAATGAGGGAAAGTTGAGAGGTATGCTGCTGACTTTGTGGATTCACTACAGCTATTTATAAACAATGTATGAAATGAAAAATTCCTGCTCACCCAGTAGGATTTACAGACACTTCTGTCATATTGTGCTGTATTCTCTGCTCTAATATAGAGCTCAGGCCAGACATAGAAAGAAAAGCTCACAGAACCTAGAAGTCTCTGCCAAAAGAATGGAATAGATGACTTACTAGCAGTCATTTCCATCACTAATTTCTATAGGCTAAATCCTGAGCTTCTTATTCAATATTAATTGAATAAATCCTAAGTAATGCAAATTCCCAGTGGAGCCAGTGAAAGTTTGCCTAGAGTAATGACTGGGTAAATACTGAGGGCCAAATTCTGTTTGTCTTATTATTATTTTATTATAATAAGCTTGACTATACTTGATCTGCTGCTGTTAATGGCTCTTAAAAATTCTCCTTTGGCTAACCCAGTTGGGGCCTATGTATTTGGAGGCCTTGGATCTGAGTTTTATCCTTGCGGTTGAACTGAGTGGCCATTCTTTGCAGCACTTTGATAGCTATCAAATTCCAAGGTGGTTAGGGATTTCTTACAATAATTTTTAAACCTAACTCCTGATTTGTTTTCTCTGTAAAAGATGTCTATCAGAGCTTTTTCTCTCTCATGCCAGGAGAGAGCTATATGGGTCTCACAGTCAGGGACAAACTTTCATTTTAAGCCTATGAGTGAGGAAGTCATAAAGAGACCCCTAAGGTGGGTTTTAAGTGGGAATAATACTAATACTTAGTTCTTACGTAGGCTTTGTGTGGGCTTCTTAGGATGTAAAAATATGGAGCAACTGAAAAGTCCACTGGGGTCAAAAAGCCTCTGCCCTCTTTCAGTTTATCCCAATTCCATTCTCCTGCTCTTTCACCATATCTTCTTATTTGCCCACTTTCAGAAACATATCTGGATATTCTTGGAACTCAATTTGCATTCCTCATATAAGTGAGTCCATTTCTTTTCTACAGTTTGCAAATACAGGGCCATATTACCTGCTCCCAGAGAAATCATCTATGAGATGGGGACCAAAGGGGCAGGAAACTCCAAGAGATTCTTGTGGTAGTGTCCTGAGGGGCCCTCAGTGGGAGGAGAATAGAGTGATAGAGTTGGCAAAGGGTCTTGGCCCTCAACACCACATATTTTAGAGATCCTGGAACTCTACTGCATCAGCAGAGGCAGGAACCATTTGCCTAGCTGGCCACCCTTTCATAATGCTCTGCTGGACCCCTCGCCAATGGCAGCACATAGTACAGATACATGAATAATAAAAAAAAGAGGGGACAATAACTTACCTGCTTCATGGGGCTGTGAAGCAATAAAACCTGCTACCATTTACTTCTGTGCAACCCTTGTTCAGTTGAGTTCTTACTTCTTATTAGTAGAGTTGGGGAAATGCTACAAAATACTGAGTTGAATTTGTGAACATTTGTTCAAATTCATCCATCCCATCCAACCATATTTGTGAGCTGTTTTGTTCACTTTTTTTAAACGTGAATTTTTGTTTGTTTGCTCAAACTTTCAAGAAATGACAGTTCCATGTGTGAATATTTGTAGTTGTATGTAAACATCTGATATTTTCCTCTCCTCCTTGTTTATAAAGTTTCAGTCATCCACTTAGAGAGCAGAAACAATACCAGGTGACTTAAGTGACCAGTCACATACCATGATTAATGAATAGTTGAAGACACAGTCAAAGGGAACAGTTGGTGAGCCACCCATATCTATCTCTCTAGTTTCTTATATGCCCTCTGACTCCATAGCTTGTACCAGGAATGTTTATAAAGTATACACAGTAAGATGTATTTCACTCTCTTTTCCTTCCAGTCACAGTCATGGACTTTGTTTATTTTGTTTTAACCTTTTTCTGTTAATAAAGGAGGAGAGAAAATGTATATGTTGAAATATGTTAATGTAACCTGTTTATTGAACTATTAGGAATAATAAATGCAAATTGGAACTTGTTCATGGATAATTCATGAACAGAAAAAAAAGTTAAATTCGTTGGGTAAATATTCAGAAGAAAGAACTTAATAGCTGAATGGAAAGAATGAAAGATGCAGTAACAGAGTCAAATCTTGGTCCTAGTGAAGTCAGTGATAAAATTCTTATTGACTTCACTGGGACCAGAATTTAGCCCTAAGTATGATCATGTTCTTCTTCTTTAATAATTCTGTGTGAAATATAAATTTAAGGCAATTTAAAACAGTTTAGGTTTGTTTAGGTTTGCTCATTTAAGAAGTCCAGAATAAAGTCTTCTAAATACCAGGGACCAGATGGTGTAAATTATTTGAGCTCAATTTAAATCAACAGAGATGTGAGGGTTTACACCAGGATCTGGCCCTAGGAGAATAGGTTTGAACTCCCATTCTAATTTCATCGCAGTGGTCTCTAGGGGTAAGCATATTGCATGCCTCTTTTACATTCATACTGTTAAACAAAGCCATCATGTGCTAAAGTCAGCCTGAATTATTAAGACCTGGGTCCAAATTTTCAACAAGCCCTGCTTTGCTGTACAGATGGTTACATCAGTTGGTTGCCCCCATGCCACCTTAAATGTGGTGCTGTATGTTCTTGTGTTGCATTTTATTTGCTTACATAACATCTTTGCTCCAAGGTGCTCAGCAAAGATGACAGAGACAGTGCAAAACATAGCAATAATTGACCGCAAAAATAAACAAGTCAACAGTGGATGGATGGGCCTCTCTGTCTAGGCATTTAATACCATGCTTGTCATAATCATGGTATCTGAGCCTTCACTGTGGCATCTGTGTGTCTGTGAGAACAAAATATTGTGTGGAAGAGAGGAAATAGGAGCATTACAAAGTGGAAGAGAGAGATTTTGAAATGGGCTTTAGAATGACAAAGAAAGTCAGAAAACTGGGGAGCGTTTCTACTGTGCAGTGGTATAAAATGATGCTGTGTGTGTATAGTGGGATGAAATGTGCTATGTGCATTATTAGTATTGATTATTATTATCAGTCTTGGGGCAGTGCAGTGCTGCACTGTAAGAGCTGAGCCTGAATTTCAGCATCCAAAATGCCATTGCGGAATGTGTAAATAGCACAAACTGTTTTCATCCAAAATAAACCTTGCACTGCACACATGATAGTGAACAGCAGCAGCACGAAATGGGTTAAGTTATATAAGCCCTTTTAGGGAGGGGTGAGGAGCAAACTCTATTGGTGTTGCTGTTGCAGCTCAGGTTGATTTAGAATGGATGACAGTGGCCTGGCGCAGGCCCATGACTGAGGAAAGCTGCTTATCCCTCTCTGGGTTGCCATGGAGATGAGCAGGAGGCAGCAGTGGCAGAGAGGCTGTCAGTGAGGGAAATCAGTATCAGGCATCTGTGGGGGTCTGCAGGAGGGGAAGGAGGCAGGATCAGGGACACGGCAGGCAGCAGACATGGACTTGCATTGCGATTGTGCTGAGACTCCGGCAGTCGAGCCACCATCCGGGAAGATTAATAAAACTGCTTTCAAATTATTTAAGAGGAGGAAATCTGGGGGCACCATGCCCAGCATATTTGGTGTGAAAAACAAAGGCGGGGATGGGAAAGGCTCGAGTAAAGCTGGGATGGTGAGGAGCAAGACTCACGATGGATTAGCTGATGTTGTGCTGGAAAGCAGCAAGAAGGAAGAATCGAGCGGCGGAGGTGGCGGTGGTGTTGATCAGCTGAACAGGGATATAAACACCAGGGCTGTAGCCGGCCTCAATGTTTCATCAAACAGCTCCGTGGCTAAGTCACACAGTTTCTTCTCTCTGTTGAAGAAGAATGGGAAATCAGAAAATGGCAAGGGAGAGAATGCAGATCAGAGGGCGGGCAGCAGACAAAAGAAAGGATTGAAAGGGATCTTCAGCAGTATGCGATGGCATAAAAAGGATAAAAATGGCAAGGAGGAAAGGGGGGAAACATCAGAAATTCAATCCAGCCTTATTATGTCAGGTTCTCTGACTGCCAGCTTGGAATGCATCAAAGAAGAGGCACCAAAACCTTTGTCTGAGCCTCAATATGCCACAGAAGAAATTAACATTGAATTGTCTAGTGATAAACACAGTGGAGATGTGCACGCCACGGCAGAGGAGCCTGAAGTTAGAGATGCTGGGGAAATGCAGAACAACAAAAGCATACAAGGAGAGGATCCTGCTGCCGCTGGAAACCAACATGAGGCGAACCACCCTGAGCTGCCAGATCCGTGTGTGGAAGAGGTTGGGACTGCGAAGGATACGGCTATAACAGGTGACATTCCAATAAAGACTATTCCCCTTGTTGAACCTGAATGTCTTAGTGGTCAAGAGATGGCAGCAGCCCCTGACCCTTCCTCTATTGATCCACCCTCAGAGCAATCGATAGATCGTATTTGTTTGATGTTTGCTGACGTGACTTCACTGAAAAGCTTTGACTCTCTTACAGGCTGTGGAGATATTATTGCAGACCAGGAGGATGAAGTGGGCAGCAGCAGTGGCGGCTGTGAGAAGAGCACCCCAGGGGCCAGCAAGCCAGGCACTTCTAAAAAGAACCCAAACATGGTGGCCTACCAGGGAGGAGGAGAGGAGATGGCAAGCCCAGACCAAGTGGATGACACCTACCTTCAGGAGTTCTGGGATATGTTATCACAAACAGAGGAGCAAGTCCAAGAGACCCAGGGAGGAGAAGGAGGAGGGACAAAACCACCTGAGATCAAAAAAGAGACCAAGTGTGTTGAGGGGGCACAGGATGGTTCAATGGTGAAACGCATTGGTCTCAACCAGATTCCGATTCATCTCAACCACAAAGAGGATCAGAAGAACAGGGAATATGAGCAGCCAGAGGGCATCCCAAACAGTGATGAGGGCTACTGGGATTCCACTACTCCTGGTCCTGAGGAAGATAGCAGCAATAGTGTCCAGAAAGAGAGCATCCCCAGGGACAGCTACAGTGGTGATGCCCTCTATGATCTTTATGCTGATACAGATGAAAACATCACAGGGGTGCCTTCTGATGAAGAAGTCACCTGTGTATCACGCTCCAAACCTGTGTCTCCAGTAACAACCACATGCTCACTTAAAACACCTGCAGGTTCAGTCAAGGACTCCAAGATACCTATCAGCATTAAACATCTTACATCGCTTCCCACCAGCCACGGAACAGATGCCAGTAACAGCCATCACATTGCACACCATCACCCAACCAAAAGTGAGATTCCCAGAACCAAAATCCCTGTTTCTAAAGTACTTGTACGCCGGGTCAGTAATAGGGGTTTAGCGGGAACAATGGTTAAAGCCACCACATTCCAGGACAATGCCAAAAAGTAGTTGAACAAGATCTGGAGACAAAGATGGACAGTGAGTTAGAGGTGGGAAAGTCTTTATAGGAAAACACTAATAAAAATGTTTGCAGCACCTAAAGAAAGGCACCTAAAAGGGCCCCATAAGTGTATTCTGGGGGCCAGCACTTCTGAATCTCTTCTTGATATACAGTATATAAAAATACAAAAATAGTCAAATTCTTTTCAAGCACTTTTAAAAATTTGTATCTTTTTTCTGAAGCACTAAACACTTAGGAGGTCACTTTTACATGCCTTTGTGGAAGCTGGACTTTGATTATGAACGTAAAATGAGCATCTCCCCTAATGCAAATTAGTGCCATGAGTTCTTCAGGGGGACAGAAATACAGAAAGAGATGAACAACAGGAATTCTCCAATACAGTTAGCTTTTACTGGTTTTTTGTTTTTTGTTTTTGCTTAAATTGTAAAATGATGTCTGCTCTACAATTATGTGGAAAAATGCCAAGAAAAAACAAACAACCCAACAGGTAATTATTTACCTGATGTACATACAGCAGTGCTGGTCAGCAGCAGACTCAACTTATTTGTGTCCAGTAGCTAATTAATGAGTTAGGTGGATTTCTATAACTAGAACAGATATTTTTGTTTGTTTGTCTGTTTTGTTTTGGATCTGTTACAATATAAATGGATAACAGAGACATCTGGCAAAGTTCAGATGTTTACTTCAATATTTGTCTGATGCATAAAAATCAGGTTCAGGGAATCATTTTACTAAAAGCCAATATATACACAACTTTCACATTTATACAATAAATTACTCTTCATGTGTAGATAGAGGCATATTTTAACAGTTTTACTCAATGCTACAATTTTTTTATATAAAAATGTCTGTCTGTATTATCTAGAGTTTAAGCAAAAGTTAGTTTTTATAGCTAGATAATTTTACAATACTAAAATTATGGAACTTCTTTTAAGTACCGTACCTTAAACTAGAGCAAAACTCTGTTTTATATGGGCTCTTGCTTCCCCAGAATAACAAGTTTATTATGCTAATTTTATTAGAGTGACACATTCATCGTGCCAGAGCCAAGGTTCTGACAGCATTGCCATTGCAAACCTCTATTTTCAGGGGTTTATACAAACTTACGCTGTGCTCAAACCTGGCTGAGAAGAAACCTAGGATAGAGACACATTTTTAAATTATTATTTTTTAAAATATATAAAATGAGTTTTGGCTGTTTAAAGAAAGTTTTGGACTTTCAGTTTCAGTCTTAATAACTTCCAAGTGATTTTACTTTAAGAAAGTTAAGAGACATGGTAGGTTAGTGATCCAGGAAATAGCCAGACAACCTGGGTGCTATGAAAAAATTGTTAATGGCTGAGATGTTTTTTGAAAAGTGGCTACTGTACATGGGCATTGACAACATTTCAAAGTAATTTCATAGGGATTTTATGATGTGCCTAAAGAAATATTTTCATGATATTCTGAAACAGCTCCAAAGGTCATTAAAGTCTAATGGGTAAATACTATGCATTTCCAAAATATTTTAAAATCTGTATTTAGTCAACAGACTGCAAGTGATATGAAGGTGATGTTTCAATGAATCTGGAAAAACACATTTTAAAAAAAATTATAAAAATATTATGAAGAGAATCCTAAATTTATGTAAGTGAATCTTACGTGACAGTTTGCTTTATCTTCTCCTTTTAATAAAAAAGAAAATGAGATATACAAAATATAAATTTAAAGAATATTGAGGTTGTAACTTGAACTGTGAAAAGCTAGGAAATACAGTTTTAAGAGCCCAGTTGTTCCTCCATTTACATGAGTGCAGCTCCCATTGGTATCACTGGGTGTTGCCCATTTAGCTAATAAGGGTAAAATTGAGATCTAGCTTTGAAATGGTCACTTTACTTAATACTAATTTGCGTAACCTCAATGGTGGGTGTCCAGGAGGAAAAGTTATCCTTTCCATTCAATTTCCTGGCTTTATTGGTTTGTGTCACAACCTCAATATATTTCAAAGAAGTTTATTTTTTATGTAATTTCTTCATAATATATATATGTATGGCTGTAGCCACATCCACTCACACACACAAGTTGTACATATGCATGGATAATCATACATATACTGTACAGGCACACAAATGAACATGCACACTCGTACATACACACTCTCATGCAAACACTACCAGGCATGTACATTCCTATGCACAGACTGAGGGGACATACAGTAAATCTATCTCAAAACTTGTTGGCGATTATTTTCTTTGCCTGAGAAAGGGATTTGCATTTGACCTGACTCTGCTTGTATTTTTAGAAGCTAAAGTTCTCAAAAGGATGAATGTACAGAACATGGAATTTTAATCCTAGCCATAAAACTAACAGTCATTCTGTTTTTCCCCCCCATCTGACTGTAAGGATCATGTTGTTCTTTGCATGATGATTATACAGAAAATTCATGTTTGCCCATTTTGTTTTAAGGACAAATTGTACAGAAGGATTGTGTAGGGAACTGAAAGTTGAGATGGAGAGAGGATGTTGTGAGCTTGTAACATACTTTAAAGTGAGAAGAGTGGATAGTAGCAGCTGTACATCATTTAAAACACTAGGAGAAATAACCTACCACCTATACAGTACTTGTTTGTGGCAATTTTTCTTCATATGCATTTTGTTTGCATTGTGGCCTGTATATAGCAAGAAGCAGTAGAATAATTTTAGATTAGTCCCCTCACACTTATAACTAACAACAACCACCATTAAAATATTTTGCCTTTCCTTCATTTTCTCTCTGTATTTCATTTCCATCCTTTTTTTAGTCCTCTTGCTGCGTGCTGGCTGGCAAATACAATCTAAACAGCTACTCTCTGGCAATGAGGTCTGAAGCTTTCACGTGGGAAGAGTGCTCAGGGTGGGAGGGGTACCTGCCTAGCCTCTCTTTTCCTACAGAGACTAGGTACTAATCACTTTCTCAAGCTTTATGCCCTATACCTAATGTAAGTAGGTTTTGCAAACCTGTTAATGATTCATGTGACTGCTTGCGATGTACAAAGGACAATCATATCCTTAAAAGGAGAATGGGAAAGTAACGTGTAGTAGGGTGTCAGTATTATTGTACCATAACAACACAGTGGCATTGATTCACGATTGAGGGCAGCGACTGTGTGGGAGTAAAGAAACTTAAACACAAGTTAACACTTAAATTAGCTCTACATTTTTATTTACAAAATTCAAAACCAATTACGTTTTTTATTTCAAAAATTAATAATCTGAAATGTAGTAGTTACCAGGACTTATTTTTATTATAATAGAAATATATTTGTATGTTATAACTTCACACAAGGCTTAAAACAAAGCACTAAAAGGCAGTTTAAAAGGCTTTCTTTAAATGTACATTTTAATTCCTTTAAATCACATGTAAGGGACACTGATATGCTTAATGATTGAAAAATTGATGACTTGCTGGATTTAATGGGTTGAAACATAAAGAGGTAATAGTCTTGGAGGCATTCTGTAGTGATTTGCATTCTAATTTATGACATTATTGTGTTTAAGCAAACGTTTTAATGGCCTTGGTAAATATCAAGGTAGAAATGATCTTCCGGGTCCCAAAGATGCCATTCTTCTATATTGTCATGTTTTTTAGTCCTTAAAGAACACTTTGTTTAGAATTGTGCTTGGGATGATGCTGTATAGGTATGACCCTGTACATAACACATAAAGAGGTTAATAGACCACGTCTTAGCATTTATATACTCTTTGCACTTTCAGGTCACTACTGGTAAATTTTATATGTCCCTAGGATATTTCTATATATTGCATAACATTTTATAGTTACCTATGGTATCTTCAGTGGTATGTGTTTCTTTCTTAAATATCAGCACAGAGGATCTTCTTTTAGTAGCAAGATATGCTGTCTTTTGTGGACTGATTTTGTCACAATAGAAGTAAAGTTTGCTGTGCTATAGGTGTGGTCTGCAACTGAGACATTGACAGTAATAGGATTTGAACACATGCAACAAATTTAAGAGGAGACTACACACCTACTAATAAGGTGAATCCATCTTCACTGTTACTCCATATATCATCATCATCTTCTTCTTCATCCCCTATGAACATCCATGCCACCATTTAGGATTATTGAGGACCGAATTTGAAGAATTCTGTATGTAAACATATCCTATGGAAATGCATTCCCTGATTATTTTTTAATGAATCTCACTAAATTATTTATCTAGGCTAAAATAATATTGCACCAAAGTCTTCAAAAAAATGTCTGATTGAGATGGCATTTTCAGGAAAGTGCTTAAAGTATAGATGAGCCAAATTACCAAGCTTTTGCTTAGCAAAGCAAAACTCTAGTTGGTTCTAAAATTTATGGTACTGCCAGAGCTTGCTCCTCAACGGGAGCCATTGATTTTGCTATATGGCCTCACTCTGAAGCTTTTTTTGCCTGCTGTAATAGACTGCTTTTTGAAAAGGCTTTTCATTGTGTTAATGGTATGAAGGAGACAGTTCACTGCAACAATAACCACTTATAAGGCAAATGGTTATCTAACAGCAAACAGTATAGGATTTTAAGCAAGGTGGCCTGGGAATTTATTTTCATGGCCATTGATACAAAATGCTACTGCTTCTTCTCAATTCTTGGAAAAACAAAGTGATACCAGCTGAAGGATGCTGCAGAACTAAGTCTTGGCAGAGATTATACATGACAGTTGCTGCAATTTTTCTTATAATTGTTCATTCCGCTGACATAACCCATTTGCCCATGCAGAATAGTACAACAGTTAGTAAGTGCTCCCTAAATGTGCACTTCCTTTCTGTTTAAAGGTGAACATTTTAAGATCATACAGCTAGCCATGCAATCGTCTATATTGGTGTGTTAATATTTCCCCTCATCTAAATGCAAAACACATCTTTTCATTGTTTTTCCATCTTGACAAACAGCCACTGCAGGGCTTGACCCCAATGCTCAGCATGTCCAAATTTCAGCTAATGCAATCATTGCCATCCTGAATTTAACTTGTGATGGCAGACGTGGGACCAGATCCATTCAAGTGCAGTAAATCCTGTGTGCGCTCTGTTGCGTCACTGCCCGTGTTTTGTAATCTGTTAACCAGTATGTTTTTCCTTTTAACTCTAATTGCAGTTTCAGTAAAATCTGTTTTTAGCAAAAACAAGATGTTGGTTTTGGTTTGTAAGGACCCAAACAGATTTTTATTACTTCAGGCTATGCTATGTTAAAATGATCACCATTTCAGCATCAAACCATTTCAACTGGTTTTTCTATGCAGACACATCATGTCTTTGAGTATAATGTGCCCATAAAAGAAAATTGGTTGTATCTGCTTTGAATTAAATCTGACCTTAGAATGAAAGAGCTACTAGTCTGATACCATTTCTCCGCTAATGGCAGTAAATGCAAAGGCCCAGATAATCCCTGCCCATGGGACACTGTGCAGGAGGGAGGAAATCACAGTGAGGATTTACTTGTGGAGGATGCCTTCTCCTCCACCCCCCCCCCCCAATGATCTGATCACAAGGGAGAGGCATGTCCCTTGTGGAAGAGGTTGTGGGGCTCACTCTCAAAATGGGCAGATCTTGGGGGATCTATGAGAGGCCACGAACATCTGCCCAGATGCTCTGTGAACCAGCTCTGGCCCCATGGAGGGCCCCCTTGTCTCCCCAGTATCTTAGCTTTTCTTCCCTTGGTTGCTCCTGGGACTCACACATTTTCTTTTCTGTTTAATTTCTGTGGGAGAGGAGGCTGGATGATGTGCATCTCCTATGCCCCTGTCCTGCCCACTCCTCTCTCAGCCTACTACACAACTTTCCAGGTGGTCTGGAACTGGGGGGCATGATGCAGCAGTTGTGGCTGAACTTCCCTTCCTTGTGAAAGAAAAGAGCACCACACGTGGAAGCTTCCCTCCATGTGTGGATGAGGAGGATGAGTTGGCTCATTGTACTGGCACTACAATTAGTGACAATATATTCACCCAAACTATGACAATATATTCACCCAAATCCTGCTCTCCTTGTTCATGGAAGTATAATAGATCTACTGAAGCCAATGTTAACAGTAGTATATTTTTAGCTGTCTTGTAAAGGGAATGGAACTGTTTGGGTCAGTAAGGTGAGCAGGATGTGACACTTTAATTTAACATGTAGCTTTAGCACGTCTACTTCCACAGATCCAGCACTGCTCAAAGACTTTCTCCTGCATTTCAACCCTCATTTTAAAAAATTGTATTAAAACAATGGGGCTATATCAGTGACTTCGGTGTGGTCTTCTGCTTAAAAGTGGATGGAACAATATGGCCCAAGAGTTGCAGAAGTGAAGTTGCTATGTACATACATGTAAAAGGTCATAGATACATCAAATCAAAATTATAATGCAGCTGACAAACTCAGGTATATGACATTGTTCTGGCATTGCAGTGTAAACAGTTTCACTCTACTTTTCAAGAGGAATAGTGAAATTAGACTCTCAGTTAAACCAGTGTAAAATCAGAGTAACTCCAGTGATCTGGGCCAGACTACAGTACCCTTGCTCCCACTAAATAACACCTCATTCCACAAGTAGTCTCACTGAAGTCAATGAAACAGTTTGTGGAGTTATGGTGCTGCTCAGTATGAGTAAGGGTATCAGAATCTGGCACTCTAGATCTGCGCTGTTGTATCTATCAGCAGGATCTTACTCAAAAGCTCTGCTAGTCTTGAAGCTTCCAGCTTTCTTAAACTATGGAATACAAGTTATACTGCTGATGACAAAAAAGCCCCCCCAGAGAAAGTACAGATACAATGCTAGAAAAATATTTTTGATTATACATTAAAAAGGAAATCAACAAATTGGTGGGAAGAAAAATAAATCTAATTAAATTGTAATAATATGGGATGGTGTTAATCTTTCATCACATCCAGTCTTGATTTATATATCAGTAGTGGGACTTGGGAAAAAGTGGGTGAGAGTATTCAGCACTGCATCTGACACTGAAAAGTTGTTTCTTACATGCTGAATAGGACAGATTTAACTTATAAAATGCTGATTTTTTTTTTTAAATGAGAGACGTTATACCTGACCTCATTTTTAACTGCAGATTTTCCCATTAGTATTTGTGTTGAGCCATCTCCAGTGAAATAACATATGGCCTGTTCAAGATGATGAGCAAGAAAAACCAGAACTCCACACTTCATGTAATTGATCAGTTTTCTGAGAATCTGGTAAACTCACATTCACCAACTTTTTCTGAGCAGAGACAGTAAAAGCTTAGAAGCTTTCTAGGTGGTATTTTTATAGACTGTTAAGACACCCACTTCCGCTTAAACAAACTTTGAAAAATACATCTACTGTTAAAGAACTTATTTAAAATATAACAAATAGCAATAGGTGGGTTTTTCCCCGACAGTTAAATGGGATAGATTAATCAATGTTTATATTTTTAATCTTGTAAATATTTATTTTGGGTACTCTGTATATGTGTTGGCACTGATTCTGGTGTTTGCTTATGTACCATTGTGAATGTTGGTGGGTTTGGTAGTCACCCTTCTAACGAATGTAAGAAACTCTGACTAACTGCACTTTTCTTCTTTCATTCAAAAACCTTAACGTGAAAAATATATCCACTGCCATGTTATATGTCATGATTAATGCAATTAATAAATTCAGTTGTTACTTTTCATTATTGTTGTCCCAATTACTGATAGCAGTGACATATTTAGTGAATTGGAAAATACTATGCTTTTGAAACAAGACATGGGTAGTCCCCAAGATGACACACTCATGATAAAAATATTTATTTTTAATGTATAAATGCCTTTACCTATGTTACTAAATACAACTTGGATTGATGAAACTAACTTTTCAAAAAAATTGCTTAAAACTTGAAAAAAAAATTAAAAAGCAAATTAAATTTTGGCCACTTGTTCTGTTGGTTTAATCCCCCCCCCCCCTTTACTCCACTTGGATGATGAAAGTAGATTAGTCAGTTTCATTTTTATTTCAAGTCAGTTTCAATTCCTGGTTCTCTGGTTTTAGCACTATACCACAGCATGTGAGTTGCAAATGGTATGTGGAAATGCAGGCCAAAAATAATGTCCCCTGATAGCTTTAAAAAATTCTCATAAAATATTATGATTATTAATAATATTTGTGGTAGGCAAAACTGGGCAGAACTTTTTCAATGAATTGTTTTTTTTCCAAAAAATGCATGTTTTGGGGACTGAAAACTATTTGTCAGTTTGGATTGACTTCGCTGAATTTGGTTGAAATTTTTTTCTAAAGAGTCAAAATGTTCAGTTTGACTTTTTCATTTTGAAAATTTTGTTCTGAAAAAGTGAAAAGGTTTTGTTTTAAATTTTCAATTTGAGACAGTGTTTTGATTTCAAATTTGGCCAGTTTAAAAAAAAAGGGGGGGGTGAAAAACACCAGAAACAGCCAAATCAAAATGGAAAAACTTGGAAAAAAATTAATTTCAAGTCAACTTGAAAAGTATGGTTGATTCAAAACTAGATTTTTTTTTGTAGAGTTTTTCGATTTGGTGAAAAATAAAAAAAAAAGTTTCAGTTCAAATTTGAACCAGATTTCTATTTTTATTTTTATTTTTCAGTTCAGCCTCCATTATTCATTCAGCTCTAGCTGTAGGTTTCTTCTCCCAAACTTAAATTCCAGACTGGCCTAGTACTCCTTTAAAGTGGCATCTTATCTTCATTTACTCAATAAACGAGTAGTCTCTGTTTTAGAAAGAGCTACTTATTCTTCAATATTTGAAAAATAGAATTGGGATCAATTTATTTTTGCATCAATAATGTAAACTAATTTTTTAATAGTCACATCTATCCTTTTTACTGGTTAAACAGCACTTTCCTTACATACCTCAAGTACCACTGAACTTGCTTGCTTGTTCATTGAAATATTGACCTGACTTAGAATAAGAACCTGAACAGACTCTTTCCTGAAGTTTTTAGTGAGTGTATTAACAAATCACAGGATAATTAGAAAATAATAAAACCCATCAGGATAAATAGCCTGCTGTGATACATAGATTCATAGATTCCAAGGCCAGAAGGGAACATTGTGATTATCTAGTCAGATCTCCTGTATAACACAGGCTATAGTATTTCCACCAAATAATTCTTAAAGCAGATCTTTTAGAAAAATATCCAATCCTGATTTAAAAATGGTAAGCTGACCCTTGGTAAGCTGTTCCAATGGATAATTACTCATCAAAAAATTATGCCTCTTTCCAGTTGGAATTTGTCTAGTTTCAACTTCCTGCCCCTGGATTGTGTTACACCTTTCTCTGATAGATTGAAGAGCCCATTATTAAATATTTGTTCGCCTTATAGGTACTTATTGACTGTAATCAAATCACCCCATAACCTTTTATTTGGTAAGCTAAATGGATCAAGCTCTTTGAGTCTATCACTATAAGGCAGGTTGTCTAATTCTTTAATCAGTCTCATGGCTCTTCTCTGAACCCCCTCCAATTTATAAATGTCCTTCTTGAACTGTGGACACTAGAGCTAGACATTGTCAAATTCAGAGGTAAAATAACCTCTCTGCTCCTACTTGAGATTTCCCTGTTTATGCATCCAAGGATTGTGTACGCCCTTTTAGCCACATTGTTGCATGGGGAGCTCATGTTCACCTGATTAACCATCACCTAATGATTTTCAATTCATACTAAGACCTTCTTCTTGCACAACAAGCATGTGAAGAGTTGCATATAAAAGGCTCAGTGTAAAAATGATGAGCAGAACAGGAAGCGCAAGGTAACCTGATCCTGCATTCATGAGAGTGCTGCTCCCCTATTGGATAGCAGTAATAAGGCCTAAGAGATGAATGTGTAGCTAAGCTCCTTATCTGTGCAATGGGCTCATATTCATGCCCATGCCTCCTCACCTACCCATTTCTCACATACACCACATCCTTTCTTTTTGTCCTGCGCACTTGGGAGAAAAAGAATGGGAAAATAGATTACCTGAGACTTACTGCTGCTCAGTGCAGATGACTGCCTGGTGGTTACCTTACTTGTGCCTATGCATAGCCGCCACTCTCTTTTGCTCCGGAATAGGGCAACCTTGCTTCATGAAGACTTCAGCTGAATGACTCTCAGACACGCTGTTGATGGAGCATTTAACATGTTCAGTAAAACAGATTAAATACCCGGGGGAACAGTTGTGAATGAATCTGTGGGGAAGAAGTAGCAATAGAACCAGGAATCCTGGATGGAGAGTAAATTCTAAAGTAATAAGGCTGAGTGTTTATTGTTGAGCTAATAGTTCCCTTCCACTTTAAAATAAATGAAGAAAACCCCAAACCAAAGCACCTCTAAGATTCTGGTGGATCACGATACTGGAAAATGGAACCCCAAGGTACCTGCAGGTGGGGAAGATGGCCTGAAAGTGCGAATGTGACCCTTTCCGAAGTATCTGTGGAAGCTGATTGCTGCATCCATTCTGCAAACGTGGCAGGTAAATGACAGAAGAGAACATTTTCAGCCCTTAATAAACCCTTGCTGGATCTCAGAGCCTGGGCTCTGGCCCAAGTGGGAAGATCTACACTGCTATTTTTAGCCCCGTAGCACGAGCGCCGCAAGGCTGAGTCAGTTGACCTCTGCTCTGAGACCCATTGCTGTTTTGTTTTTGTTTTGTTTTGGATTTTTTGCAGTGTAGCTGTACCCTTAGTGAGCAGGATGGAAGCGTAGCGTGGGAGGAGTGGGTGATTCTTTTGTTCTGTGCTTGTTAGACTAGTGAGTGCTATTTGACAGGGCCTCGCTGAGGGAAGGGAGGCCTGGTGGAGGAGTATTGCTGGGGGAGGGGAAACAGAGGCTGAGCCACTGCTGCGCTGTGCTATAGGAGGTATAGGGAGGAGATGCACCGACTGAGATAATGTGTGTGCAGTGCTTTGGTTATTTAGGTGTG
Source organism: Terrapene triunguis (assembly GCF_002925995.2). Classification (NCBI taxonomy): domain Eukaryota; kingdom Metazoa; phylum Chordata; order Testudines; family Emydidae; genus Terrapene; species Terrapene triunguis. The sequence continues at coordinate 2,517,147 of NW_020664490.1, read as the reverse complement.
TATTTTTGACAGCTCTGGGAATGGCTGTGTTTGAAAAGATATACCTAATGATGGAACGCTAAAGGGAAAATTGTAAATGAAGTGAGACAAGTGCGAGGAGGAAAAGGTGAGCTGCAGTGATGCAAGGTCCCCATAGCTAGTCCGTAGCCTAAAGTATTACTTCTATTACTAAATGTTTTACACTTGTCTAAAGCCTTTTGTCCTGAAGGCTCTCAGAGCACTTCACAAACTCCACCTATACAGCACTACTCAATGCAAACGCGTGGGAGGTGGAGGGTTAGTAACCAGCTGCCATACCGAAAGGAGGGCGGGTTCAGCAGATAGGGAGTTAGCCTGGGTCTGGGATTCCTGTGTGACTTTGGGAAAGTCACTTAGTCTCTCTGTACCCTAAGTTCCCCATCTGTAAAATGGGAATAATAATACTTCCTTACCTTACAGGGCTGTTGTGAGGATAAATATACTTAAGTCTGTGAAGTGCTCAAATCCTACAGCAATAGGGCCATGAAAGTACCAGAGGTAGATACAGTAGATATGCAAAACAAATGTTGTGCTATATAGTCTCGCCTACCTAAGTCAATTAACCACAAATATGCAAACAGAACTAAGCATATCAGTACAATAAAATGTGTTTTAATAAATATGGGCTGAGAAAAATCTTTTTTGGCCATACCTTTGATTTTGATTGTACACAAACTGGATAAAGGCTACAGCCTAAAATGGACAGCTTATTTTAAAAAGGCTTCTATGAAAAGGACGATCTAGAGCACTGTAAAAATGAAGATTAAAAAAAAAAATCAAATGGGCTGTTTAGATGATTACTTTACAGAAAATAGACTCCTCAGATGCAGTTGGTATTAGTGTGAGTCTATGATGGGAATATGTTGCATCTAATTGTATCTTTTCCCTGGGCTCTCCTCCTCCATGCCTCTGCACTGGTAGATTTTGTTTGCTGACACTTAACAAACCTTATAAAAATGTAGCATTTAAAGGGAAGAAATCATCCCTGCAATCCTTTGTCCTGGGTATCTGTATTTTTTCTGATTAATAAATTAAGCTTTTGATCCTTCCAATTAGACAGTATCCAGTCATTATCTTGCCACATCTAGGGTCTGATTATGCAGCCATTGCATATGAATAGCTTCTATTGAAATCAGCAGGAATTGCTTTTACTAAACAGCTGAATAAATTGGGGCCTAAGTCTTTCAGACAGCTGTCTATTGCAGCTTTCTCAGAAGCTTTAGACATTTGTTTGTATGGACACGAGGTTAGGTGAAATGTGTCTATGGTTTTACATGCTCTGCTAGATTGTGCCTCAGAATTCTGCAAGTTTTAAGAAAAACAGCAGGACCAGATTACATGGTTAAGTTAAGGTTGCCTGCGTTGGATCCTAACTCCTCAGTATGTAACATGTACTCAGACAGACTTAAACCAAATGACTATGTACTCAGACAGACTTAAAGCAAATGACTATATAGGAAATAAAGCAGACAACAGGACAAATCCATAAGGGCAAAATGTTCAACCCCTAGCACGGAGAGAACTGAGATCTCAACCTGAGCTATGAAACTCTACATTTCTGCATCAGTTCAGATGAACACACGGCACTATTTATAGCACAGTCCTTTACTACAGTTCTATTAGCATATCCTTCATCTGAGGATCTACATGACTAACCAAAAGCAAAAGGCTTTTGTATTTTGTTTCCAAAAGGGAAATCCAGGATGAAGCTCGTGTTCTTTGGGATGAATTATAGACCCGCTGATAGTAGAAAACCAACTACTTATTCAGTAACATTTGTTAGCACTGCACAGGTCTATTTAGTTACAGCCACTGCCCCTCACCCAGTGATTCAGCTACCAAGTTCAGAACTTCAGAAGATCCAGAAAGAGTGCTTTTACTGTTGTTTTTAAATACACAAGCAGTAAGTTTAACACATTTTGTGTCACTGGTGGTAGTTAATCATGACTCCTATTAACAGATTAAAATCTGAATTGTGTGCTCAGTTACCTTCTTGTTTGTCCAGTGCAGTTATTTGGCCTGCTATGTTAATATTCATATGAAGGTCAATAGCCTTTGACATACATAGAAGCTTGATAAACTTACAAAGCTTGCAAGGTCATCATTTTGGAATCTAGTATATACCATCCAGTCTCATGAACATGAAGACCAACTCTCCCATCCTCTTTTAGTCCTTAAAGTCTCCAGAGCAGGCAGGCATATAAGGTAGTCATGATCCTTTCATCTTGCTCTGTCAGTTGCAAGTAACTTAGTTTCTCCCAGGAGAGATTTCTCACAGATCTATGTCTCCTACCATCTTCCAGATGGTAGCGGGCTTCTTAACAAGCTTCTTAATCTTTCTTTTCCCTTTGGGAATACATGTCAGTGTCATCTTGTCACATCTGGTTTTCTCCAGGCTGATGATGTGCATTAGACATGTCACGTAATGCATCTTCAAGAGCTTGCCAACCTACAGATATGTCGGCCTGTTTCAAACCTTCCAGATGGATTGTTGGTGCTTGCAGCAAGGTGCTTTGGAGTTATTTACTGTGCCTCTTGTAACAGCCCCTCTCCAACAGCAGAATAAAAGTAAGTATCACTTTGTTCTGTGCAACTGCTTGTTCAGTCCAATTGTTTTCTTGGCTTGACCCATATCATTTAACGTACTCTCTCTCCTCTAAAGTCTTTCCATTCTAATAGCACAGGTTCCTTAGGCTTCCCAATCCTTCCATTACAGTGTCTAAGAAGAATTGCCTCCATAGGGAGGAAGATGAGTGGTTAAAGAACAGGGCTGGATGTCAGATGACCATTCCTGGCTCTGCCACAGGCATCCTGTGTGACCTTCAGCAACTCACTTAACCTATTTGTGCCTCAGTTCCCCATCTGTGAATGGGGATAGTAGTAGTTCCCTAACTGAGAGGAGTTTCGAGAGGCTAAATGCATTAACAGTCTATCCAATGTCTGTGGAGTGATTTGAGATCCTTGCATTGGAAGGCACTAGAGCAGTAGTATCTTCTTCCTCATACCTAGCCTGTTACTGTTTCAGTCCTAGCTGGAGATCTTGGATTTCTTTTTCTTTTTTTAAACTATATATAATTTTTACTGTGTTTTCCAGATCTTTGACTTGAAACCACAACCTCCTTATCTTTATATTTAGTTTTATTGAGAGGAAGATTCAGCTTGGATGTTTCTCTGGTTTTCATTAATGTTCTGTTTCCTCCCTCACTGTCACCTTTCCAGATAGGTTGATGGTAGGTGTGACGTTGTGCAGTCTATATAGCTTCAAAAGAAGCTAAAACTACACAAGGTGGAAATTGCCCAGAAAGACTGAACACTGGGTGCTGGGAAAGTCTCTGTTAACTAAGAAGCCCCTGAGCTGAGTGCATCTCAGTTTCAGTGAACTGCAGATGGGTGTGGCCCAACCTCTGTCTGTGCTGAAGCTGACTGAAGTGTCTAACTTAGCAAGACAGGAGTGGAGGGGTGCCTGTTCTGGCAGGAGGGGGTTCTCTGTGGTATCCCAGCTTGTTGAGTGATGGTCTCAAGGGAAGACAAATGGAAATTGATGTACAATTTGCGTGGGAAAAGGCTGACCTGGAAAAAGAAAAGGCTGCCCACCAGCCTGGACTTAAGAGACAAAGCAAGTAAGACCCAGAAGCATGACCTGGCTGTAATGGAGTGGAAGAGGTGCACAGAGACATGTATCCTGGAGCTGGAAGTTGGGGTCCTGGTGACTGCTGCAGTGAGAACAAACCCCAAAAACTCTAGCTGGAAGCAAACACAACCTGAGTGAAAGGGGGGGCGGGATTTTGCTGGCCAGCGAAAGGTCTCTCATAGCTGGTAGCTGTGAACCTACAGCTGGATCAGGGTCTCTTTCCCTTTTGGGGTACACAGGAGTGTCTGCCCCATAGGGGAGCCCAAAAACGAATTTTAGGTATACTGCCTTCGCCATGGTCAGTGTCCAAGTCTCTGGCAGTAATTTCAGGAGGAGGGTGTGACGTTGTGCAGTCTATATGGTTTTATAAAAACATGATAATAAGTGAATATAATGTAACTGGGATATGCTTCATGCAAAAGGTCTCTTGTAAGGTATCATTACAAAGCTTATAATCTACCGAGTGTGATCATCCGATTTGTATAAATGTACCACTCTTGTATCTAAAACTAGAAATATAAAATATAACTCTGAGGGCCTATTGTAATTATGTAAAGTGTGGGCCATTAATGATGGTTTGGAATCTTGATGACTCCCATTAACCAGGACCATTGTCTGCAGATGGCTGTGTTTACCTGTTAGTCTTCCTGTATATGTGTGTGCTGGCAAGTGGGTAATGAAGTCTTGCAGTGACATGTGATCATGTCACCTGACCTGGAATCCATCTTTAACCTGGGTGCTTTTCCAGTGAGGGGGGAGTGAAAACCCAGAGGGACAAAGGGTTCCCACCTTATGCAAAAGATATATAAAGGGGTGGAACAGAACAAAGGGGAAAGAGGAGCCATCATGAAGAATCTCCTAGCTATCACCTGAGCTGCAACAAGAGCTGTACCAGGGGAAAGAA
>NW_020664490.1:2510959-2512584 GCF_002925995.2 Terrapene triunguis | reverse complement strand
TGCTTTCGGGTAAACTTGCAGCTCTGGGACAAGTGATTCAGACCCTGGGTCTGTGTTGGGGCAGACGGGAGAGTCTGGCTCAGCAAGACAGGGTGCTGGAGTCCTGAGCTGGCAGGGAAAACGGGAGCAGAGGTAGTCTTTGCACATCAGGTGGCAGCTCCCAAGGGGGTTTCTGTGATCCAACCCATCACAACAGGGCTCATCAGGTTTGTGATGTCCTTTTTGGCCTACCCTGAACCACTCCCAGCCATGACTGTAGCTTATGACTGTAGCCTGTGTAAAATCAGCATGGAAACTTTTTCCATGGTGGAGGAGTGGGTGGTGTGGATGCCCCTGCATGGCCACCCAGGCAGTTCCCATGCATGGCTTAGCTGATTCAGAGGGTCTTGCACTGATCCTCTGCGCCAGGGTGAACTTCACCCTAGGGGACTACAATCAAAAGTAAGGGATGCAGGACCTGGCCTGTGAATGCTTTCTCAGAGGTATCATTTAGCAAATTTTCAGCAGTGACTAATACGATGTTTGAGGCTGTTTTCAGTATTGATGGCTGATTGTAGTTTAAAACAGTAAGATCCAACACTTCATTTCTAGGTTTGTGAGTCTGAATACAGAAGGGATCTCCGGGCTTTCAGACAAGTACAGATTGGAGATCATCCTGAACACATCTGAACTTTCCTCCACTGAGTGCTCTCTTTCTCTCTGGGGCCATAGCTGTCTCATGCACATTTGGCATTGACGTAATGAGAAACCTAATGTATAACAAATTTATTTTCAAATCACGTGGAACTTCTTGCTCTGCTAGTTTCGATTGTCCCTCAGTTTGATTTATTTATCAGACATTTTAAAGGGCCAGCACTTTGTTTGTCCCCTCGTAGTTGAGGGAAAATGCAGGGATTTATGTTCCCTGTGTATTAGACCCTGTAGGAAACAAACTTTTGTGAATTCAGCTGAAGTTATTGTTTTGGGGATCTGTTTTTGTATCTCCAATGGTGTTACACCAAGGATTCACATGGCCCTTGTGCTTCCCTTTATGAATTAGCTCTGCCCTACATATAAACTCTAAGGGTATATCTACATTAGAACTGGAAAGTGTAACTTTCAGCTCAAGGAGACATACCTGTTTTAGCTATGATTGAGCTAGCATACTAAAAATAGAGTGACCAGACATCCCGATTTTATCGGGACTGTCCCGATATTTGCTTATTTGTCCCGCGTCCCAACCTACCTTCGGTCAGGACGCGAATTGTCCCAATATTTTGCCTCCGCTCACAGGCGGAGCGGAGCCCGGAGGGGGCTCGCGCCCCCCCCCCCGCCCTGACTCTGCCCTCTCCTTCCCCCATTGGATCCTTCCCCAAATCCCTGCCCTAGCCCTACGCCCCCAGCCCCGCCCCCTCACTGCCCCATTGGATCCCTCCCCAAATCCCCGCCCTGGCCCCACCTTTTCCCCAAGCACGCCACATTCCTCCTCCTCCTTCCCCCTCCCTCCCAGGCTTGCGCTGATCAGCTGTATGGAAGCGCTGGAGGGAGGGGGGAGGTGGAGAGGGAGCAGAGGCATGCTCGTGCGGGTGGGGTGGGGCGGGGCGGGGCGTGGAGCTCCGGCGGCCGGTTTTTTTTTTTTTTTTTTT
>NW_020664490.1:2477087-2510859 GCF_002925995.2 Terrapene triunguis | reverse complement strand
CTGTCCCCCCTCCCCCCCCGCATCCCGATATTTCACCTGTGTGATCTGGTCACCCTATCTGCAGACCTAGGTTCTAGTCCCATGGATCCTTATGGGAAAAGACTGATGGATTAGGCTTTCTGAACCTATATAACTTATCCCTAAACATTCTTTCTCAGGGAAGCCTTGTGTGACAGGGTGTCCACCCTCGCAAGGCCTGAAGGGGTTAAGGTGGCTAGGTGGGCTGATTAGCTGCCCTGGGTGCACCTGGAGGAGGAGCCAGGGAGCAGGGATTAATTAGAGATGAGGCTCAGCTGAACAGGAGGGGCCTGTATAAAGCCCAGGAGCTGAGTGTAGCTAGGGCATGCAGGGAAGTAGTCTGCACCCATTCCCTAGGAGGAGGGAGTCTGGGCTGGTAAATCCAGCGAGGGAGGTCAGCCAGAAAAGTAAGAAAGGTTTGGGGGGGAAAAGTAGTAAGGTCCAGGATGGAACAGACCTTGGCTGTTGATTAAAGGATCCCTGAGCAGGAACCTGGAGTAGAGGGTGGACCTGGGTTCCCCTACCAGCCACTGGGCAAGGGGCACAAACCAGGTAGGAGAGTAGACTACTTGGGACAGGTTACCCCAAAATACTTTGATACTGTGGAAGGGGAGTGACATGGCTGGAGAGCCAAGTCACAAAGTAGAAGCTGCATCTCCTGGTCAGAGAGGATAATGGGTGGAAAGACTGCCAGAGGAGTGGACAGCACCTAGAAGAAGCTAATCCTCAAAGCAGCCAACAAGAGGTGTCCCTAACAGTGAGTGGACCCTGTGACACCTTGTCAACAATCATACTTGAACAACATGTTTTGATAATTTCACCTTGTTATCTCAAGATAGTAGCAAAGCTTCATGTGAGGCATTTTTTTTTAAAAAGTTCTTTCTATTGACCACATAAAGAGTGATGTTGGTTCTTAGGGCATTCATGCAACTTTCACAATTGTTCTCTTTAGTTCTGGTGAATGGGGGTCAGACCTTGCACCACTGACACTAATGTGAGGTTTGCAATTGATTTCAATGGAGATATGATCAGACCCTTGGTGTAATGGAGCGCCCATTCCCCTTCAGAGCTGGAAAGCCAAATTGCATACAGTGTGCGAATTCAGCTTCTGCTCAATTTATAATTTCCATTAATTGTTTAAAGTGCTCCAATTTTTATACTATCTTAAAAGGATCTTTGTTTACATTGATTGCTGAGGATAATATTTCTAACATCAGTAACCATGGTAATGAATAATTCTATTCTCAGAATCTATGCCAGCTGCACTAGTGCCTTGATAGTAGCACTCAGGCAGTTTGCTAACGAGAGACTTCTCCTTTACTGTAGAAGGACATTATTGCTGTCCCTAGATCAGCCTGCAGTTTCTTAAAGACACATTCCATTATTAATAATGCTTGGAATGATTTCAGAGTGGTAGCCATGTTAGTCTGTATCAGCAAAAACAACGAGGAGTCCTTGTGGCACTTTAGAGACCAACAAATTTATTTGGGCATAAGCTTTCATGGGCTAGAACCCACTTCATCAGATGCATGAAGTGAAAAATATAGGAGCGGGTATAAATACATGAAAGGATGGGGGTTGCTTTACCAAGTGTGAGGTCAGTCTAATGAGATAAATCAATTAACAGCAGGATACCAAGAGAGGAAAAATAATTTTTGAAGTGGTAAGAGAGCGGCCCCTTACAGACAATTGACAAGAGGTGTGAGTAACAGTAGGGAGAAATTAGTAATGGGGAACTTAAGTTTAGGTTTTGTAATGACCCAACCACTCCCAGTCTTTATTCAGGCCTAATCTGATGGTATCCAGTTTGCAAATCAATTCTGGTTCTGCAGTTTCACATTGGAGTCAATTATACAGCTGTCATAAGAACGGCCATACTAGGTCAGACCAAAGGTCCATCCAGCCCAGTATCCTGTCTACTGACAGTGGCCAATGCCAGGTGTCCCAGAGGGAGTGAACCTAACAGATAGTGATCAAGTGATCTCTCTCCTACCACCCATCTCCACCCTCTGACAGACAGAGGCTAGGGACACCATTCCTTACCCGTCCTGGCTAATGCCATTAATGGACTTAACCTCCATGAATTTATGTGTAGTTCTCTTTTAAACCCTGTTATAGTCCTAGCCTTCACATCTCCTCAGGCAAGGAGTTCCATAGGTTGACTGTGCGCTGTGTGAAGAACTACTTCCTTTTATTTGTTTTAAACCTGCTGCCCATTAACTTCATTTGGTGGCCCCTAGTTCTTATATTATGGGAACAAGTACATAACTTTTCCTTATTCACTTTCTCCACACCACTCATGATTTTATATATCTCTATCATATCCCCCTTAGTTTCCTCTTTTCCAAGCTGAAAAGTCCTATCCTCTTTAATCTCTCCTCATATGGGACCCATTCCAAACCCCTAATCATTTTACTTGCCCTTCTCTGAACCTTTTCTAATGCCAGTATATCTTTTTCGAGATGAGGAGACCACATTTGTACGCAGTATTCAAGATGTGGGTGTACCATGGATTTATATAAGGGCAATAAGATATTCTCCATCTTATTCTCTATCCCTTTTTTAATGATTCCTAACATCCTGTTTGCTTTTTTGACTGCTGCTGCACACTGTGTGGACGTCTTCAGAGAACTATGACTCCAAGATCTCTTTCCTGATTAGTTGTAGCTAAATTAGCCCCCATCATATTGTATGTATAGTTGGGGTTATTTTTTTCCAATGTGCATTACTTTACATTTATCCACATTAAATTTCATTTGCCATTTTGTTGCCCAATCACTTAGTTTTGTGAGATCTTTTTGAAGTTCTTCACAGTCTGCTTTGGTCTTAACTATCTTGAGTAGTTTAGTATCATCGGCAAAGTTTGCCACCTCACTGTTTACCCCTTTCTCCAGATCATTTATGAATAAGTTGAATAGGATTGGTCCTAGGACTGACCCTTGGGGAACATCACTAATTACCCCTCTCCATTCTGAAAATTTACCATTTCTTCCTACCCTTTGTTCCCTGTCTTTTTTAACCAGTTTTCAATCCATGAAAGGATCTTCCCTCTTATCCCATGACAACTTAATTTACGTAAGAGCCTTTGGTGAGAGACATTGTCAAAGGCTTTCTGGAAATCTAAGTACACTATGTCCACTGGATCCCCTTGTCCACATGTTTGTTGACCCTTTCAAAGAATTCTAATAGATTAGTAAGACATGATTTCCCTTTACAGAAACCATGTTGACTTTTGCCGAACAACTTATGTTCTTCTATGTGTCTGACAATTTTATTCTTTACTATTGTTTCAACTAATTTGCCCGGTACTGACGTTAGACTTACCGGTCTGTAATTGCCGGGATCACCTCTAGAGCCCTTTTTAAATATTGGCGTTACATTAGCTATCTTCCAGTCATTGGGTACAGAAGCTGATTTAAAGGACAGGTTACAAACCATAGTTAATAGTTCCACAATTTGACATTTGAGTTCTTTCAGAACTCTTGGGTGAATGCCATCTGGTCCCGGTGACTTGTTACTGTTAAGTTTATCAATTAATTCCAAAACCTCCTCTAGTGACACTTCAATTTGTGACAATTCCTCAGATTTGTCACCTACAAAGGATGGCTCAGGTTTGGGAATCTCCCTAACATCCTCAGCCAAGAAGACTGAAGCAAAGAATTCATTTAGTTTCTCTGCAATGACTTTATCGTCTTTAAGTGCTCCTTTTTGTATTTGTATTTTGTATCCATATTTCTACTTTAAAATTATAATAAACTGTTTTTGAAGACTTTTAAGGTAAGTAGTAATCTCTCTCATACCTCCCCACCAAAATAAGGGCAAGCCTGGGTCACTTCGGAGCATGTGTTTGTCATACAAAATAGTATCACCCAGTAAACCTATTTATTCAGCAACTAGTTGCTTTTTTCACTGGAAAAAGAAGTTTACTTGAAATTTATAACGTTAATCTTTTAAAATAAAGAACCATTTTGAAATATATTTTAATTACGCCATGTAGGAATTGTGTTGCTTCTGGATTTTAACTTATTAGATCAAAATATTATTTCTACATCTGTATATGAACATGATTAAAAGATGCGGAAATAATATTGTGGTGTTTATATATATTGCGCACACAATATATAAAAATATGGATAATTCACCTACTGCTTCTCTGATGTCTGGTAAAGAAGGAATTGTATTCTAGTGATTATCCGTTAGGGTTGTGAGTCAGGAAACTTTGACATTGATTACTATAGGACCTTGTGCAGGCAGATTCAGGTGTTGCCCTTCAGTTTTCCCCAGACCCACCTTACAGTCTTACTCCAATGTTTGCTGTGACCAATGGAAGGTGTTGGGGAAGAGCTAAATCATAATTGACATTCTATAGACCTTGGTCTCTGAGCACAGACAAATTCAAACTCTCCTTAGTTGACTTCTCATGTCTTCCCTGATGCTATATAGGTAAAATGTCTGTAATAGAGCTGGAATTTTTGCCTGGGCAGGCTGCATTTTTGACCCAAACTACTTAAGATGTTTCCCTCATAAGAATGGTCTCTCATAAGTGTCACTGTACTTAGATTAGCACATAACTCATAGACTCATAGACTTAAAGGTCAGAAGGGACCATTATGGTCATCTAGTCTGACCTCCCGCATGATGCAGGCCACAAAAGCTGACCCACTCACTTTCCCTTAACTCAGCTGTTGAAGTCTCCAGATCGTGATTTAAAGACTTCAAGTCGCAGAGAATCCTCCAGCTTGCGACCCCTGCCCAATGCTGCGGAGGAAGGCGAAAAACCTCCAGGGCCTCTGCCTATCTACCCTGGAGGAAAATTCCTTCCCGACCCCAAATATGGCGATCAGTAGAACCCTGAGCATACAGGCAAGATTCTCTAGCCAGACCCACATTTTACCAGCGATGGCACTTTATTACCTAATTGACTAAAATCACGTTATCCCATTAAACCATTCCCTCCATAAACTTATCTAGCCTAATCTTGAAGCCAGAGAGGTCTTTTGCCCCCACCGTTTCCCTCGGAAGGCTGTTCCAAAATTTCACCCCTCTAACGGTTAGTAACTGTGGTGACTAAGTGGTATCTCATTAATGATATGGAGGATGGCATGCACTGCACCTTCAGTAAGTTTGCAGATGACACTAAACTGGGAGGAGTGGTAGGGATAGCTGGAGGGTAGGGATAGCATACGGAGGGACCTAGACAAATTAGAGGATTGGGCCAAAAGAAATCTGATGAGGTTCAACAAGGACAAGTGCAGAGTCCTGCACTTAGGATGGAAGAATCCCATGCACTGCTACAGACTAGAGACCAAATGGCTAGGCAGCAGTTCTGCAGAAAAGGACCTAGGGGTTACAGTGGATGAGAAGCTGGATATGAGTCGACCGTGTGCCCTTGTTGCCAAGAAGGCTAACTGCATTTTGGGCTGTATAAGTAGGAACATTGCCAGCAGATCGAGGGACGTGATCATTCCCCTCTATTTGACATTGGTGAGGCCTCATCTGGAGTACTGTGTCCAGTTTTGGGCCCCACACCACAAGAAGGATGTAGAAAAATTGGAAAGAGTCCAGCGGAGGGCAACAAAAATGATTAGGGGGCTGGAGCACATGACTTATGAGGAGAGGCTGAGGGAACTGGGATTGTTTAGTCTCCAGAAGAGAAGAATGAGGGGGGATTGGATACCTACTTTCAACTACCTGAAAGGGGGTTCCAAAGAGGATGGATCTAGACTGTTCTCGGTGCTAGCAGATGACAGAACAAGGAGTAATGGTCTCAAGTTGCAGTGGGGGAGGTTTAGGCTGGATATTAGGAAAAACTTTTTCACTAGGAGGGTGGTGAAGCACTGGAATAGGTTACCTAGGGAGGTGGTGGAATCTCCTTCCTTAGAGGTTTTTAAGGTCAGGCTTGACAAAGCCCTGGCTGGGATGATTTAGTTGGGGATTGGTCCTGCTTTGAGCAGGGGGTTGGACTAGATGACCTCCAGAGATCCCTTCCAACCCTGATATTCTATGATCTGTTGGCAACTGTTGACTTCTGAATAGTGACCACTGGTACCTTTGCTCCCAGAATATTATTTATTATTGTCAGCACCTAACAAATATTACTAATAATGCTTGGCACTGGATAAGACATATCTGGACAGCATATATCTGGATACAGGCTAATGTAAACAATACAAAATGAATGAATTCAATGGGCTTACATAAATAAGGGCCACAGGATCAGGTCCATTATCAGCAGAGACATGTCCTGCAGTGTCTTCAGGGAGACAATAACAATCCCAGCTCTGTTGTTCAGAGGAGACTCCTTAAGGAAGGATTTCTGGAGCAGATTGTTAAATTAATCACAGGGATTCAGAAATGCTCTGCCACAAGGGCTTATAACAGTGTGTATATTCAAAGCTGTGTGTCGTGGGTCAGAGAGAAAGAGGAAGATGCCTTGACTGACATTACAATGCAAGGACTTAATTTTTTTCATATATCCAAGTGAAAGAAGGGTGGCCTCTCCTACTTGTAAGTGCTTTGATGCTCTAATTAATGTGCCCTGAAGTCAGTAGGCTGAATTCTCCCCACTGCTGCCTTGAGTGGAGATCACATAGACTGAATATGGGCCACTATTAGTCCCTGGTGTCAGAAGGAGCTGGTTGCACAAAAGCAATTCTAACTCACTAGAAGCTCAGAAGTAGTGGAACTCTGCTCTTCCATGCTGTGTTGTACAGAATGGCCCCCCATGCACCCTACCTCCCCTTACACGGGGGATAGCGAGGGTGGCTAGCACAGGAATTGGCCATGCAGCTTCCACTAGCTTGAAATTTGGTGAATGGCTGTTGTACGCAGGGGAAATTCTCCATAGGGGCTAGCTTAAGTGACCTTAACAAACCAGAGAATCTGGCTCTGTGTGTATGGGGTAAGAATATTCTTTGCTTGCTCAGAGCAGCTGGAAGCTTTGCCATTTAAATTGTGCAATTGCTTTATGCTGCTGGTCATGGGTGGCTGAGTCCCATCTCCTCAAGGTGCCTGAGCCCTGGTTGAACATAAACCCCCGGGACTAGGACTTGATGCTGCAGGTAGAACAAAACCTCAGTTGCCTGTTATACTTTCTCTTTTAGGCCTGGGGAGGGACAAGGATAGCAGTAAGCAGTGTCACCCCCACTTAGGGTGACCAGATGTCCCGATTTTATAGGGACAGTCCTGATATTTGAGCCTTTGCTTTATAAAGGCCCATATTACCCCCCCATCCCTTATCCTGATTTTTCATACTTGCTATCTGGTCACCCTACCCCCACTCTCACTGGGAGGCTTATTTCAGCAAATCTTAGAACAGACGGTTGGTGTTGGAATAACTATTCATTCATTTAGGCATTAGGCCCAAGGAAGCAGACTAATACTTGTTATCCAAGACCTATGACAAGGGTATGTGAAGAACAGCCCTCGGGACAAGAAGCTGGATTTTAAAGAAAGCACAAAGACCAGTTTGCTCTGCATTTCCAAGTGTGACCCCTTGGGTTGAATCCTGTACTTGGTGCCTCACACCTTAAACAAGCAGGGACTGACACTTGGATGAACAGGGAAAGAAAAAACAGGAACTTCTTTCTGAACCTGAACTCCAACCCCCCTGAGGGTTCCCTGGCCTCTCCTAACTGACAGCCCTGCAGAAACTGAGCCAAATCCTGCCCTGACTTCTGCTTCATGCAACCTCCCTGAAGTCAACATGTGGCTAGAATATTAACTTGGGGGGAGGAGGAAGGAGAGAGAAGGTGCTGTCCTTCCAGACTGAGGAGGTACAGTTTCTGCTTTCACTTACCTTGGTGTAAATCTAGAATAAATCTCTTGACTTCAATGGAGTTGCCCTTGATTTATGCTGCTAGGAAAGCAGTACTTGGTCTAGCAAGTAGTTGCAGTAATGCAGGACAAGTGTACAGGGAGGTTACATGAGAAGAAAAAACAAAGCCTTCATGAAAAGTGTAGTTTTTAACTGAATCTCTGCTAGGCCTTGGGTCCCACAATGAGGCCACTGTTTCTTTGTTTATATAGGTTTGTTGACTTTAGTTTGAATGATTCCTTTTTTTAAAGAATCCAGGGCTCAGTTTTAGACAATCAATTGCAATATAAATGTTCTCTGTCCCTGTGTATGTGTGTTCTTTTCTGGCCCATTGGATTTTTAGCGAAGGGAACTGAACCCAAAAGGGTTGAAGTATTTGTCATTTCAGAGACAATCCCAGAATCTGCCCTCCTTCCCCCCCCCCCCCCTTTTTTTTTTTAGGCTGTAGTGCTGCTCATTAGAAACAATTAATCTCTAGTGCTCTCATCTGTTAGTTCACTCCACTGTCATGTGCCCAGTCAGCTGTGAAGAGGCAGCCAGGCATCACAGGCTGACCATCTCTTCAAATGTTTCTCCATTTCCCCTTCTCACAGGTCTTTAAATACACAAGTGCATGAACACAGTATATTTATGACACTCACATCTAAATGCAACAAAACCCTTCTTTGAACGCCATTCTCACAAGATAAAGGGCATCTGGGCACCTTCTGCTGCCTTTGAAAATTAGTCTTGTGATCTAATTAGTATTGGATTTTCAAGTGAGGGGAAAATCGTATTCATGGGTGTCTGAGTGCTTCGAGAGGACCAGCTCTGCTAGGGAGGATGATGAGGAGTCGGAGCCCTGCCCTAGATTTTCTCCAATAAAAGTGTTTTTCTTGTCAGCAAAGCAACTTGAAAACACAGTTTTCAAACATTGGCACATTCTCTCTAGTGGTTTCTCTTTGAATAACTGATGCTGTCATTAACCAGTGGGATTGTTGAAACACATTGGGGAGTGATGGGGCATCACGCAGCCAGCTCAGGTTCTATTTCTCAATACACTTCAGCCATGCTCATTATATGAACCTTTGTAAAAACCCATTTCCCCCCCCCCCATCTGAAATCTGGATTAAGGATTTCATGAAGTGTGTGTGTCTCTCTCTCTTATTTTCATATATATATATATATATATATATATATGAAAATGCTCTATGTATTTCAATGGTTTCCAACCTGTGGGCTGTACACCACAGGGGAGTTGCTAGCAGATGTCTGGGATGGCTAAGCTTGCTCAGTTCCCTGTCTCTCATCCTCATTAAGCAGATTTGCTTAACCCTTTGTAACCAGGTCCACACTGTGACAGAATACACCCCTGTATTCACACCCTACACTCTTGTAGTAATCTTCGTACAAAGAATGCCTTCTAAGGTATCCTTTGAAAACACACACATTTACTGGTCAGTGTTTTCTTTAGTAAAATGAATGTGGCAATGTTGTATGTGAAGTTAAGATTCCACTGTAGACTGTTAACACATGTTCCAAACCCCACACAGCCCTGCCCAGGCAGAAGCCAGGTCTGTCCAAGCAAAGGAAAGAATGTATACTTGCCTTTAATCTGAATTTAAGTAGTAAACAGTCATCAAGCAGGAAGGGAAGACAAAGGAAGTTCAAAGAGATGGGGGAAAACATAAGGGACTATCCTTCCATGTAGACAGCTGGAAATGTTTTTCAAGGGGGAGACAAACTATAAAAAGGAGGGACAAACAACCCAAGGCACCCCTTTCTCCCCCCTGCCCATTGCATTCACTGAACCTGAGAATATAAAAATAAACAGCTATTGGACTGAGGGCAGTCCTGACCTGAAAGCTTGGTCAGTAATCTGCTAGAGCATGTGGTGAGTTGTATTTTTTGGGGGTAGATACTATAAGTATTTTATCTTGTAACCATTTGACATGTATGCCTCATTACTTATACGCATTTAAAATCTCTTTATAGTTAATTTGTTTTACTGTTTTATCTAATCCAATATGTCTAAATTGAAGTGTCTGGGTACTCTCATTAAAGGAATCATACGCCAGCTCATTATTTTAAAGGAATTACAGACTTAATATATCTTGTACTGTCTAGGAGACCCACTAAATCAACCGCCGATGCATTGATCACCACATGTCGAACCCCCAGTAAGTGTAGACAAGCCCTTACATGCTGGAGGATGTTTGGTGAGCAGTCCAGTTTGGAGGCTATAGCAGCAAAGCAGTATAAAGGGCACCCCAGGTTACAGGGCAGAGGGGACACAGCCCCCCTGTAATCAGGTACAGATTCACCCCGTGGCACCTCCTGCTGGTAGTCTCAGGAATTAGTATCCAGCCTCTGGAGCACTCTCTGCAGGCCAGGTGTCCCACCTGTTGTTGGCCCCTGTATTCCTCCCGGACCCCGGTGCCCTTGGCTTGGGTGCTGCCCCCCAGCAGTACCCCACTCTTTGGGTCTCCCCACCCAGGGGAACCCCCCACCCCCTATTCCCTCAGTCATAGCTACTGCCAGTTACCATCTAGCCCCATGCCCTGAGCAGACTGCAGTCTATCATCACAGGCAACAAGGGGTTTGGTCTGGCTGCCTTTACCCACCCTCAAGCTGCCCCTCTGCAACCCCAATACCTATGTGGGCCTAGGACCAGGCCCTGCAGCCTGGGGTGTTGCTGGCCTAGGGCTTCCTAGCCCCTAAGGCCTTTTCCCAGCCCTGCCTTACTCTAGGTCCCCAAGTGAGTTTCCCAGCAGCCAGGCCTATCTCTCTCTCCAGTCAGAGTGAGACTCCTGAGCTTCTGGCTGCCCTAGCCTCCTTATAAGGCCTAGTTGCTCAGTTTGGGGCATGGCCCCAGGTGCAGCCACTTCCGCCAATCAGCCGGGGTTTGCTCCCTTCCGCAGCCCCAGCCCTGTGCAGGGCTTTTCTAACCCCTTCAGGGCTGGCGTGGGTGTTCACCCGCTACACCCCCACTAGTCTAGATTGTGCCCTAGTTTGTCACACCCACTAAGAGGCCATAAGTGTCCCCCCAAGACATTACACTGATTCCTGCAACAACTGCTGCTGGAACTGACTCCTTTAAATCACCATGGGAACCAGCACAAAGTGTTTTAGGGAGCACCTGAGGAGGACCAGGTGGGAAAGGCTGAATCCATATTCCCAGACTGAAAAAAGGCTGAGAATAACATTGTGTTAAGATGTCTCTGTAAAGCTTCACACCGTATGCCTGGCTAGAGATCTAGGTAAGCAGGGAGTAAATATGACCACCACTATACTGCTCTGTTGGCAGTGACATGCTGTTTCAACACTTATTCTTTCCCTTGGGATTTCCTAGTGCTTCCTATTGTCCCTAGGCTAGTCTTTCTTTCAACCTGTAAATTCTTCATGGCAGGGGCTGTCTTGTGTGCTCAACCAATAATACATAGTAGTAGTCACCAAAAGGGTTAGCAGCAGTCTAAAAAGAACTGTGTTGTGTACAGAAAACCCCCAGAAGAAACTGAGAGCAGGTTTCTCCAATCTGCTAAAATCACTCAGCAGAGTGGCATTACAGTGGCTGGAGACGGCCAGTGGAGAATTTTCTTTTGTGCAGTGGAGCAGTCTGCCCAAACAGAGCTCCTTTTGGAGGCAGCTCTTTGAATTTCTGTGACAGCCACCCCTCAGGCTCCTGGCACAAAGGGAGGAAGGGGGCATGAGGGGTGTCCTGGGGGTGGTGTGTGGACAGAACAAGGGGGAAAAGAGGGCACAGTGGAGTGGAGCTTTACCATACACATTCTCCACTGGAGAAATGTCCCTAAGGAACCTTACTCTAGTGGCATAAACTAGAGCATCTCCTGGGTAACTCTATTTGTCCCAGGACTGTGTGGCTGATAATCTGGATCTTTGACAGCGTTTTCAAATCAATCCAATTTTCTCAGCTTTAACCCCATCACTCTTGAGACCTCCTTTCTTGTGGTAGAAACAGACAGAATTTGCTTTGCAGCACGTTGACACCTTTCCACAACTCCTTCACTGCAGCTGCTTGATGCAGCTTCTGTACGTTGGTCAAAGGTACCTTTGAAGAGGTACTAATCCAGTTTCAGGGGTTGGCCAGAGTAGATGGAATACTGGACTCGTACTCAAGAGACTTGGCTGCTATTCCTAGCTCTGCCACTGGGTAGCTGGATGACCTTGGGCAAGTCAATTCACTTCCATGTGCCTCAGTATCCCCGTCTATAAAATGAGGATAATGAGGCTTGCCTCTTCTTCTTCTCCTTTTTTTTTTTTTTTTGTCAAACACTTCTAGATTTATGGTTGAAAAGTGCTATATAAGATCTAGGTATTCTTACTACTTTTGCTCAGTGTACCTGGTCTGGCACCGAAATGGTTAGCTAGAGGAATTTGTAAAGGGCTTTCTAACTACAGGTGCTGAGTGAGTTTCTTCTATACAGGGCCGGCTCCAGGCAGCAGCTTACCAAGCAGGTGCTTGGGGCGGCCACTTCGAAGAGGGGTGGCACGTCCAGCTGTTTGGCGGCAATTCGGCAGACGGTCCCTCACTCCTGCTCGGAGCGAAGGACCTCCCGCCGAATTGCCGCAGCAGATCGCGATTGCGGCTGCTTTTTGGGGGGTTTTTTTTGTTTGTTTGTTTGGCTGCTTGGGGTGGCCAAAACCCTGGAGCCAGCCCTGCTTCTATAGCATTTCCTTCCTCCACTAGTGTAGGCTGAGACTAGACATTTTTCTTTTTGGAGTTCTTTAGCCAACAAGCCAAACCAATACCCAGTGCAGTAGTCAATACAAAGGTAGCAGGAACATGGCAGTGCTTAGATGTCTTTTGTGTTCAGGACTGGAAATTAATATTTTATCCCAATTTATGCACAATATTGAACTGTGATCTGATAGAGGCATGGGTGAACGAATCTGGATGATAAAAGAATCCACCTGACTCTTCACCCAGAACTTAATCCAAACCGAGCTGTTTTGAAGTTATCCTAATTGCTTTTTGTTTTTATTTGCTGTTGAAGGGTGATGTGCAGTGACTCATGATGCTTCCCAATGGTCTGTTGACATTTGGGATCAGAAGGATGAACTCAACGGTATGATGTGCCAAATGTCAGGAACTCAGCTGCCTCTGTGCTTGGTTGCTTAGTAATCCAATGAGCTCAGCTGGGCCGAATAAACTCACTAAGTGATTGGTCAGAAGAGCCAAGAGATCATCATTTATGATCTGCTGCAACAGCAGCACTGTGGCTGCTCAATGTTCCATGCCGGCAGCTGTGCTAATCTGCTTCCTGTCAAGCCCTTGCTCCCCCATAACCTGCTCCATGCCAGCCTAGTCCCTGCCTACTTCTGAACTCCTGCCTTCCTGGCCACTCCTCCAGTCCTGTCCTCTCATTTTGTGCTGACTACTAGGCCAGACTCCTGCTCTGACCTCTAGGTCACACCACCTACACCTAGGTGTGTGACATCAAATACCTGCTGTGTTGCTTCCTGTTTGCTGTCTGTGACCCAGGGACCTTTTAGGGTAGGGGCCTGGGCAGAGACAGATGCATCATGGAGGTGAATGCCTGGCTGCGAAGATAGTGTCGCCAGGAGGGCTTTGGCTTCCTCGACCACAGGATGCTTTTCGAGGAAGGACTGCTAGGCAGAGATGGCGTTCACCTTTCGAGGAGGGGAAAGACCCTATTTGGACACAGACTGGCTAACCTAGTGAGGAGGGCTTTAAACTAGGTTCGACGGGGACAGGTGAGCAAAGCCCACAGGTAAGTGGGGAACATGGAGACCTGGGAGATGGGTCGGAAACGAGAGGGAGTGTGGGCTATATTGGCAGAGAAAGGAGGGTCAGGACAAAACTGGGAGGCAAGATCAACCCAGTATCTTAGATGCCTATATACAAATGCGAGAAGTATGGGTAATAAGCAGGAAGAACTGGAAGTGCTAATAAATAAATACAACTATGACATTGTTGGCATCACCGAAACTTGGTGGGATAATACACATGATTGGAATGTTGGTGTGGATGGGTACAGCTTGCTCAGGAAGGATAGACAGGGAAAAAAGGGAGGAGGTGTTGCCTTGTATATTAAAAATGTACACACTTGGACTGAGGTGGAGATGGACATAGGAGACGGAAGTGTTGAGAGTCTCTGGGTTAGGCTAAAAGGGGTAAAAAACAAGGGTGATGTCATGCTAGGAGTCTACTACAGGCCACCTAACCAGGTGGAAGAGGTGGATGAGGCTTTTTTTAAACAACTTAACAAAATCATCCAAAGCCCAAGATTTGGTGGTGATGGGGGACTTAAACTATCCAAATATATGTTGGGAAAATAACACAGCGGGGCACAGACTATCCAACAAGTTCTTGGACTGCATTGCAGACAACTTTTTATTTCAGAAGGTTGAAAAAGCTACTGGGGGGAAGCTGTTCTAGACTTGATTTTAACAAATAGGGAGGAACTCATTGAGAATTTGAAAGTAGAAGACAGCTTGGGTGAAAGTGATCATGAAATCATAGAGTTTGCAATTCTAAGGAAGGGTAGAAGGGAGAACAGCAAAATAGAGACAATGGATTTCAGGAAGGCGGATTTTGGTAAGCTCAGAGAGCTGATAGTCTTGATTCCCATGGGACCTTACCTGAGGGGAAAAACAACTAAGGAGAGTTGGCAGTTTTTCAAAGGGACACTATTAAGGGCCCAAAAGCAAGCTATTCCTCTGGTTAGGAAAGAGAGAAAATGTGGCAAAAGACCACCTTGGCTTAACCACGAGATCTTGCATGATCTAAAAAATAAAAAGGAGTCATATAAAAAATGGAAACTAGGACAGATTACAAAGGATGAATATAGGCAAACAACACAGGAATGCAGGGGCAAGATTAGAAAGGCAAAGGCACAAAATGAGCTCAAACTAGCTACAGGAATAAAGGGAAACAAGAAGACTTTTTATCAATACATTAGAAGCAAGAGGAAGACCAAAGACAGGGTAGGCCCACTGCTCAGTGAAGAGGGAGAAACAGTAACAGGAAACTTGGAAATGGCAGAGATGCTTAATGACTTCTTTGTTTCGGTCTTCACTGAGAAGTCTGAAGGAATGCCTAACATAGTGAATGCTAATGGGAAGGGGGTAGGTTTAGCAGATAAAATAAAAAAAGAACAAGTTAAAAATTACTTAGAAAAGTTAGATGCCTGTAAGTCACCAGGGCCTGATGAAATGCATCCTAGAATACTCAAGGAGCTAATAGAGGAGGTATCTGAGCCTCTAGCTATTATCTTTGGAAAATCATGGGAGACAGGAGAGATTCCAAAGACTGGAAAAGGGCAAATATAGTGCCCATCTATAAAAAGGGAAATAAAAACAACCCAGGAAACTACAGACCAGTTAGTTTAACTTCTGTGCCAGGGAAGATAATGGAGCAAGTAATTAAGGAAATCATCTGCAAACACTTGGAAGGTGGTAAGGTGATAGGGAATAGCCAGCATGGATTTGTAAAGAACAAATCGTGTCAAACCAATCTGATAGCTTTCTTCGATAGGATAACGAGTCTTGTGGATAAGGGAGAAGCTGTGGATGTGGTATACCTAGACTTTAGTAAGGCATTTGATACGGTCTCGCATGATATTCTTATCGATAAACTAGGCAAATACAATTTAGATGGGGCTACTATAAGGTGGGTGCATAACTGGCTGGATAACCATACTCAGAGAGTTGTTATTAATGGTTCCCAATCCTGCTGGAAAGGCATAACAAGTGGGGTTCCGCAGGGGTCTGTTTTGGGACTGGCTCTGTTCAATATCTTCATCAACGACTTAGATATTGGCATAGAAAGTACGCTTATTAAGTTTGCGGATGATACCAAACTGGGAGGGATTGCAACTGCTTTGGAGGACAGGGTCATAATTCAAAATGATCTGGACAAATTGGAGAAATGGTCTGAGTTAAACAGGTTGAAGTTTAACAAAGACAAATGCAAAGTGCTCCACTTAGGAAGAAAAAATCAGTTTCACACATACAGAATGGGAAGAGACTGTCTAGGAAGGAGTACGGCAGAAAAGGATCTAGGGGTTATAGTGGACCACAGGCTAAATATGAGTCAACAGTGTGATGGTGTTGCAAAAAAAGCAAACATGATTCTGGGATGTATTAACAGGTGTGTTGTGAGCAAGACACGAGAAGTCATTCTTCCGCTCTACTCTGCTCTGGTTAGGCCTCAGCTGGAGTATTGTGTCCAGTTCTGGGCACCGCATTTCAAGAAAGATGTGGAGAAATTAGAGACGGTCCAGAGAAGAGCAACAAAAATGAATAAAGGTCTTGAGAACATGACCTATGAAGGAAGGCTGAAAGAATTGGGTTTGTTTAGTTTGGAAAAGAGAAGACTGAGAGGGGACATGATAGCAGTTTTCAGGTATCTAAAAGGGTGTCATAAGGAGGAGGGAGAAAACTTGTTCACCTTAGCCTCTAAGGATAGAACAAGAAGCAATGGGCAGGTCTAGGTTGGACATTAGGAAAAAGTTCCTAACTGTCAGAGTGGTTAAACACTGGAATAAATTGCCTAGGGAGGTTGTGGAATCTCCATCTCTGGAGATATTTAATGTCTATCAGGGATGGTCTAGACAGTATTTGGTCCTGCCATGCGGGCAGGGGACTGGACTCGATGACCTCTCGAGGTCCCTTCCAGTCCTAGAATCTATGAATCTGCCGCAACAGCAGCACTGTGGCTGCTCAATGTTCCATGCCAGCAGCTGTGCTAGTCTGCTTCCTGTCACGCCCTTGCTCCCCCATAACCTGCTCCATGCCAGCCTAGTCCCTGCCTACTTCTGAACTCCTGCCTTCCTGGCCACTCCTCCAGTCCTGTCCTCTCATTTTGCACTGACTACTAGGCCAGACTCCTGCTCTGACCTCTAGGTCACACCACCTACACCTAGGTGTGTGACATCAAATACCTGCTGTGTTGCTTCCTGTTTGCTGTCTGTGACCCAGGGACCTCTTGGCACCAACTGGTAGATGGCATGGGGCTCCTAGGAGTTTACAGGGATCCCTTGGGGTTGGTATATGCATAATAATTCACCAAAGGGTGACCTGTAAAGTCTCTACCAAGAGTCAGGAACTTACTGGTCATCATAGTCATTGTGACATGTATATACTGATAACATTTAAGAAACTGTATCTATATACTAGGAATTATGGTCTTGAAGTTAAAAGCAGATCCCCAGGAGGTGGCAAGTCTTGGACAGATTCTGCTCAGGCAGGGGGTAGGAGACACCTCTCTCTGTCTGGTCAGGTGTGTATTGTGTGTCTCACATTGAAAGTCTATTTGCAACACAGAGCCACCAACTAATCAAGATTGCAAAATTGACAAGAGATTGTGAAATCTCCAGAAAGGAACACAGCAGGAGGGGGTCTGGCTTATGAATAAAGATCAAAGGACTGTTTTGATATATCTGGGGTTGCAAGGAGAGAGACAATATCCTTCACCAAGGAGAGGAATTGCTAGCATGTTCTGCCTTATGAAAGGAGGGCCACAGCCAATCTGGCTGAAAAACTCCACAAAGCTAAATTTCATTAGACAGGGAAGTATCTTGATTAATTAAGTGTAGGCTGTAGAATGCATGCTATGGTTTTGTTTGACAACTAATTATTTTCGATATTTCTACTTTCTATCATTTTGAGTCTCTATCCTTTTGTTAAATAAACTTGACTTATTTTCCACTATAAAAAACTAAGTGCTGTGTGTTAAATGGAGCAAATGACCTAAAGGGAATCTGGTAAACTAGCGTACATTGCTTCTTTGGGAGCAGCAAGTGGACCAGGGGCTGGTCACTCCAGGGGGAATCTCAGAGGGCTTGGAGGTTGGAGCATGCCTATTGCTAACCTGCAGAGGGATAGCAAGACCTGCATAGGCTCAGAGGGAATATCTGTGTGGCCTGTGAGTATTGGAGTTAGGGAACTGACTCATGGCACACACAGGCAAGGCTTTTTCACAGTAAGGGCTAGTGGTTGCAAGGTGCCTCCCTACCCTGGGTGCCCCCAGGAAAGCATCCCACTAAGGGCCAGAATCTGGTTCCTCACCCATGTTAACTATTACCTCAATCCACAAATAGTCCTATTGAAATCAATGGGACTATACTCGGAGTAAGGCTCTACACAGTGGTGTGGCAGATACAGTGGAACTGAGTGCCATAATGGATACTTGGCTGAACTGTCTGTCTCTGGTCCCCAGTGCCACAGCATTTCCCACATATATTCCCAGATTTCATCCACATATGGGCTCCCTGACTCTGGGTCAAATTCTGTTACATAGAAATCTGGAGTCACGCTGATTTCCATTATTAAGGACTGACAGACTATTAAGGACTGAGAGACTGTGATTTCAGTGGAGTGACACTGGATTCTTACCTGTTTACGTGAGAGCAGAATTTGACCCTGCTTCCTGACACAGGAGAACAGAGTAAAACAAGGGTGACCCGTTCTTCAAAAACAGGAGGACCTGCAACCGTGTCACTACCTTAACTAGGAGATTAGAGAGAAGTGTGTTCCTATGGAAACACTAAAGCTGAATATCTTGCTTGTTTATGGGTATAACTCTCATAGCTGTTTCATTAATGCCATTTTTATATTGAATTCTGCAACTTCCTCAGGCTTCTTTTCTTTTGTGCTTTCTGTATCTGAGCTTTTGTTAGTCAATTGCTATACAGGGAGTTTTACAATGTTTCTTTTAGGAACAGACCTTTTCAGCTGTCATGCTTTGTGGTAATCCCATTCATTCTAGATGTATAGTACATCTATTGTTTGGGGTGTGTGGTTTTTTTTAATGCATGTTTCACTTGAGATTCAATCTCATTTGCCACTTGTCAGCAAGATCAATGACCTGTTGAATTTAACTTGCAGCAGCTTCTGTTCACAGGTCATTGCTGTCCAGGTCTTGTTTTATCAATAGCTGTAACGAGGCTGCAGAACTGTCTGCCAATCATTTATAGCAGATTGAAGATGGCACAAGTCTAAGTACAGACCAAACTGGGAATTCTTCATTTTTTTTTTTTACTAATCAGACAATGATCCATTTATTCTCATGTCACCAGTAAATGTCTAGAGCTCCATTTAAATGTGATGTGTAAAGAGAGAAGACAGGTTTGTCCTTTTTTTTTTTTTTTTTTTTTCCCCTTTCCCCCCCTTTATAAAATATGAATTGTGTGGGAAAAAATGTTTCCCTTTTTGCATTAAAAATCAAGGGCTTGTCCATAGATTCTTCCAGGACAACTGGAGTATTATGATATCAGAGATACTATATAAGTGAAACCTGATATGTGGTGCATTTTTTGCTTTTTTAATTACACCCACTTAATTCTAACACCCAATAAATATTTGGGAGAAAAGATATCCTGGTTAAAGGTTTGGTAACTCTCTGTCCTTTCAGTCAAGGACTGGGTAACCACAGCTCTGAGACCTCCAGTGAGGTAAAGTAAGCCGGAAGAAAATTTTGCAACTAAGCAAAATCCTTTCAGGCCTTGTTACTATATAATTAAGTGAGAGAGCACAAACCCTGTTTATTTCCCTAGCAGGTCACCTTTTAACTGGAACTGAAAAACGCCTTTTTGAGAAATTCCAATAAGCATTGTTGTTTGGTCTGGTTTATAGCCAGAAACAGATTAGCATGTAATGATTTAACTTTGCTGATTGGGTTTGCTGTTGGGGAAGCAAAAACAATTGCCAAAAGCTCTTAACAGAACTAGCAACATCCTTTCTAAAATACTCCAGCATTCAGCTCTAATGGTCTCAAATGCTGCAGCCTGCCCAGCAGTGCTACTGTAGTGTTTTGGTCATGACAGTGGTGGTTTGTGGTTGTGTGTGGTGTTTTTATGGGATTACTGGAGGACACCAAAAAACTGGTTCTCATTTTCTTCCCCCCCCGCCCCTTTTCTTTCGTTGATCTACCTACTTCCCGTGCATGTGTGTATTTGTAATACATCCATCATTGTGGCATGGTATCTGAGCAAAGTTCTCCCTTCTAGTTCGCTATTTAAAATAGGATTTGCATTTATAAAAAGCCCCATTATTCTGCTCCACTTCTACTACCAGCTGCTGTTAATTTGCCTTATTCCTCCCACACTATATGAGGGCTTAAAGAGGCAGCAGCAGCACCCCATGTTAGCCATTCTGGCAGGGCTGATGATTCTAGGGAGAAAATGGAGGACAGGGTAGGTTGGACAAATGATTTTTTTCCCCAAAGGTAAAAATAAACTTAGCGATAGCTCTTTATTTCTACTATAGAAATTTTAAGTGTTCACAACAAGGAAACCACCACGAACCACCAAGACAGAGCTGTTCCCAGCCTCAAGAGTTTGCAATCTAAAAATAAGGCTAAGGCAAGGTATAGTTAATGAGAACAACAAATGGTGTAGGGAAGGGGAAAGGGGTTGGGAGGGCAAAGGTTACAGTGATACAGCCACGTGGTCACTTAATCGAACAATATAGGTCCCTACGCTTGAGTCTGTATCCCATTTCCATCTAACAGTAAAGACAATTCTTCTACAGCTCTGGGATATTGTCTGGTTTTATTGTTGACCAGCTCTTAATTATGGGTTTATAGACAATTTATTTTTATTTTTTTTAGTTAATCACATTAAAATATCAGCAGAATTACTGCTTAGCTGAGGATCCTTCCCTGTCTTAGTCCCTCGTGATCACTCCCTGGTCCTCCCTCAGAACAGCACACTACAAGCTTTGTTCCTGTCTCCTCTTCGACATCTCTGCTGCAAATCATTCCCCTCCCTCCACACGAGGCCCCATCCCCTGAGCAAAAGAAGAGGTTGAGAAAGTCCAACCTTTCTGTCTAGGTTTTTATATTACACCTATTATTATAGTATCTGACCACCTCGTTGCCCTAGGAGGCAGATATGGCTTCCAGTGCTATAGAGATTTCTTTCATAAAGGAAGGAGGTTTGGTAAAGGAAGTTCCCTGTAAATGAATACTTACCAGCCACATCCTGGTCTACGTATTGAACCCCTGTCGGAATGCAAATATGTCCCAAGCTGAGGGATGCTGCAAGAAGCCTGAAATGCTGCAGAATCCTTTGGCATCTCTAGCATTTTTACGTCCTCCACTTCATGGCTTCTCATTTGTAAAAAGAGAAAATGCAAGGCGTGTGTAGGCCTGAAATAGGAGAGGAAGATAAGTCTTGTGGTTTTGGCCCAAGGCAGGGAATCAGGAGACCAGAGACCTATTCCCAACATAGATCTGCTAGTCTGAGCAAGTCATCTAATTTCTATATTCCTCCGATGTAAAGTGGGGGTATTAATGTTTGTCAGTCTATCAATCATTAGATTAATCTAAACATTTCCATTAAGGTTGGTAAAATGAGTGTTTGAGATCCTTTTGTGGAAGCTGCTTTAGAATTTCTTCTGTGAAATGAGGGACAACCCCCACAAAAGGAGGAACAGCTCAGAGCTAAAGTAGCAGATATACTGAAGTGGGAGATGAGAACTGGCAGCAGTATGCAGCAGAGGTATAGTAGGATGAACCAATGGAGGGGTGTGCGTACTACTAGTAGCTGAAAGCTCATGCTGTCACATGGGTGTGATTCATAAAGTCATATGTATAAAAGCCTAAAATGGCTGAGTAGGTCTACACTTTAAACTGTTATAGTTGCAGAGCTGCAGCTGCTCTGTTGTAGCACTTCTCTTGTAGCCACTCGGTACAGTGACAGGAAGTGTTCTCCTACTGCTGTAGTTAATCCACCTCCCTTAAAGGAGGTTGCTAGGATGACAGAAGAATTCTTCCATCAGCCTAGCGCTCTCTACACTGGGGGTTAGGTTGGCTTAACCACATTGACTTTTTCACACCCCTGAGCCTGGGTCAACTTGACTTTTTAAAATTGGATGGTAACAGACTGCAAATACCAGCGATGACTTAGCTTGGTGATATTCTAAACAAAAAGAGCTGTCAGCCATGCCTGTAGCTCTTCCCATTGCTTCACACGGAATCAACAGACAACCTCTGCTTCAGAATAACACACAGGTGGAATGACGGTCCTGAAATCTTCACTAGATGACATACAAAAACCTAAAAGCATTAGGTAACCTTCATTGGTTAGGCCCTGGTTCAGAAAGCATCCCAGCTCAAGGAGGGCATTTAAGCATGTGTTTAAACTTTACATTCCAATGACTTCAGTCGTGCTTAAAGTTAAATGTGTGCTTAAGTGCTTTCTTGGGTGAGGAGAGACCTAAGCATGTGCTTAAGTGTTTTCCTATATCAAGGCTATAATGACTACAATTAAGAGAAGTGAAGGGAAATAAGAAGCAGAGGCTAAACTATTTGTACAGTATTTCTAAATGTCATTGTCCATACAGTAGTGTTTATAACTGTGTTGGTCCCAGGATATTAGATAGACAAGGTGGGTGAGGTAATCTTTTGTTGGAGCAACTTCTGTTGGTGAGAGAGACAAGCTTTTGAGCGACACAAGGTCTGGGAAGTGTTCTTAGAATCTCATAGCTAAATACATGTTGGAACAATATAGTACAATACAATCTGTTCTACTCTGTATTTAGCTGTGATACTCTGAGAACACTTCCTAGACCTGAAGAGCTCTGTGTAAGCTTGAAAGCTTCTCTCTCACCAACAGAAGTTGCTCCAGCAAAAGAGATCACCTCACACACCTTGTTTCTGTGAAGCATCCTGGACAATATTACAGTGTCACAGGCAATTGGCTCTAATTTTAAATAACTGAAACAATTACATGATAAACTTAGAGGTATGTCTTCTTTTAGAACAGTTCTCGGTATAACTGGCATTATTTCCCAGTCTATAAATTTAAAAATGAGCAGTCTTGTGCTGTTTTCTCATACATTTTGGAGTGTCTCAATCTGAAACCTTGCTTGCTAAGTTTTTCATTATGATTGTCATTGGCCTATTAATTCTGAAAGCTCTAGGGTAAATTCTATCTGATCTCTCCACTGATCTGTTGCATTTGAGTTGTCATTTACATAATCCATCTGCCTCTGATCTGGAAGCTGCCTATGGTCCTGGGTGTCAGACAGCATGTACTCAGTATACTGTAATCCAGGAAGGAGGTACAGAAAAACTCTACACAACTCCTAACTCTTATTCTCAGTGTCTGGAGAATCCATGAGATTCATGTTAAAGGGCTGCACATGTCCTTCACATTTACAATGTGAACACATTTAATGTATTGATTCTTAGTCTCAGATCCTGTTTCGGATAGGTGGTGAACACACAACTCTCACTGACTGCAATCTGAGTTACAGATGCTCAGCACTTCTTAAATAAGATCTTTATTAGGGCACCAAACCACTGTTGCTATGCAATAACTAAATGCAGATATAGAATTTACACAACCCTGCCCTTCCCAGAGATTAGGGTTCAATCCTGCAAGGTGCAGAGTCCCCTCAATGCCCACTGGTTGTCCTGGGAGGGGAGGGTGCTCAGTACATCACAGATTGGAACTTGTAGAGTGTAGACACAACACTGATGGGTGCCTGTCTTCCGACTCTGTTGGACTCCATACAATAATGAACTTAACAATATTTTACACTTCTCTAACACCTGCCATGCAAGGTTTTTAATAATCATGAGTAAGCCTAGCAATTGCATTGGGAGGGAAGGAAAGTATTATTGTTTCCATTTGTAACAATGCACTGGGGTGTGGGCTCACATCTCAATGAACCTTGAGCCCTTAAAAACTGGGTGCTGGTATTGTGGGGCACATGATTAGGAGTGAGCATGTGACCTTGAAGAAGCCAGATATAAGCCTTCTTGCCCGGTAGGCAGGGGTAGTAGACAGGAAACACAAAGGGTCACTCAGGGAAGTTGAGGGCTTCTCTCCAGAGGCCCAAGAAGGGCTAAGAAAAGGGAAGGTCCTTTCTCTTCCCTTCAGCTGGTGGAAGCTGAGAGAGCCTCCTGGAGGTAGTACCCAGTATCTTGAATTTAGTTGCTCTTGATTTGTGACCTTGCATTGACACTAGAGCAAGCCCTGAAGATAGAGATTTGGGGTGCCTTGTAGTTGGGACTGTATTTTCCCTCCCTGCTAGTGAATCGGCTTATACGATTTACCATTTCATAGATGAGGAAACTGAGGTATAGGGAGATGTAGTGACTTGCCCAAGGTTACCCAGAGCTGAAAGTAGAGCTCACAGATCTCCTGATTCCCAGTCTGGTGCGCCTCCTACTAAGCACTGGAGGAGATGGCTGCTATGCAGGGGTGGTTTCATTTATGTACAATTTATGCCCTATCTTTCTCTCATGAATCCCCTTGACTTGTTAAGCTTTCTAGTGCTAGTAAATGTTACAGTGCAGCCTGTTAGACTGTGGAATGGTTTCCCAAGGGAAGAGCTAAAAGCCCATTGCTTAAACTGTTTGAAACTAGATTGGACAAAGCACAGGAAACAACGCAGCTCTGGCAAAGAGACTAACTACATGACCTATTTTATCCCTAACATCTATGATTGGATGATTCCAGGGCTGCTGACAGCAGGAGCAATTGCTGTGCACAGAGTAAAATTCACTGTTTTGGAAATAACTGTCTAGTGCATTCCATTTTTACAGTGTCTGCCTCCAAGCGGAACTGTTCTCATTCTGTTGAAACTTCCTGCTTTATACAAGCAATGCAAACCCTGTATGTTTTCTAGCAACCAAACATACAGAAGAAATCTGCTGCCATGACAAGATAATGGAAATTGTATTACTATTGCTATTACTAATTATTTAATATTTATATTACCACAACTCTCAAAGGCCCCAGTTGGGCTTGGGGTGCTAGGTGCTGTACAAACCTATATGAAGACCAAAGAGTTTACAATGTAGGAAGAGCTGCCTGGTACATCTTGAGTTGTGAGTGGGAGGGATACAATCAAATATAGACAATAGTCACATACTCTAATTATAAAGATAACATTTATTGCAAATGTATGTGCCAACTCTTCCCACCTTTCTGTCAGCATTGCTTTCATTAAATGACTGACTTCTTATGAGATTCCTGACAGAGATACGCCTTTAACAAGAGATTTGAAAAAGAAGAGGGAAAACGTGGATATTTATAAGGGGACCAAAGTTTCCTTTTGTGTCCTGTTTCCTTTTTCAATGGTGGTTTCTGCCTTGAAACTCTCCTAGGATTTTTGCAAAGAATAAGGGGAAAATGTTCTTTTTCCATAAATTGTTCCCTTTTAGTCCACTGTTTTTGAACAAACATGCTTATTTTAGAGGCAGTGGAATCTAGTGGCTTGAACAAGGGACTCGGAATCAGGAGTCCTGGATTGTGTTACAGAACTGGGGACACATTTGTTGCATGGCCTTGGGTAAATAATTTTACTTCTGTCTCTTAATCACCATTTCACAGCAGGAGAAAACTATGATGCTTCCCATACTAGTGTATAATACTCTGAAATCTGCAGCTGAATAGCACCCGAGAAGTGCAAAGTACTATTAATACTACGTTTTTGTTTTTTATTTTATATTAAGACTCCTTGCAACCTTCCTCCAGTTCTAGAACTGCCATTGATAACTGCTTCCAGTGTATGCAAATATGAGAGCAGTTTCCAGTAGGTCTGGAGCTATAGTAGCCTCATTTCCCTTCGCTAGTATCATTAACATTGCTGGAAAATAGGGAGTGCTTAAGGAATGAACAAAATAAACATAAATACTAAGCAAATACTGGGAAATAGGCTTCTGCAGAGTAGGAAGAATTTAAAGGAGGCACAAGGACATGGAAGTAGAACTGTCTCAACTGAGCAGTAACAGGAAACGCACCTGGAAATTAATAAAATCTAAAATGTAGATAAAACACACAAAGGAGCTTTTCCCCCTGGGGAGAGTAATCTGTGTTTGACATTCTCTGCTCTGGAGAATCCACATGACTGGGTGTCAAGGATAACTGACAATTTCCAAGATACCAATGGTGTTTCTCAGGGCATAAGAATGGCCATAGTGGGTCAGACCAATGGTCCATCTAGCACAGTATCCTGTCTTCTGACAGTGGCCAATACCAGGTGCCCCAGAGGGAAAGAACAGAGCAGGACCAGTCAGGTGATCCATCCCCTGTTGTCCAGTCCCAGCATCTGGCAGTCAGAGGTTTAGGGACAACTAGCACATGGGGTTGCATCCCTGACCATCTTATCTAATAGCCATTGATAGACCTGTCCTCTATGAACTTATCTAATTCTTTTGTGAACCCAGTTAAAGTCTTGGTCTTCACAATGTGCCCTAGCAACAAGTTCCACAGCTTCAGGTTGACTGTGTGTTGTGTGAAGTACTTCCTTTTGTTTGAAACCTGCTGCCTATTAATTTCATTGGGTGACTCGTGCTGTTTATGTGAAGGGGTGAATAACGCTTTTTTTCTACACCATGCATGATTCCATAGACCTCTATCATATTTCTCCTTAGTCGTCTCTTTTCCAAGTTGAACAGTCCCAGTCTTTTTAATCTCTTCTCACGTGGAAGCTGTTCCATACTCTTAATTGTTGTTGTCGCCCTTCTCTTACCTTTTCAATTTCTAATATCTTTTTTTTGAGATGGGGCAATCAGAATTGCACACAATGTTCAAGATGTGAGTATACCATGGATTCATACAATGGCATTATATTTTCTGCCTTACTATCTATCCCTGTCCTACAGGTGCCTAACATTCTGTTAGCTTTGACTGTAGCTGCACATTCAGTGGATGTTTTCAGAAAACTAGCCACAATGACTCGAAGATGTTTCTCCCATCATTTTATATGTATAGTTGAGATTTGTTTTCCAATGCGCATCACTTTGCATTTACCAACATTGAATTTCATCTGCCATTTTGTTGCCCAGTCACCCAATTGTGTGAGAGCCCTTTGTTGCTCTTTGCAGTCTGCTTTGGCCTTAACTATCTTGAGTAATTTTGTATCATCTGCAAATTTTGCTATCTCACTGTTTATCCCTTTTTTCCTGCTCATTTATGACTATGTTGAACAGCACTGGTCCCAGTACAGATTTCTGGGGGACACTATTTACCTCTTCATATTCTGAAAGTGGGATTAGATAAAATAAAGGTTGTGGGGTAGCATTCTATATTAATGATGAGGTAGATTCTAAAAAATTAGAAGTGATGGAATTGATAAAATGGAAACTGTTTGGGTCAAAATTACTTTAGGGAAGAGAGGTTCCAGGCTGCACTGGGATAATGCTTGGGGTCTGCTACAGACCACCAGGATCCAAATTGGATATGGATAGAGACCTTTTTAGTATTTTTAATGAAATAAATACTACTGGGAATTGTGTGCTTATAGGAGTCTTTAATTTCCTGAATATAGATTGGAGGACAAGTACTACTAATAATGGTAGGGACCAATATTCCTGGATATGTGATAGTCAACAGATTTCTTCATTAAAAAGTCACTGGAGCAACAAGAGGTGATGCTATTTTAGATTTAGTATTGTGAGTAGCAAGGACCTCATGGAAGAACTAGTTGTAGAGGACAACCTTTCTTTGAGTGATCATGAATAAGGCAACGATTTAGTCACGAAATCTGTGACTTCCAGCGACCTGCATGACTTCAGTGGTGGGGAGCTGCAGGGTCCCCCGTCACCTGCGGGGGCCAGGAGCTGCGGGGTACCCCTGCCACCTCTGGCGGCCCCTGCAGCCCCTGGATGCTGCGAGTGGCGGGGAACCCTGCAGCCCCCAGATGCCACAGATGGCAGGTCTGAACATGTTTTCAAATCCAATTCTTTTTCTTGGAGAGCTTGACTTGTGTGGTAAAAGTGTTGTAAAATTTCATTCCACATGGTCAACATGAATACAAACTCTAGTTCTTGCATCTTGTTTGCAATGTTTTCTGCCTCTCATATAGTTTCTCCCTTTTGTGATTGGTCTTCAGCTATACTTTCTAATGCATCCACAATCTTTGAGTAGGACTCCAGAATTGCACTTGTTGCCGCTGCATGTGCCTTCCAGTGAGTATTAGAAAGAGATTTCAACACACGATCATTGCCCAAATATGTTTTAAGAACTGCCCATCGGTGTGTTGAGGCAGAGAAAAATGTATAAAGTAACTGGACTGTTGAGAAAAACCTTACTGCCCCCGGACAACAATCAACAGCACTGCGGTCAACAAGATTGAGAGAGTGTGCAGCACATGGTATGAATATGGCATATTTGTTCTGTTCTAAAAGCTTCTTCTGCATTCCTTGATAATGCCCTGACATGTTGGCAGCGTTGACCTCTGCACTTTGAGAAATCTATTTTGCAAACTTGGCACAGATAATGCAGTACTTGATTTGCCATTTCTTCACCAGTGTGGCTTTTCAAATTGAGGAATGTTATAAATCGTTCAACTGGTTTTCCATCTGTGGGAGACACATATCTTAGTACAATACTCAATTGATCAATATGTGAAAGATCAGGCACAGAGTCGACAGATAAACTGAAGTACCCAGCTGTACTTATTTCATCCACAATAGCTGAACGAACTTTGTCACTCATTAGACCAATGAGTTCATCACATATTGTCCTGGATAAGTATGATGGGTTACCTTTGCCAGTATTCCCATATTTTGAGATATGGCCTGCTAAAAATGGGTCAAACTGAGCCACAAGCTCCAACAATCCCAAGAAATTTCCATTCTGCAATGGTCCAAATGTGTCATTTGATCCCCGGAAAGGCAGACCACGTTCAGCTAATGTTTGAATAACAGCTATAATACGCTGCAAGACATGTTGCCAGTATTCACACTCCCCTTTAATTTGTTCTTCCAATTTTTGTGTCAATCCAAAGCCCTGTCTTCGATTTAAATATGTCAACATCGAATCTCTGTGAGTACTGCTATTTTCATGTTGTTCAATTAAAACAGTATTCCGCCAGTCATTAAATCCATCTGCAGCAAACCAGGATGTTGATGGTTTACATGCAAAAAGTTTGCAAACAAAACAGTACACAGACCCTGTTGATGGTGAATACAGTAGCCATTCTCGAGTGTATTTCTCACCATTTGCTTTCATGCTGAAAAATATTTTTTGTGGACAATATCTTGTTTGTTTGCCATTGGTAAAAGTCCAACATGATTTCTCAAATGGCCCAGTGTGGTGTTGACAGTCATTTGGTCCACGATCTATCCAGTAAGCTACATCATCGGTACTGAAATCAACCCACATACCAGGATCTTTTCTCCTATTATTTACAGCATGAGCAGGTTCAGTCCCTGACACATCCACACCTTCTAGAACAATGTCTGTTTTACCACCAGGAGTAGAATGATCAGTTACAGCCTCTGACACATCCACATGTTCTGGAATGGTGTTTGTTTCACCAATAGAAGAAGGGTCAGTCTCTGAAACACCTACAGGTTTTGGAACGATGTCTGTGCTACTGAGAGACGATGTTGCTTCTGATGGATTCGCTTTGAAAAATGTCAGCTTTGGAAGATTTTGGAAAATTTCACTAGTTTGTTTGTTTTTCTTCTGCCAGTTTACGTTTCTGTGCTCCACTCAGTTGGTTACATTTCATCCTGCCCCTTATCTCAGTTATCTGAACTTTAAAAAAAAAAACAAAAAAAATTGTATATTTTGTAGTGTTTGTGTGTGTGTGTGTGTATAATATAGATATGAAAGGAAAAAAACGAATCAAGTACATATAACTCAGAAGAATATGCCAATAATAAAACATAAATTTATTGCAATACATGAAAGGATCTGATTTCCTCGCATTATTTCGATCTACGTTAGTAGGATGCCCCCCTGGTTTAGGTGGGGATAAGTAATCAAAAGAGAACAGAAAAACGGGGGAAGAGTGTGTAGTGGAGTGTAAGGAAGTCTAACAAAGTTCTTATTTTTCCCATGATGACTACTTCGATGCTTTTTTTTGAAATATCAAATATCAATTTTTAAAAAAAAAATGTTTTTTTTTTTTTTTTTTTTTTTTTTTTTTTTTGGTGCCCCCTGCTTTGCTGGTGCCCGAAGCATGTGCTTAGTCTGCCTATTGGGTAATCCAGCCCTGAGACGTGCCCTAAGTTTCTGCAACTTTGACTTAAAGTATCTGAAGCCTACATCCCAAGCAAAGGGGAAAAAATTCACAGGGAGGCATGCCAGACCAAACTGGATGAACAAACATCTGAAACAGGTTATTAAGAGAAAGCAGAAAGCCAAGAAGGGACTGATCAGCAAGGAAAGCTACCTCTTGTAGATCAGAAAGTGAGTACTGCCAAAAGCCAAACAGAGTTGGACCTTGCAAAGAAAACTAAAAACAATAGTCAAGGTTCTTTTGCCATATAAATAAAAAGAAAACAAGGAAAGAAGTAGGACTACTAAGCACCGAGAATGCAGTAGAGTTTCAAAATAATCTAGGTATGTATGGTTGAACAGCTAAATTAATACTTTGACTTAGATTTAATAAGAGTAACAAGGAGCTTGGGGAGAGTGGCAGGGTGGCTAATGTGACCAAGGCTATGGAAGTAGATATTACCAAATCTGAGGTGGGCACCAAACTCAAACAGCTTAATGGGGCCGAAGTGAGGGGACCAGACAGAGGTGAAAGTAAGCCAGTACGGGCCGGTACGGAGGACCAGTAAGAAAAGGTGCAGTAGCATACCGGCAAGAAAATGGAGCATTCTCTCCCTCTCTGACTCCTCCTCCTGGCTCCAGCAATATTGAGGGTCCGGGGGCCCGGATCCATGAATGTTTGGGGCCGGGTCTCCCCCCTGGCCCCACCTGCTGCCCCCCCGCGCCTCTCCTGAGTGTGGGCTGGCCCCCCTTTGCTGCCCCCGTGCATCTCCCTTAGGTGTCTCTCCCCTGAAGCGCCATGCTGCCTGCCTGCATTAACTGCCGCCGCAGGGTCCTAGTGCCCCCCCCATTACTGCCAGGGCAGGCTGCCCTTCGCCCTCAGCCCCTTTCATTTTCCAGTGGGACCCTCCGCCAGTACAGCCGCCCCCCCGCCTGCAGTCACCGCTCTTGCCCCATGCTGGGCAAGGGGCAGCCCCATCCCCCACCCCCAGTGAGGCTACAGTGAAGGGCAGCAGCAGGGGAGGAGGCGCACATGTGATAGCAGCCCCTCCCCGGCATGGCACCCACCACAGGGGAGGCGAGGGGGATTCCTGGACCTGAGAGGGGCCCTAGGAGCACGTGCAGTGACAGTGGGGGGGGGGGTGAGTGTGCTGCCGGGGGGAGGGGAGAAGGGGGTCCCTACCCCAGAGCTCACTGCTGCTGCTGGCAGGAAGAGGGCTGGGGGGAGTCCTCCTCTCTGGCTCCAGTCCCAGGGTAGCCTGCCTGCACCCCAAACTCATCCCCCAGCCCTGCCCCACCCCCGAGCCCACACCCCCAGCCAGAGCCCTCATCCCCCCCACACCCAACCCTCTGTCCTAGCCCTGAGCATCTCCAGCCCCAGCCAGAGCCCTCATCCCCATGCACCCTAACCCTCTGCCTCAGCCCTGAGTCCTCTCCCACACCCCAAGCCTCTCACCCCCAGCCACACCACAAATCCACCCCCAGCCTCACCCCACAGCCCTTACCCCTGCACCCCCTCCGCACCCTCTCTTATCCCTAAACTCCCTTCCAGAGCCTGCACCCCTCCTGCACCCCAGTCCCCTGCCCCAGCCCAAGGCCTGCACCCCAGACCTCCTCCCCCACCCAAACTCCCTCCCAGAGCCTTGGGCAGGTGGGGGGTGGAGTTGGGGGGTCAGAGTTTGGGCAGGGGCAGGTTCTGGGCACCACCAAAATTTCTACAAACCTGCCACCCCTGCGGGCAAGAGCTGGTGCACCATACCGGGGTGGACCGGCTTCCTGAGGCAGCAAATTAAAGGGCTGAAGCCCAGGGCCCTTTAAATTGCCACCAGAGCCCCGCTGCCAGAGCCCTGGGGTAGCGGCGGCAGGGCTCTGGTGGCGATTTAAAGGCCCCAGGGCTCCTGCCGCCGCTACTGCCCCGGGCCCTTTAAATCGCCGCTGGAGCCCCACTGCCACTACCCCAGGGATCCGGGGACAATTTAAAGGGCCCGGGCCCGGGCCCTTTAAATAGCCCCTGGAGCCTGCCGGAGCCCTGGGATAGCGGTGGCAGGGCTCTGGTGGCTATTGAAAGGGTTCGGGGCTCCCACTGCCTCTACCACCCCGGGCCCTTTAAATAGCCACCGGAGAACCCCCAGGGCTCCAGCAGCAGGGCTCCGGAGACGATTTAAAGGGCCCTGGAGGGTAGTGGTAGCTGGAGTCCCGGGCCCTTTAAATCGCCCCCTTTAAATTGCCCCCAAACCCCAGGGCTCCCAGACACCTCTGCAGCTGGGAGTTCAGGGGGTGATTTAAAGGGCTTGGGGCTCCCAGGTGCTGCTACCACAGCCCTAGCTCCGGGCCCTTTAAATCCTGATTTAAAGGGCCTGGGGATTTAAAGGCCCCGCCTCTTCCGGTGGAGGCCCCTCCTCTCCCCAGGACTCCGGAGAACCGGCAAGTCCTTTAAGTTACTTTCACCCCTGGGACCAGATAATCTCCCTCCAAGAATATTAAAGAAACTGGCACATGAAATTGCAAGCCAATAACAATGTTTACTGAATCCATGAACTTGGGGATTGTACACTGTGACTAGAGAATTGCAAATATAATACGTATATTTAAGAAAGGGGGAAAATGTGATCTGGGAAACTACAGGTCCATTAGTTTGTCCTCGATTGTATGATAGGTCTTAGAACAAATCTTGAAAGTAAGAGTAGTTAAGGACAGAGGTAAATGGTAATTGGGATAAAACACAACATGGTTTTACAAAAGGTAGATCATGCCAGACCAACCTGATCCTCGTTTGAGATGACAAACACAGTCTGTACCATTATGTTCATCCTTTTTACAAGACTATGATAAATTTTGTACAAAAGTGTCTTGTGAGGTATCCTTTGAAAACTCATAATTTGCTGATCATTATTGTTCTGGTGAAATGTGTGTGGCAAGGTTGTATGTAAAGTTATAATTCTACTGTATGACTTTACTGAGACATGCTCCAAGTTTAGAAAAGCAGGCACAAACCAGTTCCTCAGAGACAAAAGGCAAACTGATGCTCAGCCAAGTGTCAACATAATCAAATGGACTATCACCTGGTTAAGCGGTCATTCTTTGGCAGGAAGAAAAGTGTGAGCGAGAACTTTACATATTGGCAATGGAACAGCTGGAGGTTCCTGTTTAAACAGGCTGGCTGTTGCCTGAACCCCAGATGGAGACTATTCTTGAAAAGATATAAAAATGAGGAACAGAGGCCCCAAATCACCACTTCTCTCCCCTCATCTCTATTCATGGCATCAACAACATTTGAAAGACAAAAGCATAATTGAAGTAGGAGAGGTGTCCTGGTGGAAAGATCCAGCCAGATTTCCTTAAACATGTGGTGAGAAAAACCTTTGCTTTAAATTCACTTATTTTGTTAAGTTAGGTATTAGTTTGCATTTTACCTTTTTATTTCTTTGTAACCAATTTTGACTTTTATGCCTCATTTCTTGTAATCAGTTAAAATCTTTCTGTAGTTAATAAACTTGCTTTATTGTCTTAGCTAAACCAGTGTGCTTGATTGAAGTGTTTGGGAACCTCCACTTGAGATAACAGTGTTTGTGCTTATCATTTTCCATTGGTGAAATGACAGAATTTCTATGAGCTTGTATTGTCCAGGAGGGTGCTGGGCAGTACAAGACCCACATCTCTGGGGACAAGTCTGGGACTGGGACAAGTTTGGGACAAGTTTGCTGGTGTCACTCTGCAATATAAGTCAGGAGTGGCTGGCTATAAGCACTCCCATAATTCAGCAGGGGGTGATATTTTTCGCATGCTAGGGTGAACTGGCCGGGAGCGGTTGTTCTCACAGCAAAGCAGTGTAAAAGGCACCCAAATTGGAAAGTTGAGGGGACACAGATGTTCATCAGTCCACATTGTACCCTGGGTAATATTGCAATAACCAATTTTTTAGACAAAGGAAATGCAGTAGATCTAATTGGCCTAGATTTCAGAAAAGCCTTTGTGCAGTTTCACATGAAAAATTTAAACTGGAGAA
>NW_020664490.1:2465103-2474087 GCF_002925995.2 Terrapene triunguis | reverse complement strand
CCAGCTCTGGGCTCCCTCATTTCCCCCCCATCATTGCCCCCCACACATACCTCCTGCTGCTCCAGCCCTGGGCTCTCTCCCACCCCCACCTGCACCCTCCTTCCGCCGCAGCCCTGGGTCACTGGTAACTCGCTCCCACGGCAAGTCATTCAGCAGGAATTTTAGATGTGCACAGAACACAGACAGGATTGGTTCCCGCATGGTTACAGAACTTCAGTAAAGTGGAACTATTTTCAGCTTGTGTGATTGGAGGATATCTGGATGCATATTATAAGACTGTCCTACATAAATGGGGAAAAGTTGAGGTGCCCCTATTATTCTTTTGTTCCACTCTTTCTTTCTATGGGGAATTTGCCAATGCAATATCACTGTCTTCCTTTTAAACAAACAAACAAACAAACAAACAAGGCAATGGCTGTTGAAAATAGCAATTCCAGTCCTAATAACCACTGGGAAGCATTTCTTGCTTAATTTTATCCTACTTTTTCTACAGCAAGTTACAGTGGATCAGTATATTTGATTTGGGAGAAATGAAGTAACAACTGCCCAAACTGAGCTTGAGCACTCCTGAATTTTGAGGTGTTCAAATCTGGAAGGCAGGTGCTGGGGGGCGCGGGACTGTGGCTTCGCGGGGGAGCACGGCAGCATGTATGCAGCAGTGTGTCTGGCGCTGCGCAGAGCCAGACACGCTGGTCTGAGTGGCACGGTAAGGGGGCTGGGGGGCTGGATGGGGTGGAGGTTCGGGGGGGCAGTCAGGGGCAGGGAGAAGGGGGGGTTAGATGGGTCAGGGGTTTGGGGGGGCAGTCAGGGGGCAGGCAGTGGTTGGATAGGCATGGGAGTCCCGGGGGTTTGTCAGGGGACAGGTAGGGGGTGGGCTCCTAGGGCAGAAGTTGGGGGGGGGTATCAGGAGGGGGCAGTTGGGGACAAGGAGAAGGGAGGCTTAGATAGGGGGTGAGGTCCCGGGAGGGGGCAATCAGGGGACAAGGAGCAGTGGCGCTTAGATAGGGGGTTGGGTCCTGGGGGGGCAGTTAGGGGCAGGGGTCCCGGGAGGGAGTGATCAGGAGACAGGGAGCAGGGGGTTGGATGGGTTGGGGTTTCTGTGGGGGGCAGTCAGAGGGAGTGGATGGTGGCAGGGTGGGGCTACCCTCCCTCCCAGTGGAGTGTCCTATTTTTTTAATGTTAAAATATGGTATCCCTACTCACAGCGCAGCTCTCCATTCACAGCAGGCTGCAGCATGAGGTCTCAGCTACCTCACTCCCTCCCCCTCTTTCCTGTTGGTAGTGGCCAAGGGAATGCTGAGAAATGTAGTTCTTTCCCTGCTCCAGGGCTGGCTCTATAGGCAGGGAGCTAACCAAGGAACTACAGCTCCCAGGGCCCCCTGTGGTTCTCAGCTCCCATGC
Source organism: Terrapene triunguis (assembly GCF_002925995.2). Classification (NCBI taxonomy): domain Eukaryota; kingdom Metazoa; phylum Chordata; order Testudines; family Emydidae; genus Terrapene; species Terrapene triunguis. The sequence goes on along the minus strand of NW_020664490.1, from coordinate 2,472,686 downwards.
TGGATCCTGCCGCCCCTGCAAATGGGCTGCCCCAAGCACGTGCTTGCTTTGCTGGTGCCTAGAGCCGCCCCTGCTGAAAGGTGAATGATCAGGCTGGAGAGTGGTAGCTAATGGAGTTCCTCAGGGATTGGTTTTGGGACCAATCTTATTTAATATTCTCATTAATGATCTTTGCACAGATAGTAGGTGTGTATTTCCAGTAGAGATAGGGAAGTGTCATTACCATTATACAAGGTACTAGTGATACTGTGTGCCATTCTGGTCATCTTTAAGAAAGATGAACTCAAACTGCAACAGTTGCAGAGAAGGGCTTCTAGGATGATCAGAGGAATGGAAAATCCTGAGAGAAGTCTTAAGGAGCTTGATTGTTTTGTTAGGCTAAACAAAGACTGGGGAGGTATGGTTGCTTTCTATACACCTCAGAGGGATAAACACCAGGGAGAGGACTTATTTAAGTTAAGTGCCAATGTTGACACCAGAATAAATGGATATAAACTGGCCATCAACAAGCTTAGGCTTGAAATTAGACAACGGTTTCTAACCATCAGAGGAGTGGTATTCTGGACCAGTCTTCCAAGGGGAGTAATGTGGGCAAAAAACCTAACTGGCTTCAAGACTAAACTTGTGGAGGGGATGGTATGATGAGCTTGCCTACAATAACATATGTCCCATCTGTGACTGCTATTAGAAAATATCTCCAAAAGCCAGACATGGGACACTAGATGGGGAGGGCTCTGAGTCACTACAAAGAATTCTTTCACAGGTGTCTGGCTGGTGGGTCTTGCCCACATACTCAGGATCCAACTGATTGCCATATTTGGAGTCAGGACGGCATTTTCTCCCAAGTCTGATTGGCAGAGATCCTGGGGTTTTTTTTGCTTTCCTTTGCAGTGTGAGGCTTGGTCTGAATTAAAGTTGAAGTCTTCAAATCAAGATTTGAGGACTTCAGAAATGCAGCCAGAGGTTATAGCCCTATTACAGGAATGGGTGATCGAGGCTCTGTGTCCTACAATATGCAGGAGGTCAGACTAGATGATCATGATGGTCACTTCTGACCTTAAAGTCGGTGAGATACTGAAGAACAATACTTAGAACTTTCGTCCATAGAACTCCAAGTACTCTACAAAGACAGGTAAGCATGACTATGCCCACTTTACATATAGAGGAAAAAACAAGGCATAGAGAAGTTAAGTGACTTCAACACACACCAGGTCAATGCCAGAGCCAGAAAGGGAAGCCTTTCAACTCCTGTGCTCAAAACACTGGATCATGCTCTCTCCAATACTTAACACAGGTGATCGTTGTTCAGATAACCGAGGATGAGTTTCCAGGTTTGTACTCAGGATGTCATTTCCTCCATTATATTAATGGGGGACTAGGTTGTGTTTTTTACCTTCCTCTGGAGGAATAAGCAGTGATCATTTGTGAGTATTAGGTTGGCATAACCCTCATGATGACTTATCAATGCTTAATCCTTTGATGGAGCTTGATGCTGCTCCATCGTTGTGTCTAACCATACCTGTCTTGTATTTTCTAAAGGGTTTACTTTAATGTCTTGGGGACACTCCCTCCATATCCTAACCAAGACTTTGGAATAGCCAAGAAACTGACTGCCTCTGGAGAGTCCATCCCAGGTTTTCTGCTAAGCCCAGTGCATGCTGGGACAGGACTTTGGGAATTGAATTACTGCTGGGTGAATACTCAAACAGTGCAATGTGGTCAATGTTCCTATTGAGTCTCAGTGCCTTGATTTTAAAGAGCTCCCAGTAACGAGTGTCGTAATGGACACTTCCTGCCCAAACAGTAGGACTGGGAGGGATCCATTGAAGAGGCAGTATATGGAAGCCTGCAAAACTGTGCTGCTGTTGATGACAGCCTCTGGAGAAGGCCAATCGGACTCCTTTCATGAGGAGTGAAAATCTTCATTTAAAAACTCCAGTGTGATAAAATCCCAAAGGCAGGGTTACATTTTGTGGATCAGTGTGGGGTTAGCTGCCCAAAAGGGTTTTGGTCACGTTTAGCTATGCCTCAATGCCCAGTGCACATGTAGAGCTATGGATAGAGTGTGTATTGCAGGGCTCAGGCATAACTGTGAAGGAAATTGTTCAGTGAAGCCCAGCATGAACTCACTTGATGGACACTTACAAATGCAGGTGTCATACCAACACTTGGAAAGCCAAGCATGAACTGTGGATGGCAAGTTGTGCGCCTTTTGCAGGGCTAAGGGATCAGCCCAGATCACAATGAGCAAGGAATTAGGCTACTGCACATGCTAAAAAATGCCAGACATCACCCTCATTTTTAATAATATTTGCCATAAGACTTTGTTCTCCAGAGCACTGCTCTGGAATCCATATATCTGAGTAGGACATGGCAGCCTGGTCCTGTGAGATATTTACACAGCGTTGCCTGTAGGCAACTACTGGTTTTAATATCCGATTAAATAAAGGGTTTCAACTGCATTCAACTACTTGGCTTACATAGCTGAGCCCTGACCACATACATCTATCTTAAGGTTTTATCCTGCCATCCATCACTGTAGTATCTGAGTGCAGCGTCCATATAAATTCAATAACAATAATAAAGTCTGCAGTTTACTTAATGGAGTCTCTGGCTCTTCTCCCTTTTTGGAGTGAAAACTCTGCTTGAGGTAGCATTTGTCTTGTTCTGGGGTTTTTTAGATTCTTTTGGGGGGGTGAGGGGGGTTGGGGGTTGTTTATTGGATGGGGGAGGTGTCAGAGTTGTGAGTCATTCTCGTGGAGAAAAGGCTCTTTCGAAAAGCAAGGCTTTGCAGTGTCTCCTAAAGATAGACTCTGGATTTTTCCTGATTTCCTCTGGAGGGTTGTTCCACAGCCTGACCCCTTTACCAAAAGGTCCTGTTATATCTTGACTTGAATAAAAATCCATGAACAATGACAAAAAATTGTTCATGCTTTTATTTATGCTCCTCTTAGAAACAGCCTGGGCCATAAAGTTCAGAGTCGAATTTAGATTTCAGCTTTCCCATCTCTAGTACCTCTGGGACATCTAAGTACACTTCAAGCAGCCATGATTTGTCTCTGTAAACGCTTCCTACAATGCAAAGTGATGCTGTCATGGGGTTTCTGGACCTTAAAGGGAGTCTGGGCCAAGGCTACCTGTGATGAGCTAATTTAAGGGGAATGAGTCCTAGTTTGTTAATTGAATAATAAGCACTTGGGCCTGATAAAAGGCCATCAGGACTCAAAAGAGCAGCTATTGAGCAGCACCCTCTAAGGGTGAGGAGCTTTGAGAAACCGCAGGCCTCAACGGGGAGGGCTTTCAACCCCTGGGCCCAAGTGTATTTGTATTTAATAAAGTAGAAGCCCAGGAGGGGAATTTCTTACACCCTTTTGGACTTTGAGGGGTTTCTAAGGCTCCCTGATAGAAGGAAAATTGAGGCAGGGAGTGCCTACAGCATCACACTAGAACAGGAGGGGTGCTCCATGGCAGGGCATCCTGTGACAGGTACAATCCTTTTACATTTTATCACTGAAATAATTCATCTATTTGAAGACAAATATAACAAAGCTTCTCTCCCCCTCACCCCCTGGGTTGGTTTCAAGCTTTCAAATCTGCAATTATCCTTACTGCCAGCAGATGGCAGCAGTAAAGCATCATTCATGTCTGATTTGCCTGCAGGTGTTAAGTTGCAAAACCCGTTTTGTTTTGAAAAATGTACGCTTTTAAAAAAATATAATGTCGTCAATGGCATTCAAACATCGTGGGTCTATTCTTCAGTCACTGCAGGTGTGTCTTGCTTTCATTTTAATGGGCTCTATGTATGTATCAAGAGTAGAACGCATCTTGTATGCATGCGTGCTTTTAAAAATCATGTGGGTTTTTATATTAGCAGAGACCAGTGTACTATCTGTCTTAAGGAAAGTTGTCATGTTGCTCTAAATATTTTATACAGTATATACCATTAAAACAACCAGGTGAAAGGTAACTGAACGTCAGTGATTATTCAATCCAAACTCTATTTTTTTTATTTGTATTATCATTATTTATTCTGTTCTGCCTTACAGTTTCTGGTGTCCCAGTGAAGACTAATTTAGAAAATCCCACAAAAAGTCTGAGATAGGAGTCTGTAGCAAGACTATTTATCAACAGAATAGATTCAAAGGCCAGAAGGGACCATTGTGATCTAGTTCATCCCCCTGTCTAACACGGGCCATAGACCTTCCCAAAATAATTCCTGGGGTCTGTGAGTACCTACATACATGGGAACAAATATTTAATAATGGACTCTTCAGTCTAGCAGAGAAAGGTATAACGTGGTGCAATGGCTGGAAGCTGAAGCTAGACAAATTCAGACTGGAAATAGGGTGTAAATTTGTAACAGTGAGAGTAATTAACCATGGGACCAATTTCCCAAAGGTTGTGGTGGATTTTCCATCATTGACAATTCTTAAATCAAACCTGGATGTTTTTTCCAAAAGATCTGCTCCAGGAATTATTTTGGGATGTTCTAAGGCCTGTTATACAGGAGGCCACACTCACAATGGCTCCTTCTGGCCTTGGAATCTATGAATACTGCCGCATGACACGCAGCTGAGAATGCACTCTATTGGATTAGAAGTAAAACCAAAGTACTGACCACTTGTCATCAGTGATGCCATGGCCCCAATTCCCATCTTCATGCCCCTTTCCAGACCCTCTCTTCAAAATTTCTCACCATATCAGGGTCCCCCATTCTGCCGGAGATTGTGTGTGACCTCTCCTCCGTTCCCTCCTCCCCAATGCCAGGGGCTCTGTATGCCCCCAGTTTCCCCCTTCCCTCCCATGCCAAGGTCCTCCATTCACTTCTTCCCACCACCAGAGGTTTTGTGACCCACCATTCCCTCCATGCCAGAGGGTCTATTTGCTCCTCTTCCCACACCATTGTTTCTATTTTCTGTGTGGGAGAGAAGTCATTCAGGGTGTCAACATGTTAAGCTTTTGGGAGGATGGGCTGAGGTGAGATGGCAGGTATTGTTATGGTGCAAGGTGTTAATGGATGCCATCAACCAGTTCTTAACCTAGAGACAATTGCAGAGGTGGTTGAAGCTGTGTTTTTTTCGCTTCTGCTTTTTCCAGTTTTCACCAAAATCAATAGGCTAGTGTCCACGGATGTCAAGACCTTACCCATAAATTTGGGGTCCACAATCCTACCTCTACAATCCTACTCGCTGGCTATACTGGACCACTGGGATTCCTACCAGCAAGCTCCAGAGATTGAACAGCTGGGGCACTAACCCTATCCCAGGCTGCCTCCTGTGGAAGAGCCTCAGTTCTTGCTGGAGCAACTAGAAGAGCAAGAGCAGCTGGTACTGCTGGATCTGCTGATGGTCTCTTCATCATCTCCAGAGGCCGTGATGCCAGTCTCCCCCTCTGTGCCAGAGGACTAGAGGCTGTATCAGGAACTGCTCAGGAGGATTGCTGAAATCCTCCAGAACCTGCTGAAAGAGGTCAGGATCCCACACACAGGTTCCTGAATATCCTCCAGTCAATGGTTGCCTATAAACGAGGCCATTTTGGAACCAGCCAAGGACATTTTGGCAGATTCCAGGCACCTGTGCCCATTCCCCAAAGAGGGCCAAAAATATATATATTCCCCCTAACGGGTCAAATATTTATTCTCCCACCCGAACACTTTCTGTCCAAGCAGTCCCAGAGTGGAACAGACTTCACCAACGGAAAGCTACTCTTTCTGATAAGGATGCCAAGAGGGTAGACTTCTGGGTGGCAGACAGAATTTCTCTTTGGCTAGCCGCCTCCTCTGGATCACGAAATACCAGGCACCCATGTCAAGATATGACTTCATGAACTTTAACAAGACTTTGGAGTTTGCCAATGAACTACCCCTGGAGTGTGAGACACAATTCTAGGCTATGCTGGATGAGGGGATGCTTGTGGCCAGATAATTACTTCAAGTGTCACTGGATGCGGCGGACTCGGCCTTTCGCTCCATGGTGACCTCAGTCATCATGAAGTGGACTTCCTGGCTGCAGTCTTTGGGATTCCCAAGGGAAATTGAATTGATAGTGGAATGATCTCCCTTTTCAAGGTATCCAACCCCTTCAGCAAGAAGACAGAAAAGTCACTTCACTCACTCACTCACTCACTCACTCACTCACTCACTCACTCACTCTTTTGTCACCCTCTGTTCCCAGAGAATATACACCCCACCGCCACACAGGAAGTATTCCAGACCAGCACAGCATAGGTTCTGGCCAGTTCTGCAGCCTTCTACCACCAGAGGACCTATGAACCACTGAGAAAGCACCAGAGGTCGCAGAGAGGCAAATATTGCTCCACCACTGTCCCCACTCCAGACCCAACAGATGCTCATGAAGGTGTATGGATAGGATGCTTGAGAGCTGTTGACCAGTTGTCAAATCACCACTCTTGTTCCCTTTTGGTGGCCTCCTGGCCTGTTTCCTTCTGAGGTGGTGGTCTTTAACCTCTGATAAATGGACCTGGACAGCATCTCAACTGGTTATACCATTGAGTTTGTCTACCCCGCCGCCAACTCCGCCTCCCCCAGAAGATGGGGGGCTAGAGACCAATCCTGGACTGCAGGTAGTTGAATGTCCTAATATGTCTCAGAAGGTTCAGAATGATTACTCTGGTCACTATGTTCCCCACCCTAAATAAACATTATTGGTTTGATGGCTCTCGATTTAAAAGAGTCACGCGTGTGCGCACATACACACCCAACATACAGGAAGTTGCTTCACTTTATAGTGGGTTCACAAAAGTCCACACTTCAGATCAACCTTATGTTGCAAGCAGTACACAGCATGCCAGCAAGTCCTACCTTTCATCTGCTCCACTCATGTCCAGGTCAAGTCAGACAATATGACCACTGTTTATTATATAAACAAATGGGAGAGCAAGGTCCACACCACTCTGCAGAAGGCTGTACAGCTGTGGAATTTGTGCATTCATCAGATCACCCTCTCAGCAGTACACCTATTGGGGTAATGAACTCCCTAGCAGAGAGCCTCAGCAGCCATTTTCATGAGGACCAGGAATGGGAGCTCTGCTTGTCCATGGCTCATATTTTTCATGAGTGGGGATTCCCATTTTGGGAGCTTTTTGCCACCCAGGCAAACAAGTGGCCAGAGTCCTGCTCTTGAAATACACAGGGACACAGCTCCAGAGGGGGGGATACCTTCCTAGTGCAATGGTCAGGCTCACTGGTACATGCCTTTTCTCCCATCCCCATCCTACTACGCATCCTCAGGAAAATCAAGATGGACAAGGTAACAGTAATCATAATAGCTCATTGGTGTCTGAGGTAGTTCTAGTTCACGATGGCTCTCCCGATGGCCTCCCATTCATGGACATCTCTGAACCTCCTGTGTCAGAACAGGTTGGGGTGACTGGTTCTGACTCTGGCATCCTCCATCTGACACCCTGGCTTTGGGTGGGCAATGGACTTGGAGATCCTGCTCGCAGGAGGTCCAAGCTGTCTTCCTCAATAGTAGGAAGTTCTCCATGAGCAGGGCCGGTTCCAGGCACCAGGCACCCAAGCACATGCTTGGGGCGGCACCTGGTAAGGGGCGGCGGGGGGAGCG
>NW_020664490.1:2437014-2462103 GCF_002925995.2 Terrapene triunguis | reverse complement strand
ACACAATCATCAATTTCTCCTAATAGAAACAACCTGAACAAGACAAAGCCCCAAATACTGGCTGATCTTTTGGGCCAAAAAAGGGCAAAAGTAATAAGAATTTTGGTTCTCACACCTGGGCATCAGCAAGAAGCTTTTGACAGGAAAGGATTTTTAGAACATAGAAAAGCCACTATCATCTCAAACTGAGATAGAGACCCAGAAAAAGCCCAGAGAAATCAGTAAATTAATTAGGGACAGGCAGGGAGAGTTGGTATTTTTATATTTCTAATAATTTAAAAATTGCTCATATGGGTAACATTTTGAAAAGCACCTAGGTGACGTAGGCTCTTAAATCTCATTGGCCTTTAATAAGTTTTATACTAAATGCAGCATTGCCTACCCTAGGCATTTCAAAATCATTCATCAGGCTTGGTTTACAAATCATGATTTTTAAACATAATAATTTTAGGTGCTTTTAAAAAAAATTTCTTTACTTGTTTCTGAGCTTTTCGGGTACACTTGGGTCATGTTTTCAAGTTTTTCTCTGCAACTTTGAGGATTAGAAATTGAAATGAAAGCTGAGTTTCTGCTCCAGGAGACCAGTTTTTTCAGAAAAAAAATCAAGTAGTGCAACATTCACCATAAAATTGTGAGATTTGGCGACCCTGTATATGTATAAATAATGACTATAACAACTTTGGAGGAGCTAGGGGAAGAGTACCTTATGCTGCTTATACAATAAACAGAGTGCTGAAACCTAGACTACAAGGAACTTCTTTTTAAAGGAATTTAAAACTAACGATCTAATCCTGTGAAGTGCTGAATACCCTCAGGTTCCACTGAGCTGAGGGTATTTGGTACATCCTAATAGGTGCTTAGTGCCTAACAGCATTGGAATGATGTGGTAAGCTGACCCCAAAAGAGTGGGGGAAATTGATTGTACAGGGGTTTGGTAATGGGCTGAGGAAGTAATGTTGAGGTGATGAGAGGCAGATGGCCTAGCTGATAGGACACCTGAGTTCAGTTCCAAGCTCTGCCATGGGACTGCTCAGTGATTCTGGGGAAGTCGCTTCACTTTCCCGTGCCTCAGTTTTGCCATCTGTAAAATGGGGAGAATGATGCTGACCTCCTTTGTAAAGTGCTTTGAGATCTGTGGATGACAAATGCCATATAGGAGCTGGATATTACTGATTGTAAGGAGCTTTTCACCTCTAAATTTCTTGTTTAGTTTCATCTGTGGTGCAATGGGTTAGTGCACAGTACTTATAGAGTCAATGATGCTGAGGTTGTGAGTTCAAGCCTCCTCTAGATCACCAGTTTAGGGGGGAGGGATAGCTTAGTGGTTTGAGCATTGGCCTGCTAAACTTGGGGTTGTGAGTTCAATCCTTGAGGGGGGGCAATTTGGGGATGTAGTTGGGGATTGGTCCTCTTTTGAGCAGGGGGTTGGACTAGATGATCTCCTGAGGTCCCTTCCAACCCTGATATTCTAAGATCAGAAGTTGGGTACATGGAGAGTATGGTCTGGAGAAGTGAGCTCAGGGGGTTCTGAAATCTCTACCACACTAACCATGTGGCCTTGGGCAAGTTTTCTTTGCATCTGTTTTCCAGTCTGAAAAATGAGGTCATAACATCTCAGAGGGTTGCTGCAAGGATTCATGTTAATGCTTATACAGTGCTTTGAGCATCTAAATTTGCTAGAAAAGTGCTAATATTAATATTAGGTTGTCCATGTGAAATTAACTGGTGCTCTGAGTCCTGTTCCCAGTGGATAGAGCTGCACATCACATAACTGCCCCAGAGCCTTTGGCAGATTCAGCAGGGAAGGCATAGACTAAGCAGATACAAAATCCGAGCCGTTCTTTCACCCCCCCAGTCAGGTCAAAAGCATGTTGCCAGGGCCTGTAGGACCTGCATGCACGGACTGTGCCTGTGTTGCCCTTGATCTGTGGATTCACTCCCAACCCTGCACCTTTCACCAGCACCACATTCACTTTTTAAAATAACATAGGCATGCGCACGGGATGTGCCAGGTGTGCCCAGGCACATCCTAATGCAGGGGTGGGCAAATGGTCCCACTCTCCCGGCGCGGCAAGCTGCTGGGTCCGCGCTCCCGGGCCAGAGCGCCCGGCCGAGCGCAGCAAGTCACCGGCCCCTCTCCTGCCTTCCCCCCTCCCCTGGAGCCATGCCACCGCGCGCGCAGCACTCTGGGGGCCAGTGCTGCGCGCTTCCACGGGGCAGTGTTTGGCTCCGTGGGGAGGCAGACATGCTCCCTGCTCATCCGGCGCCATGCGCGCAGCATTCTGAGGGGTGGGGCTGCCTGCTCCTGCGGGGCAGCGTGTCTGGCTCTGCGCAGAGCAAAACATGCTGCTAGGAGCCTCATGGTAAGGGGTCCAGGGCCGGGGGGGTTGGATAAGGGGTGGGGGCAGTCGGGACAGGGAGCAGGGTGGGTTGGATAGGGGGTGCAATCCCGGGGGGGTGGTTAGGGGCGGGGGTCTCTGGAGGGGGCAGTCAGGGAGCAAGGGGGGTTGGATAGGGCATGGGAGTCCCGGGGTCTGTCAGGGGACGGGGGGTGGATAGGGGTCAGGGCAGTCAGGGGACAGGGAGCAAGGATGGTCCTGGGGGGGCAGTTAGGGCAGGGGGTCTCCGGAGGGGGTGGTCAGGGGACAAAGATGAGTCGGGAGTTCTGGGGGGGGCTGTCAGGAGGCAGGGGTGTGGAGAGGGGTTCGGGCAGGTAGGGAGCAGGGAGGGTTGTATGGGTCAGGAGTTCTGGGGGTCCTGTCAGGGGGCGGGGAGCGGTTGGATAGGCGTGGGAGTCCCGGGGGTCTGTCTGGGGGCGGGGGTGTGGATAAGGGTCGGGGCAGTCAGGGGACAGGTAGGGGGGCAGTCAGGGGACAAGGAGCAGGGGAGGTTGGATGTTCTGAGGGGGGCAGTCGGGGCGGGAAGTAGGGGAAGTGGATGGGGCAGGGCAGGGGCGGGGCTAGGGCGGGGCTCCCTGGGGTGTACACCCTAATGAAATGTGCTGCGCACACCTATGAAAAATAATAAAAGTAAATAAAACCAGCCTCACTTCCTTGCAATGAATGATATTACTAAACAACACATAGGTAACGTACTTTCCATTTGATAAAAGTTGTAGTCCAGTCTTACATGGGGACAGTACAGAATGCTGATAAGTCCCAAAGAGCAGTCCCATGATTCCACCCAATTGGTGAAATGATGTTAGACCAAAATTTCTGCATAAAGATTGAACAACCAAACCCAGACCAGAGGGTTAAGCTGACGGTATTGTATGACATTACATGGTGGTGTCTAGTTCTGGGCTATTCACATCAGAGCAACATTCATTAACTAGTCAAAACACCACAGTCCAAAATGCATAAGACCAGCATAGAGAATTAGGGCATGAAAGACAGCTTATGTGGGAAGTCACAGACAATGAAAAGAGAGGGTATTGTGCTTGGGGCAATTCTCATCCATCAGAGTCTCGTCAGTCTGGTTAGAGACTGAAGAATAAATGTGTCTAATTACATTTTGTTTAACCAGAGTAGAAAACAAAGGTTACAAGGGCATCCCTCAATTTTTTTTTCCATACAGCAACTAGAGACGGATGCACATGGTCTTCTTCTCTCTTACTCTTTCTCTTCACCACTTCTCTCTGTTTTATATTACATTGTGTTGAACCCTATATTATAAATGTTATGGAAATCAACCAACTTAGATACTTAAAACATGTGGGGCCAGATTCTCAGCTGGCATAAATCAATGTAGCTCCATTGAAGTCATTAGAGTTATGCTGATTTAGATGAGCTGAAGGTGTATGTCCAGTTCTTAGCCTGCTGCCGGGTGCCTCTTACTGCTACAGGCACTGAAAAATCCTTTAGGGTGCCCCTATCTGCCTAAGTAGGGTCTCTATGGTGCAAATTGCCTCAAATGGGTAGATGGGGCTAGGGCTCTTGGCTTCCACTCCCCTTGTCTGTTTTGTCCATTCTCAGATTCCTGAACCCCAAAAGAGGTAGAGGGAATCTGCTTGCCTTGGGGCTTTTCAAATCTCTCTTACCTGGCCAGTACACTAGGGTTATTGTCTCCATATAGGCATGGCGGGGGGAGGGGGGGGAGGGGGGCTGGTAAATGGCCCTCTTGAGAGCAGTTCCCCTTTGGTAGCCATGAGCTGCCATCTGCTCTCTCCCAGAGCTGCCTAGCAACTGCTGGGAGTGGGAACTTTCTATTTTTAAGGCCTTATTCCACTCTTGACATGATTGACAGGGCTGGAGGGGTGGGGCCAGCCTTGCCCACAACAGCTCTTTAACCCCTTCATCATTGGTGTGTGGCTTATCTACCCTGTCAGAGTCTGGCACATCATCTGTAGCCATATTCTTCTGCCATTCTGCAAGTTCTTATAAGCTGGATTGGGCTGGGTCAAGATTTGGACGGGTGACTTCTAAAGAAAACCTTGTGTCACAGGAAGTAGGTGATGATAATTCAGTGGATGAAGTTCTTTCCTTTGAGTCAGTAGTCAAGCAATGCCCCAACCCGGTGCTAGGGTGTGTTGCATTGCTACACATGCTGTCTTTGAGGTCAGACATAAAACTGTGGTCCTGCCACTTATAGTAACTATTCCATGGCCTTTTGAAAAGATCCGATTAATTTACCCTAGGGGCCTGGTTACATTCCAAATCAAGAAACTACATTCTCCCTGCTCCCTGACTGGATACAGTAAGGTCTTCTTCACTCTGAGCTCTAAGCAGTTGTGCAGCATTTTTGTGCATGGTTAAACAGCTGCTGTGTCCTCCCCCCACCAGAGGCAGTTGCCATTCTAATGGCTTGCGGTCCCCTGTTTGGGACTAAGAGTGAGAGATCTGGGTGCATCCCTGTTTAAAGCTGGATAAGTAATTCTGAATTCAAATTGCAGCATTCTTGTTTGCATTATTGTGTCTTCACTATACAAGTGGAAATGAAGTGATTGGTTTTACAGTAGTCATAACGTTCACTATAATCTAAGTAGCTCTAATGAAAAAAGGCTAGTTAACTAGCAGATGTTAGATGTGAGCAGTGAAAGAAATGTAGGAGGGAAAACATTGCCCACTTATTATATAAAATACTTCCATTTATATGCAGAATAGCTCCTTTGTGCAGGCATAAACCATGCATTCATTTCCGGTCGTAATCTTACCTAGAGAATGTGAGTGACCCCCAAGTTCTTATGAAATTTTTGTTCACGTACACTAAAACATTCTCCCCTTTTGCAGTCCTGTCTCCTTTGGCTTCACTGGCTGTCCTTTCCCTCCATTGACGGTTCATTGCCATCTGACAGCTTTGGACTGTTTTTGTGTATCTATGTCATTACAGTAAAAGTGAATGTGATCTAGTAATAAAAATCAGTTTTTCAAATTGAGTGAATCTTAATGTAGTCTCTCTCTCTCTCTTTTTCTCTCTCTCTCACTCACTCACACACACACTTTTGTAACTGAAATACTGCAAAATTAGCAGATACTGTGTAATTTCTTTTAAAGATCCTTTGCACCAGAGGATAGGACAGTGAGGGTATGGATAGCCTTGCCCACTTCAAGTCAAATTCTAAGAGCTCAGTAGCATTACTATATTCTTGCCCATTTCTGGGACTTTGCATTATCTTTCACTTTAGTACAAAACCACCTGACCGCCAAGAAAATAAATGACTGGCTTGTCCATATGCCCCAGCCCCTTCCAGTCACCAGTCACATTTTCCCATGGAGAAAAGCGGCTTTGTTGCTTCCCAGGCAGCAAGCCCCTTCTCCTCCCTGCCAAAGAGTGTTCTTCACAGGGCTGAGGATTTGGGCAGGCTGGGGGAGAGGAGGAGGATGGACATTAATTCCCCACTGCCCACATCAACCTTGCAGAGTTCAGGGTGGAAAGATCATATCTGTATGATCTTTCCACCAGGAACCCTATGTGGGGCAAATCCCCCCCTTCAGTAGGACTTGGGGCCAGCTGACTACTTCAGAAACTCTGGCAAAATGGCTGCAATGGAGCTGCACTGGCAGGAAGCAGGGGATCTGTCAGGGCCATGTAGGTTCTGTGTGGATGGCCCTGGTCTCCTGCTGATCTCCTGGGATCCAACCCTGATCCTAGGCAATCAGCGGAGTCTAGGGAGCTGGCTCCACAGCACGTTCTGCAAGGGATGAACTCTTGGGGTACCAGTACCCATGAAATTTTCTAAAGAAAGGTGGCAGAGCTGTTAATGAACACAGATGGAGTTATAGTTTTCATGGTTGATATTCTGGTATATGGATATTTGATGGAAGAACACAACAAAACCTTCAATGAAGTCCTATGCCTAGTCAGTTAGTCTGGACTGAAGCAAAACAAGGGAAAATGCATATTTCACCTACCCCAAATCGAGTTTTTGGGGCAGACAATACACAAAGGTGGAATCAGTCCTATCCCTAAAATAGTAAAAGCAATTTGAGAATTGAATGCATGAACTAATGTATCATAATGGAGACATATTGGGGACAGTAAATTACCTTGGTTGATATCCACATGACCTTTCTAGAGTGACAATACCACTGAATGAACTGTTAAAGTCCAACACATCTTGGCTATGGGGGCCAAATCAAGAAATTGCCTTCAGAAAGGTAAAGGAAATGATCTCAACAGCTCCAGTTGTCAGGTATGAGGATGTGCACATACCCACAATGGTCAGTGTGGATGCAAGCTGCTATGGCCTAGTGGGGTATTGTTGCAACAACATGGCTGTGAGTGGAAGCCAGTTGCATTTTGCACTCTCACACTGAAAGAAGCAGAAGAATGATATGCATATATTGAAAAGGAGTGCCTAGCAAGCATATTGGCATGTGAGAACTTTCACAGATATGAGTGGACTGGATTTGTTTACACCGATAATGGACAATAAACTGCTCATAACTCTCTTCAACAGAAAAGATCTGGATCAAGCACTGCTGAGAAGTCAACATCTATTGATAAGGTTAATGCAATTTTAATCCAATTGCCAAATATGTGCCTGGGAAATATCTGGTAGTAGCAGACACAGTGTCACGGAGCCAGCATTGCACCCAACTACCTATGAGCTTGAAGATGACCTAAAGGCATATTTGGAGGCTGTGGACACATGCAGCCTGGTCTTAGAAAAGAGACTACTCCAATTACAAAAAAAGCAACCTCGACAGACAAGCAACTTCAGGAAGTTCTGAGTTACGTTGGGGTGGTGGGCTCAAGTATCTAAAAGACACTAAGGAAGTGACAAGAGACTACTTGTGGTGTGTGGACAATTAAGGGAGTTAAATGGACTCATGTTTAAAGGCAAAATTGCATCATAATTTCAAATGAAATAAGAGGAGAAAATCCTAAACCTCATCCATGAAGGACATCAGGGATTAACTAAATACTGTGAACATGCCGACCAGTCAATGTGGTGGCTGGGCATGAGCAAGGACATGCTGACTAAGAAGAAGGCATGAGGAACCACAGACCCATGCCATGGGTAGCAGAATCTACAGACTGGTGAAGACCCCAACAAGCAGAGCAAAGGTAGGAGCAGCCCAGGGACAAGATGAAGGAACTCTACTCAGCTGTCTTCAGGAGCCCAGAGAGAGGGTGGTCCTGGGTTCTCCTACCTTTTTCCCAGACCGGGAGGAGCAGTACAGGCATTGGGAGTGGAAGAACCAAAAACCTAAGAATTCCAGGTGGAGGCCGAGGAGTGGGCTTAAAGCTGCTAGATTTGGGGTTTTTCTTATTTTGGACTTTTCTGTTCACCCCGGAAGGGGAATGGCCTGAGAGGTGACCTGCCAGAGGGCTAGGCCACAGAAGCAGCAGATCATTGTGGAACCAGGACAGACAAGGTGGCACTAGAGGAAAGAACCCCTATTACCCCGCTTTGACATGAGGGGGCACCCCAGTGGTGAGTGCACCCTGTAGCAGAGAGGCTAAGTGTAGCTGAGACAATATGCATGTAGGCTTTTATTGTGTTAAACTTTTCTTCTCCGCTTGTTAAATTCCTAGGAACAAGTAAATAATTTTTTGGTTTTAAAGAAGCTGTCCTGAGTCACTGCAATTTCATACTGGTCTCAAGTTCCCAGAGAGAATTCTGTTGTAGGGTCCAAACCTAGTCAGGCCTGCTGAGGTAATACAGCAGATAACAGTTGGGGTACTGTAACCTGGTGACCCAATCCGAAAGGGGGTGAATTGTGGGATTCCACTCAGAGAAATGCAGGAGTGGACCTGTCACTTGGAAGAGTACCCATGGAAAGGAGGAGGAGAGTGGTCAATGGTACAGTGCACCCGTGAACTGTAACAGCATCATACAGCTAAAACAGTCTCCAGGAAATTCTAATCAACTACTAAACTTTTACTCCAGTCACCTTTAGCATAAGCAATTTCCATGTGTGCATCCACAAAACTAACTCCCATCTATGGTTTTTCTTGTAGTAGAAAAAATAACTCTCTAATGACTCTGGATTGTTCATAAGTGTAAAACCTAGAAAATTATAATATTACATCATCAATATAGCAAAACACACCATGAATGCAGTAAAGCAGCCAGAGGATTCTTTATATGTATTCCTAGTCTCTTTGTCCTTTTTGCCAAATTCAGACCTGGAGTAGCTAGGCGCCACTCAGCAGATAGCAGTGGAGTTGTTCCCATTTACACCAGCTCTGAATTTTGCCTGTAATCTCTAATCCATGCAAATGCTCTCTCTTCTGGAACTAGACACAACTGTACTCCATGTGTTAATCTCTCTTATCATACAACTACCAGTCACATAGCATTTTATAGTATTTATCCGTGGCCACCTGTAGAGATCTCTCGATCTTTGTTTGGCTTTGACCATACCCTGATGAGTTTCTAGAGCAGTGGTTCCCAAACTTGTTCCGCCGCTTGTGCAGGGAAAGCCCCTGGCGGGCCGGGCCAGTTTGTTTACCTGCCGCGTCGGCAGGTTCGGCAGATCGCGGCTCCCAGTGGCCGCAGTTTGCTGCTCCAGGCCAATGGTGGTGGCGGCGGGAAGCGGCGGCCCGTACGTCCCTTGGCCCACGCCACTTCCAGCAGCTCCCATTGGCCTGGAGCAGTGAACCGCGGCCACTGGGAGCCGCGATCGGCTGAACATGCGGACGCGGCAGGTAAACAAACCAGCCCGGCCTGCCAGGGGCTTTCCCTGCACAAATGGCAGAACGAGTTTGGGAACCACTGTTCTAAAGCAAACCTGGTTGGAGTCCCATAGGAATAATAAAAGGATTAATGCCATTTACCACATATATTGTATGCAGGGCCAAGTCATCATGGATATACATAACATGCTAGATAATTGAATCAAAATGTTTGGCCCACCTGCAGTTTGGCAGTTTTACTCTTTTGGAATTGTAGGATGTGTTCCATAAGGTGCTTTGAACTGTTTACTAGATGCAGAACTGTGAACACGTCTTATCAATGCAACCATTTTGGCATTTTCTCCCAGGAAGGAGCAAGTTGTCTGTAGAGTAAGCAAACCAGAACCACTGACATGTGCATCCCCTGTCTTTATTTTGAACTTTATCGTGTGTGTGTATTTACACAAATCTAATCACTCTGACATCAGAAACAAAAAATAATGTGAATAGATATGCTGATTAGGAGAAATCTATAGCTAACATGAAGAAAAACACAACTTTGTGTTCTTGCTTTACTGATAAAACAAAACACACAGTAAACGAATTCTGATTTGTTTGATGTTGTACTTATATAGGTTTTAGTGTGAACTAAGACAGTGATTTTGGCAGCTATGTTCGCTTACCAAACTAAAGTACTGATCCAAAGCCCATTGAAGTCAATGGAACAATTCCTAAATGCTTCAGCTGTATTAACCAGTGTTCACTGCTTCCCATTCTGTTAGATTCATATTATTTTTAATAAGACCAAAAGGGACCATTACAATATTTTAGTCTGACTTCTGCATAATACAGGACATAGAGCCTCACCCAGTAACTTCTTCATCAACCCCATAATTTCTGTTCTGAGCTAGGGCATATCTAAAATTGTGATTTAAGCACTTCAAGTGATGGAGAATTTCTAGGTAAGTTGTTCCAATAGTTAATTACTCTCACTGCCAAAAATGAGCACTTTATTTCTAGTTTGAATTTGTCTAGCTTCTACTTCCAGCCATTGGATTTTGGTATGGCTTTTTCTGCTAGATTAAAGAGCCATCTGCTACTGGAAACCTCTTCTCCATGTGGGTACTTGTAGACTGTGATCCAATTACCTATTAGCTTTCTCTTTGGTAAGCTGAATAGGTGAAGCTTCATAAGACCTATTTTCCAGATCTCTTAGCATTCTTGTAGCTCTTTTCTAAACCCTCTTCAATTTTTCAACAACCTTTTTGAAGTGTGGACATCATAATTGGCCACAGTATTCCAGTAATGATCTCACTAATGTTGTATAAAGAGATAATAGTACCTCCCTTCTCCTACTTGATGTTCTCCTGCATATGCATCCAAGGGTCACATTCACCGTCTTCGTCACAGCATCACACTGGCAGCTTATGTCAGGTTGGTTATGTACCATTACACTATTTAAGGATACAGTCTCTCTTGCCATGTAAGTGTGACCTACATTCTTTGTTCCTAGATATGACTTCGCATTGGGCTGTATTAAAGTGTGTCTTGTGCACTCTCACACAGGAACTTGGGCTTCTCCAAAGCTGTCCTGTGAGCCTGTTTTGGAGCAGCCCAAACTCCACTGTGGTTTAGAATATGACCATTGAACGGAAGATGAACAGTGTTGATGTGACATACAACGTGTACATATATGTTTGTAGAAGATTATAATTTAGAGACGCTCCCTCATACAGGACAGTTCTACGAACATAGGAATTTGGATATGTGCCCTGGAGGCTGAGGTTGGGAACACTGCATGGCTGTGTGCAGCAATTCACCAGAGATGTTCTCCAGTTTGTCTTACTAAAGTTTTATTCCTTTCTCAGTCCCTGGTTTGTTTAATGAACCCCAAGATTGTTACACAAGAATCCACCAGCGAGGCTCATCTTTAGGTTAAAGAGGGGGCTCTTATAGTACCAGTCCCCAAGCCTGTAGCACTGTGGGGACCACTGAACTAAAGGAATTACTGTGTATACCCTGTATAATCATATTTCTGTTACTTCCCCACCCCCACCAGCACAACAGTCTCAGATTCCCTGTCAAGTTTGGCTCTGTAAAGATTAGACCTTTCTCGAATTTGGATCAAGGCACTACCATGACTACATTCTCTCTAATTTCACAAGATACAAATATGGGAGGAAGAGAATCTTTTGCAAATAATATTTGATAAAATAATCTAGTATCTTATTTCCCCATATTTTAACTTGTCTTTCATTCAGTTAATAAAGTGGTGGTGCTTTTAACTGGATGTAGACTCAATTATACATTCCCTTAAATTAGTAGTAGATATGTGCAAGAGTGAAAACTTCAAAATGACTAGTCAAGATACTTCTGTTTTTTCAGAGCGTGCTTTGCAGAACAATGTTCTTAATAAATTTAAAAAGCTGGGGAAAATAATCAGTCGTGAATATTCTCATAGGCAATCAGAGGAAACGCTTCAGAATATCTCTCCTTTTTAATATGTAGTCTAAAGGTACCGGTAATAATGCAAGAACCTCATCAGTTTCCACAGGCAGAGATGAATGAGGGTTGACATTATGAACAGAAGTGGCAAACTTCAAAGTGGTTAGTCAGTTTCAAAAGCTGGGGGCAAACCAGCTGCCTGTGCCATACCTGTTCTGTGGATGAATAGAGGAATTCTGTCTCTAGAGCTGTCAATACGTTTCTTTCACAGTCATTAAAATGACTTTAAAAAAGGAACAAGTACTAACAAGACAAAAATATAGCAAACTGCATTTGTGAGTCAAACTTTCTGAAAACTTTTTAGTGAATTTCATTTGTATACTGGAAATTGATAGATACATTTATTTTCTATAATAGCATTCGCTTCTAGCTGAAATAGTGGGGCTGCTCAGTGGGATTATCAATCACTTGCTTCTGCTTCTAAAACTAAATGTCTTGAAGTCAAACGATGGTGACCTACTGTAAGTACTATTGTGTACTTGATACCGTTATGTGTGTACAATGGCAGACCTACATCATTATAAAGTGGCACATCCAAGTATAGACTACTCCACGAGACCTTTTTTTCTCTCTCCATTCCAACAGGAGGTCATATCCTGCTGCAATTTACACAAGTATAAATCTAGAGCATCTCCAGTGAGTGGAATTACTCTGGATTTTTGCCGGGGTAATAATTGAGAACAGAATTTTAAGTCCTCAAAATTCCTCTCACAGGACCAGAGTTGCAGCTTCTGCTCTGTCCTGAGCAGAGGGGCTCCTCCTTTTTAGGACCCCCTGAGGTGTAACCCATGGGGTATTCTGTGCACTCCCCTGAGACCTCTATGGTGATTGTGTCACCAAAACGTGAGGTTCTACAGGTCTAAAGCCTGGGTCTGCTGATCCCCCAGCAACTGCCGCAGCCTCACCGCCATTCAACAGCCTTGGCAGAGCAGCCATCAACAGGCTGAGGGCCCACGCACCACAAGCTGTGCTGCCAAGAGGGGCCCTGATTGGCAGTGCTCCTGGGTCTCTGGTCTGGTGGGAACAGTCTGTGCAACTCGGTGAATCCTCAGCTGCTTGCTACGACAGACCCTCCTGCTTTGCCTCGCTCCTGGGTTCCTGGCTTCTGGCTACGAGGCTCAGCTCTGGTCCTGGCCCCTGGCTCCACCCAGTAGGCCTGCCTGTCCATGCCCCAGATGTGACATACAGCCTCCACACAGGCCAATATTCTTGAGACCACAATGGCCCATTATGATGAACCCCCCTCTATTGGGCAGGACCAAATTCAAAATGTCCTCATCTCTAGCTGTCCTTTCAACGCTTCTAAACAAGAGGTAGCCCCTCCGCACTGCCATAACTGCTTTGTCAGTGATTCAAACCCCATTACGCCACAACAGGTCAGAAAAACCCTTAACCCTAAAACACTCATGTACATATGGTTCTGGGCTGATTTGGACAATCCAGGAACAATTTCTGGAACCTGAACCAGCCTTTCCTTTCAGACTATCACAAATACTCGAATTTGTATTGCCACAAGTACACTGGGCCCTTTATATATTGCTCTACCCCACTTCTACACTGCAGCACCCCAGGAGAGTTACCTCACAGAGGTGCTGCCTCCCATGAGGCCTTCAAAAAGACAGGGTAAGTGCAGCTTGTCTGCTGCAATCCTTTTCCCCCTCTGGCTTGATCATTCTGCTAATGCATGGCTGCTTTATGGGGTGACCTTTCTGCTGACGCCTAGTGTGGCTACTGCTCTCTCAGACGAGGCGGGAGATCTATGAATGGTGTAGCCAACTATCTAGTACAATAGCCTACAGTTTATGTTCAGGACTTGCTGCGATCAGTGAAAAGAAGGCTCGATGTTTGAGATAGCACAGACTGTTTTGGCTCCAGAGTGCTCAGGCTGTGGGAAAGAGAGAGGGGAGAAGGACTGTCCAGTTTTTCTGCAATAGGCAGAGGGACTGCACGTTGTCTTGGGATGATCCCCCTTCATCTCCGTGAGCAGGACTTCTGAACAGCCAAAGAAGAGAGCACTGGCAAATAATCCATCCTAGGTTTTACCCTGGACCCAGGGCATGCCAGGGAAGGAGTTTGAGGCAGTGCTTTTTAGAACTCTGAGCGTGACCAGAGTCATCCCATTGCTGATGAAGGGCGGCAACTTGCCTATTCAGTGGCTGCCAGGGTCTAAGTAAGTCCCAGCACAGACTAGAACAGCCCTGAATGCTGTCCTAACTTGCATCCCTGCTGCAATGGTTCCTGTGGACCATGGGAGCCTCATCCTCTGCAGGGATCCTCCTACAGGGGACTGTGGAGCTGGGAGAGGCTGCTCTGTGACTCCTGTAAAGGGCTTCCACTGGTAGGGTATTCCCCAGTGTGGCCTCCTGGCACGAATTTAGCCAGGACAAAGGGGCCACAGTGTCGGAGTAAATTCCTCTGACGTGGACACACCCAGTAAACGATACCTCTACCCCGATATAACGCGACCCGATATAACACCAATTCGGATATAATGCAGTAAAGCAGCGCTCTGGGGGGCCGGTTCTGCGCGCTCCGGCGAATCAAAGCAAGTTCGATATAATGCGGTTTCACCTATAACGCGGTAAGATTTTTTGGCTCCCCAGGACAGCATTATATTGGGGTAGAGATGTATGACTGAATATGGAATCTTCTTCCTGCATCAATTCAAGAATCTGTCAGCAACCTGAGACACTGATGGCACAACTCAGGAGACTAGTTTTGGGAAATTGCAGAAGTAACATTCCCACAGAGGATTTGCAGGCATTACAAGAGCTAGTCTTTTCAGTTGACTTGCTGCTCTCTGTCAAGTCAGGTGTTTGGGGATAATTGTATGAAACAATGTTTTAAACTCATAGACTTTAAGGTCAGAAGGGATCATCATAATCGTCTAGTCCAATGGTTCTCAACCTATTTACCATAGTGGGCCGCATGGCCCACACAGCCCTGCACTGCCAGCCTGCCCCTTCCCACCCCTCACTCTCTCCCGCACCCCAACACCCTGCCCCAGCCCAGAGCCCGCACCCAGCACCCAAACTACCTCCCAGAGCCTCCAAAATCCCTCCCAGAGCCTTAGGCAGGTGTAGTGGGGGTCGGGACTTGGACCTGTTCTGGGCACCACCAAAAATTATACAAACCTGCTGCCTGTGGGGAAGCATTCTCCTCTCCCTCTGATATAAACTCTGGACTTTGTTAATCCCCTTTATTTTGTTTGGACTGCCCCAGCAGGGGAAAGCCCTAGGACTGATCTGGCCCAGGAGGGTGGGCCACGCTGCGGGAGAAGGCAGTTCTGCCTGAGAGAAAGGAACCTATCATGCTATGTGCAGCTGCCAAAAGGTGCCTTGTGATGAGTGGACACCCTTCATGCTGCCTTAACTCAAACAGTGACCTTGGGACTGTCACAGAGGGCATGATGGGAAGTGGCCCAGGGAGGGCAGCCTTAAGCACCCCTGATAGCCCTCAAAGGGGCCTGGGTCAGAGCATGGTGGAGTGGGAGGGCCTGGGCTCCCCTACCACCAACCCCCTGCAAGTCACCAGCCTGAGTCCTGACCACTAGGCAATGCTACCCTACCAACCAACCCCTGAGCGAGGACCGTCACAAGGTCTTGAACAGAGACTGTCAGTCATGCAGAAATGTGGCAGATTTGGTTGTGGCAGCTGAAGATCCACTAAATATTGGGATGGGGCCTCCCAAAACCGTTCTACCTCTGACCTAAATGACCCTCTAAATTCTAATGCTGACATACTAATAGTTAGTATGCACCAAGCAGCTACTAGCTACCAGCACCATACCTTGTTTATTGTTAAATAAAAAATAAACCATGGAAATGTTTTCTCTGTGAAAACTGCAAATATAGACTAAGATTAAATATGTATTACTTGATTAAAATATTCAGTGACAATTCAGTTATTCTTTTTGATCCCCTACACTGTTAGAAAAGCTTATTAGTAATTGATAAGTTCATGAGGTTTTTGTCTGTTTTGGCTTTTCCTTTTCTAGCCATATGCACTGCATCTTTACATTTCTAGGAGTCTGCTGTAGTCAGTTGCCATGGGGTGTTCTGTTCAGACACAGCCTGTTATGAAAGAGTCACACAGGGCGCTTTTTTTCATGGAGACCTTACTTTTGTTCTTTCTTGTGGTGTTCTTTATTCTAAAGCTAAAGACCAGTAAGATGGCAATATGTGGTTGCCGTTAGAGCATGGAAAAACATACTTCATATAAGCTATTTGGGGGCAAGGAGGGTTGTGCGTCAAGGACAGTTGTGTGTTTATACTAGTTGCCACAACAAGGCCCTGATCCCTACTGGGGCATCTAGACTCGATCACCACACAAATCAATGATCAAATAATGAGAAACTGGATTAACACTTAGAACTGTGGCATTTTCCACAAACTGCCAGCCCCGGGAATAAGAATACAGAGTCTCCAGTTCAAGCAGTCTATATGCACTGCTGGATTGAGCAGCATATAAATAAGCCCTGGCGCACACAGGCGGAGGAGCTAGTCAG
Source organism: Terrapene triunguis (assembly GCF_002925995.2). Classification (NCBI taxonomy): domain Eukaryota; kingdom Metazoa; phylum Chordata; order Testudines; family Emydidae; genus Terrapene; species Terrapene triunguis. The sequence continues at coordinate 2,446,028 of NW_020664490.1, read as the reverse complement.
TAACTGTAAATTAAACTGGTGCCTGTCACAACAACCCATTTTCTCAGCTGCCCTTTTTTTTTTTTTTTTTTTAAAGCAGTGTGGAAGTGCCAGTGGTAGGGTCCGTGAGAGTCGCCTGCTTTTGTGCCCCTCTCAGGAATCAAACAGCGGTCCTAATGCTTTGGTTGCTTAAGAATGCTTGACCTGCCCTGTGACATTTGAGGGATTGTGCAGAAAAGGTTTCTTTTCAGGAACACACACGCAGAAACAGAATAGAACTGAGAGAGTAAGGACAATACGCCAAGCTTCCAGGACTCAATAAGAGTGAATTTACTGAGGAGAGCTCAAACAAATCAGATGAATTCCTCCCCCACCCCCGCTTTCCAACAATTCAGTAGTTCTCTGGTGTGGGTAGATTGATGCATATGGGGACTGATGGTCTCTGCTTGCATTGCACAGTGAGCCAGCTTGATGTAGCTGCTCAAGAACATTTGAAGCTGTCAGGCTTGTTTTCTTGTTTGTTCCATCTGTGTGTGTGATGCCAGTGATGGTGAGAGCCTTGCAACTTTTGTTAAAGTCTAAGTCCCTGCACAGTTCTTGGGAAATGTGGAGTGCATGAATTTGCCCCAGAAATAGGATTGGAAGACTCTGACTTCTTATTTGGGTGATCATCAGTTTTTCTCCTTACAAACTCCAGGTCCTATAGCCAAGAAGACTTTCCTACAGTTGCAGGTGGTTCAGTTTGTGAACCCTTACATCTGCAGGTGCAACTGGGGTTAGACATTTCCAGGTACTTGTGTAACCATCATTGTTGTAGCTGAACATTTATTGGGGCAAATTCACACTGGAGGGGGAGCAGATAGTGGTACCATTATTATCCTTCCCCACGCATTGCATCTGGGGAAGAGAGCAGGTCTATATTCTGTCCATGGTTCCACAAAAGTCCTGCTGGTGGAGACTGTGTGGGAGCTGTGCTGAATCAGCGCAGCTCCCAGCCAGTGTGCTTTCAGGCCAGCCACATTCACTTCCTGGGCTGTGCTGCATAGCTCCTGGGCCTCCTGGCAGATCTGGTATTGTAGCTGGTATTGTAGCTGGCTTGCACTGCTATGCCCTGCTCTAGACAAGCTTTCCAATTCTGGGGACCCAAAGCTTGGTTCCCATGTCTCATCAAATGGATGAATCCCGCTTGGTAGGTGATGTGTTATGTAGGATCTTCCCAAAAGAATATGTCAAGCCCTGAAATATTCTAAATTCTGCAATTCATTCTAGAGATGTCCCAACTCTACCTGTAGACAAAGATTATAGATCCTTGTCAGCTTGTGGGCATTTGACTAATTGCTCAGATAAATCGTGCTGTATGTTCATTATCTGAAAAAGGAAGGGGGAGGCTGAAACAGATTATCTCAAATTCTTGCAAAGGCATAAAAAAGAGGATTCCCTACCCCCATCTCCCAAGGGATGAAAAATCAGAGAACACGCTTAAACGGAAGCAATGTAAGGACTAGAGCTGTCTGAAGTCTAGAGCACTGCTTGAAGGGATACTAAAATTCTGAATTTTCAATGCCCTTTGTTCCAAGTATGTTTAATAAACTGTTTGATTTCTGTCTGGCCATACCACAATACTAGAAACAAACCTTTCCTTTATTCAAAACCCTTGAAAAATAGTGGACATTTTGGATTATTTGGGAGGTAAATATAACCACATTTCATCAAGTCCTAAAATTGTATTTGCTTGGGATGAGTGAACTAGCTCATAAAAATACAGAGCCCGCTCAAGCCTTAGCAGTTTCTCCAAATCAAAATGAACAAGTAACATAGGACTACCTGGCCCCTCATTCCTATCTCCCATCCTGCATGCTCTCTCTTCCTGAATGCTATTAAATCTTTGCTCTCTAGGGAACCCACAACGAGCTCACTCTTCTTGACCCCATGGATCCACAGATCCTTTTGACCCTGACTCTTCTGCTCTAACATCATAATCTCCCATGTTGTGTCTTTCCCAACCAATGGAGTACAATATGTTCTGGGGCATCTCTGACAAGAGGAACTCTGGGTTCCATGAGATTTGAAGAAAGTAGCTGAAGTACCTCAGCAGATGCTGCTGAAACTGGAAATATTCTCAGGCGATCATGAATGGCAGGGGTCTTTTTAGCTGCTTGTGGAAAAACCCTAAGAACTGAAGTTGCAAAGGGGAGAGGAAACCCCACTTTGGTTTAGGAAAGAAAATTGGGCTCAGGGAGCAGGGACTACGGATGAGGGAAGGAGAAGGATCTAGTTATGTTGGGAAGACAGGAGGAAGGGACAAGGATGGGAAATGGAGAAAGGGAAAGAAGCAAAACCTTCTTTGGGTAAACTTTGGTTAAGCACCTAAATTATTTGGAGATTTATCCCAAAACTGAACATTTGGAAGATTGCTCACTCCTAGGGCTATGTCTACACTGCACACCTTACTACGGCGTGGCTGTGCCATGTGAGAGCTCTCCCAGAGACAAAATAAACCCACCCCGGAATTAGGAGTGATAACTTCATCGCCGGGAGAGTGTCTCCTGTCAATGAAGCGCTGTCCACACCGGTGCTTTTCGTCGTTCAAACTTTTGTTGTTCAAGGGCGTGTTTTTTTGCCCCTGAGCAACAAAAGTTTTAATGAAAGTGCAGTGTAGACAATGGCCCGATATTTAAAGCAAAGATGTGTGTCTCCTTTTTATATCACTTTTTAAGAAGTTTGTGACCACTAGAACTATCTGGACTTTGATCTATTGATTCCATTTTGCATTGTGTGATGGAGCATTTCCTGGGAGAAGAACTTGGATTTATTTTTAATTGGGATGTTAGGGGAGAAAAATACTCCAGTAATACTCCAGAGGATGGAAGGATAGTGTTATAGTTGAGAGAATCAGGAGACCCCCGCTTCTAACACAGACTTCCTTTGTGATGTGTGCAAGATACTTAACTTCTCTGTGGAATGGGGATGAGAATATTTTCTTCCATCACGGGGATGCTTGTGATGATGAGGGTTAATTCCTCAATGCTTGTAAATCATTGAGGACCATAGATGAAAGTTGCTGTATAGATTTTACGTTCTTCTGGGCAGGGACCATATTTTTCTGCTTTTTTGCAAAGCACCTAACACACTTTTGGGCATTTTAAAATTAAGAGCTATTCCAGGCTCCATCAGTTGGGTCAGACCATGCCAGCAAAATGGGGACATGGGCTCTGATTCTGCACAATGCTCCATGTAGACCGTTTCCACACAAAGTAGTTTGCAGAATTGGGGCCATCGTCATTTAGAAACAGGTGGAGATGAGCTTTGCTGAAACCCATAGAGTCTATAATTTAGTTATTTTTGGTGTATCCTGGGTCTCTTTTAAAGCCTAAATCCTGCAGAATGTGTACTAATCTGGGAAGCTGCATGTAAGTGTTTGTAACTGTAACTATATAAAGGGGGAATGCCCAAAACAAATGTGATTTTTTTGTTTTTTCACAATCCCGCCTGGAAAAATTCTGCAGTTCCTTAGCCAACTGTAGTTTATATGAATTGGGAACAGTTGGACCGAAACCTGCATTTTTTTTTTCTTTGACCAAGGGATACAGGAGGAAATGCTTTCTCCCCAATGCAATTTTTTTAAATATAAACATGGATTCTCTTCCTCAAACGGCTCTCTGCATCATTTTCAATTCAAAACAACTCTCTGATTTCTTATCCCTGGGGGATTAAAAGGGGATGAAGATTGGCTCCACCTTTTGATGCATATGTATCAGCCCTGGGAGTAAGGAGGGGATAAGAGATCAGAATTTCAACCTGCCTCTGAATAAGCCTTAGTGGTTCCCTTTAACTAGGGGTATGTGAGACTGGAAGGCTAGTTATTGTGGAGTTCCCTGGGAGTTTTCACTCCCCTGTGAAATCTGATGTCTGGACCCACCCTCCAGAGCCTTGTCTGGATTCAGTGGCTATGAAGGTGACAGATCAAAGGGAGTCGCATCTCTCAGGAGAGTCCCCTCCTAACTTCTTTCCTTTTGAGCATGCAAGTGACCCAGGATGTGGTGATGCTGGTTGTTGGTGGGGACAGCGAGGATCAGATCTCTGAAGTGTTTTGTGGCTGAGCAAGACTTTACCTTTGTTTGGTGTTTTTCTTTTCCTTTTTTGAACTGCTTGTCTAATGGCTAAACTGCTCCAGGGATCAGCCCCGTAGCACTTATCAGGAGTGCTGGGAAAGGTAAGTTTGGAATGGAAAAATGGGAAATCGTTAACTTTGTGATGGCAAAACGTAGGCAGCTGTGGTGGGGTGTGCGTGCGCCTGCGTGGGTGGGGGAAGGATGGTTGTCTGATAAAGGTGAAGGGACGCCTAGACACAAGCAGGTGCACAAAGGGCTGAAAGCAGCTCTACGAAAGTGGCTAGTCCTGCCTTTCAAGCACTCACAGCACCAACACAAAGCGCTCACTATAAGGAGCCCGGCAAAACTGGTGACCATGGAAACGGGGTTTTGAAATGGCTACAAGCAAGAAACTTTATCTCATTGCTGTGGAAATGTAACTGGTTACTGGGGTTACTAACGGGCCCAGTTGGGGGTGGAGAGTCTCAGAAGTCTTTAGGAAAGTTTCAGATTTACACGGCTAGTTTCTCAAATCTAGCAATTGCTCCTGGTGAGCAAAGCAGCCCAAAGGGGCTATTTTGTTTTGTCAGTTAACGGTCAGATCCTTTGACCTCCAGCTCAGAAAAAAAAACTACTTTTCAGTTGGCTAATTAGGAAACATTCAATGATTTATTGAGCGGGATTTTCCTTCTGCTATTACTGGCTCTTCTGTCCATTGGATGCATCCATCGTAGATGATAATGATTAACAAGCAGGCCCCTAAAGAATGAGAAGTAATGAAAGAGGTGTTAACAGACTCCTTGGTATTTTAATATTCCATCTGTTTACAGTGCCTCTGTTAAGCTGCTTTAGAATAACTTAAGCTTGACACAGTGGAACTAACTGGCCTTCATCTTCCAAATCCTATGCCAAAAAATCCTTGCAAATCAGAAGACTTTTTAAACCCAGTAGTGTTCGGTGTTCAGAGCAGAGTGTAAATCTGGCTTTTAGTGAGGTGGGTATAATTCAAATCCCCAGGGATAACTCTGTTTGCACCTCAGGAGATGTCAAGGTGTCTGCTAGCGAATGCGAAGAGGGAGGCTGCTCTATTCACAGTCACTCAGGGCATACACTCGCTTTAAGTATTCTTGTGACTCTCCTGTGTGTAGACAAGCCCTTAGAAACATTTTAGGCATCTCATTTTGCTTTGAGGTTGCTTGAAACATTAAGAATTTAAAATAAACCCTGGACTTCTTTCTGATCAAACACTACCTGTCAGTACCAGTACTTCCCACTTTTCTCCTGTCTTTTGATTTTTGTTTTTTAAGACAGAGAGGAGAAATTTTATTTAAATGCTGCTAGAGGTTAATCTTTATTTCAGATTTGTTTAAGCCTGGGGTGGGGTAGTCAATATTAGTGTTTACAAAAGGTATTTTTCTCCAGGAAGTTAACAACTGAATTGCATTTGCAATGCCCGCTCTTAAGCCATCAGCCACCCTTTCAAACAGCTCTGCTGAGGTCAGAGTTGGCACTGCCAGACTTCCACAGAAGCAGGAGACCATTCATTCTGCACATGGTTGTCACTGCGCAATCTTAACTTTTTTAACAATTAAAAAAATGAAATCCTCCTTTATACAAAAGAAGCTAGTATGTCCCAAAGGAAGAGAGTCCTTGCCATCTTTTACTAACCAACAAGATTTCCTTCGAAAGTAACTAATCTCTCCCTATTGCTACCAAAAGTGTCACAGTTGCCAATATCTGGACACAATTAAACTTTTCTCACCAACTTTATGATTTTTTTTTTAATGGACAGTTACTAAACCCAGATATTAGATGAGCTCTGTACTGCATTCCTAGGCCCTACATTGTTATTTATTTGTAGTAAGGTTGTGTCCAGAGGCCCCAAATGAGATTGCATTGTGCTATTTTCCCATTGTGCTAGGTGCTGTAATAACACACAGTGAGAGACAGTCCCTGTTCCAGGGAGCTGACAGCTCAGACAAGACAGGCAATGGGTAGGAGATGAAACAGGCAGAGAGAGATGACATGACTTGCCCAAGTCATACAGCAGGCCAATAGAATGAATGAATGAATAGAAGCCAGATCTCTTGGCTCTTGACTGTTATCCACAGGACCATGCTGCCCCCATGTTATCATTACAATCAGTTTATGATTTAGCTCTTGCTCAGTTCATTCACTTTTGACATCGTTGGACAACTGGAAGGATAAAGGGCATCTGGCACTTTGCTGTTCCATGACATAAAGGTGTGATTTAGGCCCACAGCATTGGGTCTAGTGCATTGCACATGCTTTCTTCGGCGCACAGCAGCACAGCTGTATATATTGTTCTGTCAAGACTATTTGGTTTTTCCCCGACAAAAACATTTCCCCCGTCAATGAAGAATTATTTATTTACCATCAGATGAGTCATGGGAACTGATCCCATTCCCATTAAAATAAATGGGTGTTCCCCCAAACATTTCAAATCATGGAAGGGTTTGTCTTATTTCAGCATGCAGATTGAAAAGCAGAAAATACAGGACCTGCGCTTATGCACGCGCACACACCCATGGTAGAGTCAGTGACCCAGGATCCATACAGGCTTCTGCCATCAGATAATCAGGTACCGGCTCATTGGGGATCCATTATGGTGATGAAAAATGGCTTCAACATCCCCTTATGGTTGGGGGGAGGGGCAAAAATGTGGGAAGCATTGGCTGGGGCATGTCTAGGGAAAGTGGTGGATCTGCTGATTCAGCATATTTTTGATCAGCCTTCCTAGGAGCTCAATTATAATATAAAGTTTTTCTTCTCCAACTGAAACCCTGACTGAGGGAGAAGCAGCTGCAAAACTGCCTGTCTTCCCTCATGCTGAACCTCGCCCAGAGCATAGAAGGCCAGGCTGGCAAAGGGATTGCATAATTTACATCTCCCTGTGCCAGCTGGGGTCAGCTGTTAGGTGTTTTCTCAGGTGGCAGAAAAATCTGAACATTGTAGGCTACTTGTGCAGAACGGGAGGTTTGATAAGAAGTTAAATTGTGATTTCTTGTGCATAGAGATGAATGAGTTACCCCAGAAATCAATGGCTATGAGCTAGGGTGAGCTGACATTTATACACTAGATGCTAGAAAAGCTCCAATGGATTTCAGGGGTACAACATGTTCAGAACAGAGGGTGGAGCCCATGTAGTTCTGTGGTCCCATAAATCTCTATGATAGGAAGCTCAACAAGTTTATTCAAAGATTAATAAAACCTCCCCCACCCCAAGCAGAACAACTACATACGTAAAACAGCCTAATAGGCTTTGAATTCAAGAAGCCATGAGGCTGCAAAATGATTGTTGTGGGTTCTCAAATCTCTGTTTAAAACACTTGATTGTCTCCCCCTGAGCTTCCCAGCACACTTCTTGCTATCTTTAGCATGGATGAGTGGTGCCCAGAACAAGTTCTCTTGAGCTTCTCAGCCCTCTTGGAGCAGCCTTAGGAGGGACCGTTTAAAAGCTACATAGCCTTCCAGCTATGTATGTATTTATTTATATACTTAGTTCTATGGTGCCCATCACCGCAGAATCTAGGCTTCTTTCCATAAATGTATCAGCCACACTTCATATTAAGCTTCTGTTAATGGATGTTAAACATTCAGGTAATATTTGTTATACATGGTTATAATCCCATCAGTAGAAAATGTTATAAACCATGGTTATAAACAATGTGTTGGGCTCTATTACAATCTATAACAATCGATTCACCATTTATTAAACATCTAATAATTTATTAATCCTTTATCAATGAAACCTTAATATCAAGGGCGATCAGTGTATCAGAATATTAATTCCTTTGAGAGAGAGAACAAAAATCTCCTCCACCAATTAAGCTGCTTATTTAGGAAGAATCAAATCTAGCTGGTTAGGGAGAGTTCAGAAACAAGCATCAGTGCAGTGTGGCCATTGTCTCAGTCAGAGAGAGAGAGTCAGTTTTCTGGCATGACAAATACTTAATTAGGGTGGGATGGACGCCAGAGTTAGTAGTTTTAAAAATAAACATGAAAGCAAACACAGGAATTCCTTGAAGCAAACCAGTGTTTTCCGTTGCAGTTCACTGCAGATGGATTGACTTGGCAGGCCCATTGTGGAGGCTACAGTAGCTGGCATGGCTGATGCGTCATTCCAACTGTCGCTTTTTGGACGTTTTGCTTGTGCCTAATGCTATCTCACCTCAGTGAATGTGCTGTTCCCCATCTATGGCATTAAAGAGAATTCAAAATCAACCCAAAGTGTTCTAAAATAGAGCTGGGTCTTGCAGTGCATTTTTTGCTGCCTGTTTATTAGATTGTAAACTCCATGCATTAGGGTCAGTGTCTTGAACAGTGTCTGACTTGGTACTTACTAGATAATCATCATCCTTTTCACAGTGACTATGAGGGGTAATTCTTCAGAACTGCAGACATGTGCATGTATCAATGTGCTGCAAGGTGTGTTTAAGTGACCAGTTAGCTGGGATAACTAGCTACAAAGTTATGTACAAAGATCTAATTTGTTTGTGCAATTACAGCAACCCTGTGCATGCAATTTGGCAATCAGTTACTAACTTTACATAAGCAGTCTTGGTAGGGTTACCATATTTTGAGTGTCCAAAAGGAGGACACTCCACGGGGCCCCGGCCCCGCCCCCAGCCCCGCCCATGCCCCCGCCCCAACTCCACCCCTTCCCCAAAGTCCCCGCCCCAACTCCACCCCCTCCCCTGCTTCCCGCGAACATTTGATTCGCGGGAAGCCTGAAGCAGGAAGCAGGTAAGTGGGGGGTGGGGTGGGGGGGAGGAGGCGCGGCCCAGTCTGGCCCCGTCCGGCGGCTGGCCCCGGCGTCTCTAGCCTGGCTCGGCTCGGGCCCTGGGGTGCGGGCCCTGGGGAGCCGGCCCCGGGCCAGCCCCCGGCCGAGCACCCCCGGGCCAGCACCGCCGGCCCCCGGCC